>NC_080072.1:37251994-37570849 GCF_949987535.1 Balaenoptera acutorostrata | reverse complement strand
ATAAGTGAATCTCAAAAACAATAATAAAGAAAATCAGCCAGACACAAAAGACTACACAATATATGTTGAAGTACGTAATAGGGAAAATGAATCTGTTTTAGAAATCAGGGAAGTTAGTGAGATAAGTGTTGGCGAGGATGTGGAGAAAAGGGAAGCCTTGTGCACTTTCGGTGGGAATGTAAATTGTTGCAGCTACTACAGAAAACAGTATGGAAGTTCCAGAAAAAATTAAAAATAGAACTACCATATGATCCAGCAATCCCACTTCTAGGTATATATCCAAAGGAAATGAAAACAGGGTCTTGAAGAGGTATCTGCACTCCCATGGTCATTGCAGCATTATTTATGATAGTAAAGATTTGGAAATAACCTAAGTGTCCATCAGTGGAATAGATAAAGAAGATATGCCATATACATATATATATACATATATATATATATATATATATATGTATATATATATATATACACACACACACACACACACATATGCACACATATATGGAATATTATTCCGCTGTAAAAAAGGAAATCTTGCCATTTACCACAACATGGATGGACCTTGAGGGTATTATGCTAAGTGAAATGTCAGAAGAAAACAAATATTGTTTGATATCACTTGTACATAGAACCTAAATAAAAAGGCCAGACTCAGAAACAGAGATCAGAGATCAGATATCACTTGTACATAGAACCTAAATAAAAAGGCCAGACTCAGAAACAGGTAGTTACGAGGGAGTGTGGGATGGGAGAAATGGGGAAATGTTGGTCAAGGGTACAAACTTCTAGTTATAAGTTGAATAAGTTCTGGAGATCCAATGTACATCATGGTGATTATAGTTAATAATACTATATTATATACTTGAAGGTTGCCAAGAGAATAGATTTTAAATGTTCTTATCACACACAAAAAAATGTGATACGATGGGGGTTCAGCTAATGCTGTGGTGGTAATCGTTTTGCAGTGTATTCGTGCCTTAAATCAACACATGGCACACCTTACGTTACACATTGTTATATGTCAATTATATCTCAGTAAAGCTGGGGGAAAAAATCAGGGTAGTAGTTACCCTGTGGGGGTGCCTAGGGTTGGCTAGGTGCCTAGGGGGACTGCTGGGTGCTGGGGTGTTTTGGTTCTTGATCTGAGTTTGGGTATCATAGCTGTATTCTGTTTGAAAATTCACCATGGTGTGCACTTCTGTGTACTTTTCTGCATGTCCGTTATACTTTAAAAGGTTTTTTTAAGTGAAAATATTGGTAAATCTCAGTGAATATTGAATGTATAAAATAATAATATCTTGTGTTTATAGCTAGGAAGAAATGTAAAGGAGTTAGGCCACGTAAGGTATCAATCTACAGAACGTCAGAATTAAAGTATTTACGTTTTAGGTTCTGAAGAGGTGATCTCTTCTGCTCCGTAAAACCACTTTCATAAGCAATTTTGAAATTACAAGGGAGAAATACAAGTAAATTTTAAAGGAATTTCAGTTGTAATTTGGGAACATTTTAAGTAGATCAAAAATTAGTTATGTTGAGTTTTTCAGTAAAAGTACCTTTTAAAAATATTCTGAGACCTGTGGTCTGTTTTGATGCTTTCCATATTGCTTGATCTATTTCTAAACACTACTCAGTTTGGCAGTATCCCTTGAGAAGTATATGGCACTTAACGTGTATTGTTCCCTAGAGGAATCAGGAAAGAAAGAAAAGATGCAAATTTCCTCTTGGGATAAAATAGAAAATTAATTGAAGAGGGAAGAGTCTATAATTTAAGCTATTGTTAACATTGGGAGAATATCATAATATGTAATTTTCATTTTTGTTGATTATGTCTTCTTAGTTTAAATACCAGTTATCACCATCAGAGTTCATGCTCTTTATGCAGCAGCTTTGTATATGGCCTGTATTTGTATCTTCATCTGGTTGATTTATAGACAATGATGTAAGCTTAAAACGTGTAATCTTTTTTTATGCAGTATCTTCTTACTCTTTCTTTACTTGCTTCAGACTCATCGTCAGTTAGCTTTTGAATTCCATACTATGATTTTGAAAGAAATACTCCAACAAAAAATGAATTGTATTTTTGTTATAGTGATTCTGCTGCATGGATTACAAGCCCTCTATCTCCATGCTTGGATAAACTCCATCAAAAGCACATTATCCTCCTACTTCTGTGGCCAGCTGCCTAATTGTATCTGCTGTAACCACACGCTGTTGGAACATGATACCAATGAAGAACAGAAATGATAAATTACTCCCTGCAGGTGATAGTGATAATGATAATTTTTAATTTCCTTCTTCATCATAAGGTGTAGTCTGATCTTATTTCATTGGCTGCCATCCTGTTACATACACACATGATATGTCTGCTTTAAAGAAGTACTCATCACACCAAAATACATGAGAAAGTAATTCGTTTTTATTCCATGTCATTGTCCTTCAAATGAGCATGTATAAAACGAACTGCATCTACCTTTGTATGTATGGGATGAAAAAGCAAAAAGTGGCTTAAAACAGATTTTCAAATGATTCAATTTACAAATGCTGTGAGTTATGTTTTTCCTTTTTGTGAAATCCACAAAGCAGAAACAAACAGCTCATTGTGAAACTCTGTTCTAATACTTAGGAATATTTAAGATGCACAATAAAGCTACATGTCTGTATTATTTTCCTGTGTACTTCAAAGTAATTATGGAAGATTCTCACCAAATTACAAGCGTGATCAAACTATCCCAGAAATTTACTGTATATTTTTCTTTCATTCTGTTTCCTTCTGTCATCATCACTGTTGTTCGTAATTACCACTCATTCTTTCTCTCAGTCTAAGTGACTTTTATAACTAAAATTTTTCTGACTGTGGTGTGTGGTGTAAGTCAGTGAAATTTTATTTATTTCATTGTGACCTTGCCTTTGCAGATTAACCCAGCTCCTATAGATAACTGATTTCAATGCTTATTTTTCTCCTTAGCATTCCCTTTGCCCCTGACTAGAGATATGTATGGAACAAAAGGGACATTTATTCTGTGGTCAGGCCTTCAAACCTATCTGATCTTTTTCAAGCACATGTCAAGTTGTGCTGCAGTTATTTATTACCATTGCCTATTAGTCATCATTTTCAATTTCCTGTGGTGATTGTTTATTCTTGTATTTGAATGACTTCCACAGAGTGTAAGTTTATTGACATTAACATTTAAAACAGGGCTTCCCTGGTGGCGCAGTGGTTGAGAGTCTGCCTGCCAATGCAGGGGACACGGGTTCGAGCCCTGTTCTGGGAGGATCCCACGTGCCGCGGAGCAACTGGGCCCGTGAGCCACAACTACTGAGCCTGCGCGTCTGGAGCCTGTGCTCCGCAACAAGAGAGGCCGCGATAGTGAAGAGGCCCGCGCACCGCGATGAAGAGTGGCCCCCGCTTGCCGCAACTAGAGAAAGCCCTCGCACAGAAACGAAGACCCAACACAGCCATAAATAAATAAATAAATTTATTTAAAAAAAAAAAAAAAAAAAAAAAAAAAAAAAAACATTTAAAACACCTAGAGATAGCCTGTCAAAGTGATGGTAACAAGGAGGTGAAACTATAATTGAAAAATAGTTGTATGTTTATATTCTGCAGCAAAATGAATAGTTTTGTCCCCAAATCAGCTGACATATTTGATTGTTTATAATGGCCTTGCAGAAATAAAAACACTGATCATAGTTCCACTAGTTTATATGACTATGTTTCAAGTTTAAGGTTTTTTCCTCTTTTTTTCTAATATCTATTTTAATTATCAAGGATCATTTATACGGGGGGGGGGAGAAAAGGAAGCCCTTTCCCTAACGTGGCATTTTAGGCCTTGCTTGTGTTTGAGAGTAAATACCATTTTAAAACCAGAAAATCCGTTTGATTTTTCAGAGCAAACATCTTCCACTTTCTCAGTTAAGTGAATGCTGCCTCTCTGATGAGTACATTATCTGCATGTAATTTTAAATCCCAAGTGAATTTCTTTCTGCCATCTCCTCATGCTTCTGATTAATGTTTGCTATGGAACTGATTTTAATACTACCTTCAACCAAACATCATTAGGAGGGTAAATCTGCATGAGGAGTTGGATATACTGTAATGCACTTCAGAGGGGACTATAAAATAGCTGTCTTTCATTTTTATTTTTCTTTCTTATTTTATTTATTTGTCTTCAGGCTTATAAACTGTTTTTTGGTTACCCCCAAACTACTCAATATTTCACTGTAGTTTTGGGTATCTGGGCAAGGGTTAATTTCTTTTTTGATTTTTAACTAAATTTCATAGATAGTTGGACTTGGGGATTAGAAGACAGTTCTATATCTTAGTATTCTCAAATCTTTTTATCTTTATTTTTTTAATTTTGTTGTAAACTTGTGTATCAGCTTCTTCTCTTTGTTAAGACCTATATTCTATAATTATAATTCTGCAGTGTTCTACTATATTAACATTACCAGTCTGTTTTTTATCAGAGTTAAATATATGACATATCACTTAGTGTATTTTATATTATATATTTCAGCCTCAGGTCACATTTTCTGATAATGTTGTAAGAGCTTTTTTTTAACCGAATTTGTTGTTTTCATAAAAGGTTTTATTAGCTAACTAGGGTTTTTTTTCCCCTCCACTTTCTTTTTTGGTAACATAGAGTATAAGGAATACATAAAAACGTATGTATAACTTAAAGAATAGTTATAAGGTAACTGTCTCCCCATGAAGCCCACTTACTAAAATCTTTAAAAATCTTCTTAATGTTTTCATATAGTTTCAATAGTTTTTATTACTGTTACTATTCTGTTTACACCTTTTCTCCTCTACCTACTACTTTCCCTTAATTTGCTTTTGCTAATCTCTTCTTTGAGAAGAAAAATAGTTATTGAAAATGTTCTTTTTGTAGAATAACTAGTTGGGGAAAACTTGTCATTCTTTTCCTTCAAATTCATTTAGTTCCTACTATATATTAGACACTGCCCTAACCCTTGGGGTGCAGAGATGAGTGATTTTTGAGAGTCATTAAGGGAAATGTACAAAGGTAATAGTTGAATTGAATGCCTCTCTATGCAATACTATAGATTATTTAACTCAAGTATTATTAAAAATAACTTATTATCACAGAAGTTGTTCATATTTATGGGAAATGTAAATTATAGATAAGCATAAAGAATATGAATATTCCAAATCTATCATCCACTTTCAATAGCTTGGTGAAATCTTTCCATATAGATGTATATATTCACATTTGTGTAACACAGAATAAGTGCCCATAATAAATATATATTATTCTTTTCACCTAATAGTATATCACAACTATTTTTCAAAATCAGTAAATATTTGTCTACAGGATTACTTTTGATGGCCAAATGGTATTCTATTATTTGTAGATTTTATGCTTTATTAGCTGACCACCTGTTGTTGAAAATGTGGGCTAAAATTGACATGTTTAAATCTTTGCAAGCATACTTAATTTTTGGAAGCTTTTAATTACTGGATCAATGAGTATGTACATTATATGAAATCTTAGTTGTGTGCATGAAAACAGAAAAGTGCACAAGTCGTAAGTATAGTTTGGTAAAATTGCACAAAGTGATTACCCCGCCATATACCCAGCATTCAACTTAAGAAACAGAGTATTACCAGCAACCCAGGAGCCTATCATGTAACCCCTTCCAGTTTCTACCCGTATTGCAAGGATAACTACTATTCTGATTTGTAACACTAAATTAGTTTTGCTATCTTTGAATTTCCTGTATATAAATTGAATCATATCGTGTGTACTATTTTGTGTCTGACTTCTTTTTAATACAAATGTTTTATCTTTTAATACGTATTACTTAATTCCCCTCGAAAGGTTATTTCAGTTTACTTTCCCAGCATGAATGCTCCTTTCCCCACTAATTGTAGATATTATCGTTTAAAAAATCCTTTCCTCAACATGATCAAGGAAAATTGTATCATGTTGTCTTAATTTACTTATTTTTTTCTAAGTAGGTGAAACAGTTTCTTTAACATGTTTATTAATCATTTGATTTTTCTTTTGTAAATTTCCTGCTTTTCTTTTGTTAGTTTCTTTTGACGTATTGCTTTCTTATTAATTTGTAGTAGCTTAATGTACAAAGGACAGTGACCCTTTGTTACCTATATTGTAAATACTCTCAGATCTGTTATTCATCTTTCAATTTGGTTACTAAAATTTAAATTTTTCTTTATTAAGTTTCTGCCTTGCGTATGATACTTAAAAATAAACCTTCTTTATTTCCAGATTTTATAAACACTTGTATATACTGGTGGGATTTCATTCTTCCTCCCTCCTACCCCTCCACCCCCTGCACTGATCTTTGTGCATACATGTGCATACATTGAAAGCCCCACCAGATGATGTTATAATTTTTGCATTAAAATATCATAGGTATCTTAAAGAAATTCAGAGGGGAAACATAGTGTTTTATATTTACCCAACTATTTATCGTTCTTCTCTCATTTTTGATGTTTCAGGTTTCCTTCCAGTATTATTGCCCATCAGCCTGAAGAACTTCCTTTAAAATGTCTTCTAAAAAGCCTGTTGGCAATGGATTCTTTTAATATTCCTTCACTTGAAAATTCATTTATTTTATCTTCATTCCTAAAGGATGTTTTTCCTGGATATAGAATTTTGAAAGGTTTTTGTTTTTGTTTTTGTTTGTTTGTTTTGTTCCAATATCTTTTTCTTTTCCATCTGGACCTCCTATTACATGTATGTTAGCTCCACAGGTCCCTGAGGCTCTGGGCATTTTATTTCAATCTTTTCCCCTTGTTTTTTCAAATTAGATAATTTCTGTTGATCTAACTTCAGATTCACTGCCCTTGTCCCCCTCTATCATCTCCATTCTGCAATTCAGGAATTCAGCCCAGGAAGTTTTTTGTTTCAGTTATTGTGTTTTTCAGTTCTGAAATTTCCATTTGGTTCTCTTTTCATAGTTTCTATTTCTGTACTGAGAATTCCTATCTTTTGATTCATTTCAGTGTGTTTCTTTTACATCATTGCTATTAACTTATACCAGCATAGTTATTTGCTTTAAGTCTTTGTCTAATAGAACCAGCATCTGGGTCATCTCAGCATTGGCATCTGTTGATTGTCTTTTCTCTTGAAAGTTGGTTACATTTTCCTGGACTTTGTATGTTGAGTAATATTGGATTGTATCCTGGATATTGTGGACTCTTAGTTGGGTTATAATCATCTGGACAGTGTTGATGTTTGTTGTTAACAGGCAGTCCATCTGAAGTCAAAATATAAGTTCTGTCAACAGTGTCTTGGCAGACAATGGTTCACATCTCATTTCCATTCTCTAAGAGTTTGCTATACTGTTTTGGGTCTCTCCTGCACATACACAGTTTAGGGATTGGTCTGAGACTTATACAGGTTTTTCAGTTTGACAGAATTATATAGTATTTTGATTCTCTCTTGGTATCTAAAGTATAATGAACCTCAAGGTTAAATATTGAATTTGGTTTGGGCCCAATCCACATTAACCCTACGGATCAATAAAACTCCACATTCTTAACAAAAGCAGGAAAGTACAGTAATTAGCTTTATAGTGATTTTTCAGTAATCAGTTTCCAGTTTTTAAGACTTTATAAGCTTTATTTAATGCCAGTTTTAAAATAGATTAAGTCAAGCCTGTCCCACTAGTGAAAGAAAAAGGAATGGTATCATTTAAATTTTAAACAGAAATAAGTGAAAATTATTTATTTGTTTGAACATGTTAATTTCTTCTAGAGGCCTTTTTGTAAACTGTTAGAGTAAACCTGAGAGTTACGTTGGAGTTTCTTCTTTGGGTATTTGCCTACACATACGTTTAATTTGAATAGTCTTGTTTTTATTTTCAGGAAAAAAATACGTAATATTTTAAAATTTCATTTATCTCATCACAAAAATAACCATAGCACTTTGCTTTAAAATTGGATGAACAAGATGAGAAGAAATTAAATGAGCTGGCTTCATGTAAAAGAGTATGTTTTAGTTATTTAGTGCTATGTTAGCAAACCACTCCAAAACTTAGCGCCTTGAAGTAAAAAATCATGTAGGTTTACTTGTCTGTGTTTCTGCAGTCTGGACTGGACTTACATACTAGTTCTGCTCCTAGGGTTTTTCATGCTGCTGCAGTTGTGTGGAGGCTTGACTCACATGGCAGCATCTCAGTGGAAGAGTCTGGATGGGCGAGGGGCCGCATGAGCCTCTCTCCATGTAGATTCTCACCTTTCAGTGGTCCACCACGGTCATTTCTCTAATTTAACACATACGGAGTATTTGATTAGCCTTGTTACCCTTATTATTATGTTGTTTCTGTGGGGAAAAGCCAAATTATATTACTTTATTTTTACTAATATCATGTTTTCCAGGAAAAATAGTGACCTGCCATAAGTTTAAGAGTGTCTGATATTGGAAATGGTTTCTTATTTGCCATGGCTTAAGACTGTATAATCAATTGTTATGTAATTAGTTTAATAATTATTTATATTCCTTTGTTTTTAAACAGGCATTTGCTGGCTACTTCGATATATATTTTGAGAAGAATTGCCACAACAAGGTAAGTATCACGAGTTGTCTCATAAGAATTAATTATGTGAAATACATTGTATTTTATTTTTGTGCCCCGAGGTGTTTGATCATAAGCATTTTGCTGTTGTAAGCAGTTGGAGCTTGTATTTGATGTATTAGATTAATGTACCATGATATTAAAAATCTTGTACTTCATCAGGTACTTTTGAACTCTACCAATTCAGGTCGTGTTCTCTACGGGCCCCCAGAGTACCAAAACACACTGGAAGCAAACAATATTCCTATTGGAAAAGCCATTTTCAGTTAAAGCAGGTAAGAAAGAAAAAGGGGGAAAATGTCTTATCCATTCTGAAGTAAACAATATTCATTCATTCTACAACCACTTTTTCTATGCCCACTGTATTTGAAGCAATATGACATACTAAGATAAGTTGTTCTTAGAGTTTACCATGTATATAAATTTTAGGTGGCATATCGTTTCATTAAAGAAGTAAGTTAAAGAAAACTTTTATTTAAATTTAATTTCTGCCAGTTAAAATATATGTGACATTATGTAGCTCTTATTTTGAGTACCACAAAATCAGAAAATTTTTCTTTAAGCAATAGCTAATACGTGTTAAGTAGCAAATATAAATAAAAGAAAATGTTCTCATTTCCCAAGTGACTAAAGAGAAATATCACCAATAGAAGTAAAGTATAAATTAAAGACAATGTCATTCAGTAGTTATTATATTCAAAATATATTTTTGTCTAGAATGCTCTCCACTGTGTCCACCTCCTCAAATCTTACATAGTGTTTGAAGACTGATCCAGTTCTACATTCATCTCATTGATTGTTCACTTACACGAGCACCTATAGTTCTTACATACCTACACATTTAACTCCAAAAGTTAGAATTTGATTAGGAATTTTTTTTTTAACTGCTTATTACGTATAAGTCTTCTTGTCCCATCTTCACTGAAAGCCTTCTGACTGTAGGAAAACTGAATGTAGAACAGACTTCATTGTAAAGATATTCAACATCAAATTTTTTGTGTGTCTCTCAAAAGCAACACTGAGCAAAAATTTGCAGAATGATTCCTACAATATATGATTTATATGAAGTTTAAAAACATGTAAAACAGCTGTATGTACACACACACATAGTAAAAGTAAGAAGCAACACTTAAGAATGGTAACCACTGAATTCATGGTAGTGGTTCCCTTTAGGGAAGGATGGAAGTAGGATCAGGGAAGGCTACAAAGGGGGTTTAGTGCCATGTATCTGAACTATTTCTTTTAAAAACTGAAGGAACTGTGGCAGAATGTTAAGATTTGACAAAGCTGAGTAGAGGTCATTAAATCATTCTCTTTGTGTTTAAGATATTTCATAAAATTCTAATGTGGTTTTGATTTCACTGTTGAGTCATAAAGGAATTTAGTAAATGCAAATAAACACTGTTAGAGTAAAGCAGCACCTTGTCATTTTTTCACTTTGAGGTTGCAGTGCTATGGAAATAAAACCTTGATGGCGTCATTTTCTCTTTCTCTAGAAAGCTAGAGCACAGCAAAACTGAAATGAAGCCAACACATCCTCATTTCTGTTTCTTTGTTTTGTTTTTTGTTTAGCTCTGGTATTTGGATTGATTTTGGGAAAATTGAAAATACTGCTTTTTTCCTCACTGGAACCATTTTGTTGTCTTAATGCTAAAATTCTAAAGGCAATATTAATTCTTTCATGTTTTAATCTTGAGGGGGATTTAAGATAGCATTAGAATTTTCTCCTACCTAATTACAACAAAGTATTATTTGATGCCTAGTGAAATTTTGAAATCCTAAATATTCTTTACCCAGTAATCCTTAGAGTAATTGATTCAGAATACTGTGAAGAAGGTCTGTGATTCTAATGTTGCCCTCTGGCACCATCTACATTCTCTGTTTCTTTCGTTGCCATTGTGTGTACTCATATGTAAATGGTAAGGCCAACAGGCTCCCCTAAAATAGCACAGCCTGCGGAGAGTTTGAAAGGGGAATTTCAAAGTAAGGAAAATGTGGTCATTCTCAGTTACAAGAATTTTTTTTTTAACCCTGCTATAGTAAGCCTTTGGTGGTAGTACTGATGAATAGAAGCCAGAAGCTCTGGGGCAGAGTACTGGGGTACACACTAGTCAGAAAAAGAGCTCTGGAGATCTCCATAAGATACGCCCTTGAGTTTTAGATGAGTGCTAAGATGTGTGTATGCGGGATGAAATGCCTGAGGTCAGGCAAAGCAGTTGGAGTAGTTGTGAACCAAATATTTCCCAGCATTTACACAGGGCTGTGGGGTATTCAAATTTCAACAAGCTAGAGTAGGGCGTCTTTCTGGACTCTATTCAGTGGAGATTCCAGGAGGACCATAGTAGCGGGAATAAACTGTCCCTTGAGTAAAGGCAACTCTGGATGCTCCTTAACAAAGCTTAAAAACAAGTCTTAAGAGGAAAAACTGAACTGCATGTAACCTTAATAGCAACAAAGGAGAACAATAAAATCAGATGTTCAACGACATAAAATTCAAAATGGCCAGCATTCAATCAAACATTGAATGCAGGGAAATACCAGTCAGTAGAAACAAACCCAGAAATGATAGAATTAGCACACAAGCATGTTGAAACATATTATAACCACTTTTATATGAACATAGGAAAATATGAGAAGATATTTACAATCCAAATAGGACTTCTAGAGATGGAAATTACAACATCTGAAGTGAAAATGTCATTTGATGGAGTTAATGGCAGGAAAGATCAGAGAACATAAAGATACAGCAATAAAATGTATCCAAAAAGAACCACAGAGAGGGGGAGAAAAGATTTTTTTTAAAAAATTAATGTATCCACAGTAACCTGTGGGAAAATATGCAGCATTCAACCTTAAATATAATAGTAGAAGTCCATGGAAGAAGCAGGGGCA
The DNA here is from genome assembly GCF_949987535.1 of Balaenoptera acutorostrata. Lineage (NCBI taxonomy): Eukaryota > Metazoa > Chordata > Mammalia > Artiodactyla > Balaenopteridae > Balaenoptera > Balaenoptera acutorostrata. Next base: position 37,559,389 of record NC_080072.1, on the reverse strand, counting down.
GAAAACATAATGGATAAAATTTTCTTATATTTGATAAAAACTGTAACTCACAGATTGAAGAAACTGAGTGAACTCCAAGAAATTGAGTGAACTCCAAGAAGGATCAACACAAAGAAAACAACCCCAAGATACATCATAAACAAATTGCTGATATGCAGTGATAATTAAAAAAAAAAAAAAACTTTAACCAGAGAAAAAGAAAACGTAGAGAGAGGAGCAGACCAACAATACAAAATATATTAAAGTAAGCTCTTCAAGTGGAAAGAAAATATCACCAAAATTTTCCATATTTAGAAAATTCCAGTCTAAACAAAGGAGTGGAAAATGCCAGAAATGGTAAATGTGTGAGTATAAAGAAAAGCCTTTATTTTCTCACTTTTTAATTTCTCAAAAGATAATTGACTATTTAAAGCAAAAATAATAATGCATTGTGTGTTTTAAAACATATGGAGACAAAATATATGGCAATGATTAAAAAAAGAAATTAATTAGAAAATGGAAATATATTGTAAAGTTCTTACACTTAGATGAAGCAATTTAATGGTGAACTGATGAATTAAGTATGTACATTGTAAACCCCAGAGCAACAGCTAAAAATTTTTAAATTAAACCACAAAATATAGCTAATAAGCTAGTAGTGGAGATAAAACAGAATCCTGAAAAGACTATTCAATTCAAGAGAAGATAGGAACATAAACAGATGGACAAATAGAAAACAAAAGGTATGATGGTAGACTTAAATTCAAACATATTGATAATTATATTAAATATGAATGGTCTGTACATCCAGACGATGGAATTTCATTCAGTGCTAAAAAGAAATGAGTTATGAGCCCATGAAAAGACATGGAGGAATCTTAAACACATATTACTAAGTGAAAGAAGCCAATCTGAAAAGGCTATATACACTGTGTGATGTGTGATAATGACATTCTGGAAAAAGCAAAACTATGGAGATAATAAAAAGATCAGTGGTTGCCAGGGGCAGGGGATACAAATAAGCAGAACACAGAGGGTTTTAGGGCAGTGAAGATACTCTTTATGATATTATAATATGGATATATGTCATTTACATGTGTCCAAACTTGTAGAATGTGTAACACCAAGAGTGAACCCTAAGGTAAACTACAGAATTTTGGTGATTATGATGTATCATCAATGTGGGTGCATCCTTGGTTTAAAAAAAAAAAAAAAGTACCATTCCAATGAGTGATGTTGATAGTGGGGGAGGCTGTGCATATGTGGGGGCCAGGGGATATGGGAAGCCTCTGTACCTTCCTCTCAGTTTTGTTGTAAACATAAACCTGCTTTAAGAAGTTAAGTCTTTTGGGCTTCCCTGGTGGCGCAGTGGTTGAGAATCTGCCTGCCAGTGCAGGGGACACGGGTTCGAGCCCTGGTCTGGGAAGATCTCACATGCCGCGGAGCAACTGGGCCCGAGAGCCACAATTACTGAGCCTGCGCGTCTGGAGCCTGCGCTCCACAACAAGAGAGGCCGCGACAGTGAGAGGCCCGTGCACCACGATGAAGAGTGGCCCCTGGGCTTCCCTGGTGGCGCAGTGGTTGAGAATCTGCCTGCTAATGCAGGAGACACGGGTTCGAGCCCTGGTCTGGGAAGATCCCACATGCCACGGAGCAGCTGGGCCCGTGAGCCACAATTGCTGAGCCTGCGCGTCTGGAGCCTGTGCCCCGCGACGGGAGGGGCCGCGATAGAGAAAGGCCCGTGCACCGCGATGAAGAGCGGTCCCCGCACCGCGATGAAGAGTGGCCCCCGCTTGCCGCAACTGGAGAAAGCCCTCGCACGAACCGAAGACCCAACACAGCCAAAAATAAAAAAATAAAAAAATAAATAAATAAATAAGAAAATCCTTTAAAAAAAAAAAAAAGAGTGGCCCCTGCTTGCCACAACTAGAGAAAGCCCTCGCACAGCAACGAAGACCCAACACAGCCATAAATAAATAAAAATAAATAAATTTTTAAAAAAAGTTAAGTCTTTTAAAAAATGTTAATAGTCTAAACATGCCAATTAAAAGGCAGAAATAAACTGAATAAAAGCAAGAACTAACTAAATGCTGTTTACAGGAAACACAATTAATATAAAGACAGTAATTCCGGTTCCCAGTGATGTAAGTGCATTCATCCCATCTGTCTCACTGAATGCAGCTTTAAAACCAGAATGCATGGAACAGCTCTTTGAGATCTCTGAAAAGTACATAATAGCGGATAAGTTGGAGAAGATGACCAGAATTCGAAGTACCCCTGAACTGGTGGTAAATTTGTGATTAGTTTTCCTTCAGTATCCCCTAGCCTGGACTCCAGACAGCCTGAGACTCAGAAGAGGGCCTCAGCACAGACAGGAAGAGCTCCCAAAGGAGCCCTCTGATTCTAGCTTGAGGAGTGGGGAAAGGGTCTCCTAATGCTTAGAGAGAGTGGGGGGAAATTCCCATTTTTCTTTTCCATGTTTCTTCTCTGTTCTCCCATATTGCAGCCCCCAAGTAATCCTACAATGGTGGCAGCAGTAACAGTGGCAGCAGTGGGGACCTGCAGACTCATAGGTAAATGAGTGGGTGTGGCTGTGTTCCAATTAAATTTTATTTACAAAATCAGCAGCCAGACTCAAAAGCCTTCCATAAAACAAATCTCCAGGCACAGATTGCTTCATTGCAAATTCTCCCAACGACTTAAAGGGAGGAATAACACCAGTTCTACATAGTCTCTTCCAGAAAATAGAAGAGAGCTAATTTTATGAGGGCAGTATTATCTTGATACCAAAAATTAGACAAAGGTAGTACAAGAAAATTAAACTGCAGACCAGTGTCCCTCATGAATATAGATGTAGAAATCCTCAACAAAATAGTAGCAAATTGAATCCAGCATACATGTATAAGAAGAAAACACACCATGACCAAGTGGGTTTTATTCCAGGAATGCAAGGCTAATTCAATATTTTAAAATCTTGTAATGCAGTCCACCATGCTAACAGTCTAAAGAAGAAAAGCCACATGATCATATCAGTGGATGCAGAAAAAACATTTGACAAATTTCAATATCAATTCATGACAAGTACAGCAAACTAGAAATAAAAGAGAACTTCCTCAACCTGACAAATGGCATCCATATAGTCTGTAGCTAGCATCATACTGAATAGAGAAGGACTAAATGCTTTCTCCCTAAATTTGAGATAAGGCAAGGATGTCCACTCTCACCACTGCTACACTCTTATATTGGAAGCCTTAGCCAGTGCAATAAGAAATGAAAAAGAATTAAAAGCCACTGGAAAGGAAGAAATAAAGCTGTTGTTATTTATAGATAATGTGTACATAGAAAATTCTAAGAAATCGACCAAAAAAACTACAGAAATAGTAAGTGACTTTAGCAAGGTAGAAATTGACAGGCTGATTCTAAAATTTATATGCAAATGCAGAAGACCTAGAGTAGCCAAACAATTTTAAGAACCATATTGGAATTCTTATACTATGTGAATTCTAAACTTACTTAAAAATTACATTAACCAAGACAGCATAATATTGGCATATAAAAAGTAGATACGTAGATTAATATAACAATAGGAAATCCAGAGTCTCAGTTTTGTATAGTCAATTAAATTTTTCCAAAGGGCCAATGTAAATTCAATGGGAAAACGATAGTCTTTTCAAAAAATGGTGTTAGAATGACTGAATATTCATAAAGGAAAATAATGAATCTCAGTTCTTATCTGACACCAAATATATAAAAACCAACTTTAAATGGATGGTAGACCTAAATATAAAAGCTTGAAGCTGTAAAACTTCTAGATGATAACATAAGAGAGAATCTTGAGACTTGAGGTAGGCAAAATTTATGAGAGTGAGATATTACTAAAACTCATTGAACTGCACATTTTACATGTTACAGTTCTATTGTATATAAATTACACCTTAATAAAGTTAATTTTTTAAAAACCCACACTGGACCGTCAGGATATCCAGGATAAAATCCAGATTCCTTACCTGGGCCCTTTACAGTCTGACCATTTTTCATCATTTCCAACCCCACCCTGTCACAACCACACATAAGCCCATCATATGCTCCAGCTCTACTGCTCATTTTTTAGCTAACTTTCCTGTCTTTTCTTCCTTGCTTTTGTCTAGGATATTCTTCTACCTAGGAAATTGTTTTGACCTCTTTCACTTGATGAATTCCACTTTTCCCTTTATGACCCAGCTTATTTCTGTAAATCTTTCCTCATTGTCCTTAGAAGGTTAACTGCTCTGTTCTTTGTTCTCCCAGATCAATTCATGCATACATCTGTGTTAGAACATACCAGTGTGCTGTGGTAAAGAGTTCTAATAGAAGATGAGTTAATTTGCCTCTATCACTTCTTTTTTATCTGATGTAGTATTTGGCATATTAGAAATATCCTGCTGAACGAATGAATAAGTACAGTAATGTGCGTTGTCATTGAAATTAATTTCCTCTCATCACTGTGGGTGACACATGCCAAGGGCATTTATCTAGCTGCTGTATTTGGTTGCCCCATTTTGTCAGCTCTGATGTTCTCAGAAGTTTCGGCATGGCTGAAGAGAGTTCTCTGTTGAGTTAAAAAGTAGTTTTTGACTCTGTATGGCATAAAATTTTTAGATAAAATTAAATAAAGCCAAGAGTCTAATGAGGACAATTTGCTGTGTATGTACTGCTTATTTTACTGTCCAGAAAGTAATATGACAAGATTTTTTTAACAAAATATTGTATACATAGCTGTACAGTTATTCTGCCTAGTGTGTGTGTGTGTGTGTGTTTGTGTGTGTGTGTGTGTGTGTGTGTGTTAATATCTTCAGTAATGATAAATATTTTTTTCAGAATGGTAAATCTACCGTTGGGGGTAGACTGGATTTTTGGAAAGCAAGAAAAGACAGTGTGAATAGGGAATTTCTCAGACTAAGAATTTTACATTTGGCCAAAAGCACAAGGGAACTATAAAATGATGAGCCTAGTTCGTTTTTGCTTCGTTTTGGGTTTTTGTTGTTATTTTCACAGCCTAGTTCTAACAATAGTTCCAAAAGAAGTACTCTACAACATTTGAGAACTTCCTGCACTGTGGGAGTTAGAGACCAGACTTCCAGGATGAATACTTTTAGAGGGTTTAAAGAATACTTACTTTAAATTCAGGGTTTTTTTTTTTCTTTTCCTTTAAAAATAATGTACAATTTTATTGTAAAAACTTATGTGGCAGTATTTATTTTAAAACTTCAGATCTTTTTCTTGTGATTTGGCTTTGAAAAATATTATTAAAATCAGGCTGTTTAGTTCTCTTTCTCTATATATTATTAGTAAGGTCTTATGTGATGGACAATCCATTTCTTTTTTTTTTTTCTTTCACTTTTTAACTCTAAGCTTTAATAGTGATAATAATGATTTTTTATTTATCTCCCTTGTGGGGAAATGAAATTTTATTGCTCTGGAAGAAACTCATTTTAAAAAACAACTAGGACAGAATTGAAATGAAATCAATTTTGTTCTTGATTGAACTGCAGCGCTGCTTTGTAGTATACTAATAGCCATCTGCCAGTGATAAAAACAAAGTGATATAGCTCGGTTCCATAGAGAGTGTCCTTTGTAGCTCTCACCACAGTATACACACTTAACAGCATCAGTCATTTTATATCTATTTGACACTGATTAATTACTCTGATATATTCTGGTATTATAGCCACTGCCTTGGCACTTTAGTCAGGCTTGAACAATTGAAGTGAGTGCAGCAGTGTGAACTATGTATTTATTACTGTGACCCTTCGTGCTATTTAATTAACTTAAATAAGTGCTGTTTGCACCCCCATTTTGAAATTAAGGTTATTACAGAAATAGTTATTTTACTGGTATTTCATTTTAAGACATGAAAATTACAGCATCAGCTTATAAGACAATGTTATAACTTTTTTAAAAAATAAATTTATTTATTTATTTATTTATTTATGGCCACATTGGGTCTTCGTTGCTGTGCGTGGGCTTTCTCTAGTTGCGGCGAGCGGGGGCTACTCTTTGTTGGGGTGTGCAGGCTTCTCATTGCGGTGGCTTCTCTTGTTGCGCAGCACGGACTCTAGGCACGTGGGCTTCAGTAGTTGTGGCTCACGGGCTCTAGAGCGCAGGCTCAGTCGTTGTGGCGCACGGGCTTAGTTGCTCCGCGGCATGTGGGATCTTCCCAGACCAGGGATCGAACCTGTGTCCCCTGCATTGGCAGGCAGATTCCCAACCACTGTGCCACCAGGGAAGTCCCTTAATGTTATAACTTTTTAATTATTCAGATATTTTAATTTAATATTGGTGCTTAAAATTTTTTCTTTTGTGAAAATTTAACAAAATTATCCACTGCCAGTTCATCTTGAGTTGGGCTATATTTTAAATTAAGGGGTACATAGACTACTTAAATATATTCTTTAAACTTGAAATGCAGAATTAGTTAACCTGCTTTATAGGCGCCAGGGAACATTTCCATTTTGACCCTACACTAAGGATTGAATAGGACAGTTACAAACTAACCAACTTAACATTTTTTTTAACATGTCTAAAGCAACTTAAAGAGCAGCAACCATTAGGGCACATGCACTAAAAAGAAATATTTGCAACAAAACCTCATATACATCAACAAGAAAATCACTAAAGGTAAATGCTCAGAGGATTTCTTTTTAGATGGTGGTTAAACATTTGAAATATTAATAATACCCATCACTACTGATAATCACTGAATTGCAAATCAAAGCAGTCAGATTCTGGTCGTTGTTTATCTAAATAACAAAAATGTTTTTATTGTTTTCTTTCATTCTTTTTCTGTTGTTGCTTGGTTTCTCATAACGCCCAGTATTGATGAAGATGGTAGGAATGTAAAACTGGAACACACTTTATGCGTTTTTTTAAAAAGTATTCCACTTCTCATAATCCATCCTAAGGAATCGAGTGAAAATTTACTTTTTTTTAAAAATCTTTGCTAGGGCTTCCCTGGTGGCACAGTGGTAGAGAGTCTGCCTGCCAATGCAGGGGACACGGGTTCGAGCCCTGGTCTGGGAAGATTCCACATGCCACGGAGCAACTAGGCCCGTGAGCCACAATTACTGAGCCTGCGCCTCTGGAGCTTGTGCTCCGCAACAAGCGAGGCCGCGATACTGAGAGGCCAGCGCACCGCAATGAAGAGTGGCCCCCACTTGCTGTAACTAGAGAAAGCCCTCGCACAGAAACGAAGACCCAACACAGCCATCAATCAATCAATCAATCAATCAATCATCACATTTAAAAAAAAATCTTTGCTATTCTAAGAAGTGAAACTAACATTGTTGTAATTTGCTTTTCTTTTAAGTGTCTTGCTTTATAGAATTTTTTCATTTTTATATAAACAAATCTTCAACCTTTTCCTTTTGGTTTCTGACTTTGGTTCCATACTAAAAAATTTTGTATTACTATATTTACACATTTCTCTTGACTCCTTTCCTCAGTGAGTTAAAATGCCCCGCTTACCATGTACTGAATCTCCATAATGGATCTTTTGGTTTCTCTACTATATTCTATTTATCTATGAATTTATTCCTAAACCACCACGTTTTAAAAACAGCTTTATTTTATATCTACATACAGTAAAAATGCACACATTTTAGAGCTTCCCTGGTGGCGCAGTGGTTAAGAATCCGCTTGCCAATGCAGGGGACATGGGTTCGAGCCCTGGTCCGGGAAAATCCCACACAACGCGGAGCAGCTAAGCCCATGCGCCACAACTACTGAGCCTGTGCTCTAGAGCCCGCGAACCACAACTACTGAAGCCCGTGCACCTAGAGCCCGTGCTCTGCAACAAGAGAAGCCACTGCAATGAGAAGCCCACGCACCACAACGAAGAGTAGCCCCCTCTCGCCGCAACTAAAGAAAGCCCACGTGGCAACGAAGACCCAACGCAGCGACCCCCAAAAAAATGTCCTCCTTCTAGAACTTGCAATCTCTTTAAAAAAAAAAAATCACACATTTTAATTGTGCAGTTTAATGAATTTTGACAAATGTATACCCCACCCTAGTTAAGATATAGAATATTTATATCACTCTAAAAAGTTTCCTTGTTGATCGCCTCTGCAGGCAGTCATCCCCACTAGAGTTGGTCATCCCCAGCTTCAATTTCCAGACCAGGAGAACCACTGATCTGCTCTCTGTCACTGTGTATTAGTATTACTAATAGTTAAGGCATTAGTATTCTTTTAGAATTTTATATCAAAGTTACTATACAGAATATACTCCAGTTTCTTTGCTTTTAGTGTATTTTAAATATTCATCTGTGTATCAGTAGTTTGTTCCTTTTTATTGCCAAGTAGTATTCCCTTGTATGGACTTACTGTAATTTACATACGCATCCACTTGCTGCTAGACTTTTGGATTGTTTTCAGTTAGGTGCCATTATGGATAAAATGGCTATGGACATTCATGTAAAAGTTTTTGTGTGGGCATATGTTTTCATTTCTCCTGGGCAGATACCTAGGAGTGGGATTATTGGGTCTTACGGTAAATATATATTTAACTTTATAAGAAACTGGCATACTTTTTCACAGTGACTGTGCTTATTCAACATTCCTACCACTGTTGCGGGTTCATTTGCTCCACATCTTTGTCAACACTTATATAAAAGGGCAAGTCATTTTAATTTGTCATTCTATTACATGTATATGTAGTGACAGCTGTGTTTTTAATTTGCATTTGCCTTATGACTAATGATGTTGAGCATCTTCTCATATGTTTATTGGTCATTTGTACATCTTTTTTTTTTTTTAAAGGGTCTTTGATTTTTTTTTTTTCCTACTTTATTTATTTATTTATTTATTTATTTTTGGCTGTGTTGGGTCTTCGGTTCGTGCGAGGGCTTTCTCTAGTTGCGGCAAGCGGGGGCCACTCTTCATCGCGGTGCGGGGACCGCTCTTCATCGCGGTGCGCGGGCCTTTCACTATCGTGGCCCCTCCCGTTGCGGGGCACAGGCTCCAGACGCGCAGGCTCAGTAGTTGTGGCTCACGGGCCCAGTTGCTCCGTGGCATGTGGGATCTTCCCAGACCAGGGCTTGAACCCGTGTCCCCTGCATTAGCAGGCAGATTCTCAACCACTGCGCCACCAGGGAAGCCCCTGATTTTTTTTTTTTATAAATTTTTATTTATTTATTTTTGGCTGCGTTTGGTCTTCGTTGCTACACACAGGCTTTCTCTAGTTGCGGTGAGTGGGGACTACTCTTTGTTGTGGTGCGTGGGCTTCTCATTGCGGTGGCTTCTCCTGCTGCGGAGCACAGGCTGTAGGCACGTGGGCTTCAGTAGTTGTGCCTCGCAGGCTCTAGAGCACAGGCTCAGTAGTTGTGGCGCACGGGCTTAGTTTCTCTGCGTCATGTGGGATCTTCCCTGACCAGGGCTCGAACCCGTGTCCCATGCATTGGCAGGCGGATTCTTTACCACTGCGTCACCAGGGAAGTCCCTGTACATCTTTTTTTGGTGAGGTTTCTTTTAAAATATTTTGCTCAATTTTTGATTGGGTTGTCATCTTATTGAGTTGTAAGGATCTTTATATATATGCATACAAGTTCTTTGTCAGATGTATGTGGTGCTAATATTTTTATTCCAATTTCTAGTTTGTCTTTTCATTTTCTTAAGGTCCTTTGAAGTCTGTGCTTTTGTGTCCTAATTAAGAAATCTTTGCTATCTTAACATCAAAGTTTTTCCTATATGGTTCCTCTAAAAATTTTATAATTTTGTCAGTACATCTAGGCCTATAATCTATTTCATGTTGATTTTAAGAATAATAGTTCATCTTTTCCCAAATGTGTATTAGGTTGTCTCATCATCATTTCTTGAAAAGACTATGCTTTTCTCATTTAATTATCCTGCCTCTTTTGTCAAATATTAATTGACCATATATGCGTAAGTCTATTTCTCAGCTTTATTTGTTCCATTAATCTGTGTCTGTTCTTATGCCAGTAAGACACCGTGTTTGTAAGATCATATGTCCTACTTTATTCTTTTTCAAAATTGTTTTCACTATTCTAGATCCCTTAAATTCCATATAAATTTTAAAATCAACTTGTTAATTTCTGGCAAAAAAAAAAAAAACCTACTAGGATTTTGATAGGGACTGTGTTGAATCCATAGATTGCTCTGGGGAGAATTGACATCTTAACAGTACTGACTCTCATCCACAAGCAAAATGTATCTCCCCATTTACTTAGATCATCTTTAGCAGTGTTTCATAGTTTGATGTAACTAAATGTTACATATATGTTGTTATATTTATCTCAAGTATTGCATGCTTTTTCAGTGCTATTGTAAATGCTATTGTGGTTTTTTATTTCAATTTCTAATTCTTCATTGCTCACATGTAAAAATGCAATTATTTTTTGTATTGATCTTATATCCTGAGATTGCTAATCCTTTCAGTTCTAGTAGCTTTTTTTTTTTTAATATTGCTTAAGGATTTTCTATTTGTTAAGACTATATGATCTGCAAATAAAGACTGTTTTACTTTTTTTCCCCCGGTCTATATATTTTTTTCTTCCCCCACATCTTAATGCTGTGACTAGGACATCCAACAGAATACTAATTAGAGGTGGTCAGGATGAGCATCCTTACCTCAGTCCCAGTCTTAGGAAGAAAGCATTCAGTCTTTCACCATTAATAATGATGTTATCTATAGTTTCTCATAGATTTTCTTTATCTGGTTGAAGAAGATTCCTTCTATTCCTAGCTTGCTGAAAGATGTTAGAAATTGATTTTGTTACAATTTTACTCCAATAAAAAAAAAGAAATTAATTTTGTCAGATGCTTTTTCTACGTTTGTGTGAGACAATCATGATTTTTCTCTTTTGTTCAAAGGATTTTTTTTTATTTCTTATGCAGCAGGTTCCTATTAGTTATCTATTTTATACATATTAGTGTATGTTCAAAGGATTTTTGAATCTTTTTTCATAAGGGATATTTACCTGTAGTTTTCTTCTAATAAATGTATCTTCTTTTGCACTAATATGTATAAAATGGATAACTAATAAGAACCTGCTGTATAAAAAAATAAATAAAATTCTAAAATTCAAAACAAAAAACTTATTTTATTATCAGGATAATGCTGCCCTCAAAAGATGAGTTATGGAGTATTCCCTCCTCTATTTTTTGTACATTTGGTATTACTTTTCCTTAAATATTTGATAGAATTCCCCAACGAAGACCTTTGGGTCTGTCTTCTTTGTTTTCTAATATAAGCATTTCAAGTTATCAGTTTTTCCTCTAAGCACTGTTTTAGCTATCATCCACCTGTTTTTACATGTTGTGTTTCATAATCATTCAAATCGAAATGCTGTCTAATTTTCTTTTTGATTTTTATTTTGATTTATGGAATATTTAGAAGTCTGTTTAATTTCTAAATATTTTGGGATTTTTCAAGTATCTTCCTGTTACTGATTTTTAATTTCATTCAGTTTTGGTCAGAGAACATATTCTGTATGATGTCTATATGTTTAAATGTATTAAGATTTGTTTTATGAACCAGTATATGATCCATCTTGGTTCTATAGATGTCAGCCAGGTCAGGTTGGTTAATAATGTTCAAGTCTTCCATATTCTTTCTGATTTTCTGTCTAGTCGTTATTATTATCAACAAAGGAGAGGCGGACTTTGCAATGATGATTGTGGTTATGTCTGTTTCTTCTTATGGTTCCGTCAGGTTTGCGTCATACATTTTGAAGCTCTGTAATTATATGCACACAAAAGTGTATGATGTCTCATTTATGAATTGAACAACTTATCAATTTGAAATGTCTTTGTTTATCTCTAGTTATTTTTTTTTCCTTTAGTCAACTTTGTGTGAGAGTAATATAGCCATTCCAGCCTCTTTTTGATTAATGTTTATGTAGACTATGCCTCTCCTTCCTATTACTTTTAACCTGTGACTTTATATTTCATTTTATCTCCTTCCTTGACTAATTAGCTATACTCTTGGGTTTGTTTCTATAATGGTTGCTCTAGGGTTTCTAACATGCACCTGTAGCTTATCAGAGACTAACATCAAATGATATCATACCACTACATTTGTAGTTTTGACTCTTAAAACAATACTCTTCTGTTTACCCCCTCTGATCCTTTGTGCTATTGTTATAAAAACATTTCACTTCCCCAAATGTTTTAAACCCCACAATACAGTGTTACTATTTTTGCTTTAAACAGTCAATTATCTATTAAATAAATTTTTAAAAGGAAAAAACATCTTATATTTACCACGTACTTACTATTTTCTAGCACTGTTTATTCCTTTGTGTAGATCCAGGTTTCTTTTTGGTGTCATTTTCCTGATGTCTGAAGAACTTCCTTTAACATTTCTTGTAGTGCAGGCCTCCTGGAAAAGAATTTCTTGCTTTTGTTTCTTTGAAAAAAGAATTTTTTTCTTATTTTTCATTTATTAAGGATTTTTGCTGGATATCGAATTTTTAACAGGTTTTCTTTCATCACTTCAAAGATGTGTCCAGCTGATGAAAATTTTGAGATCACTCTTTTCTATCTTTCCTTATATGTAATATGTCTTTTTTTCTCTGAATATTTTACAGATTATTCTTTTTATCACTGGTTTTCAGGAAGTTAAGATGTGCCTTGATGTGTTTTTGTTATTGTTGTAACTTTTTTTTTTTTTCTGCTTATAGGCCTCAATTTGCAGCTCTTTAAAAATCTAGACATTTTTAAATGGATGTCAAACACTGCAAGTGTTATTTTGCTGAATGTTTGGATTTTGGTTACTTTCTTTTAAAAAGTATGTGAAGTTTGCTTTGGCAGGCAATTAAGTTATTTAAAGATTACCTTGATCTTTACAAAAAATGTTTTAAAGCTTTGTTAGAGAGCAGTGGTGTGGCCTTTACTCTTTGGGTGGTGTAATGCTAAAGCGTAATCTGGTGTCTCTAGTGAATCATCATAAGTGTTCAACAGGTTCCTTCTATTCTGGCTGCTTGGAATTCAGACATCTCCCAGCCTGTGTGAGCTCTGGGAATTGTTCAGCTAATTGCTCCCTAGGAATTGTTCTTTGCTCAAAATCATGAAATTTTACCATACACATACAGAGATCAGTATTTAGTTAAAGTCTCAAGAGAACTCAATGAAGATTTCTGGAACTCTTTCCCTGAAAATAACATTTGAAATTAATTGTATCTCTTTTTTCCCCCCGTAATAGTAGTACATCTGTATTCTTTTTTTTTTTTTTTTGACTGTGTTGGGTCTTCGTTTCTGTGTGAGGGCTTTCTCTAGTTGCGGCAAGCGGGGGCCACTCTTCATCGCGGTGCACAGGCCTCTCACTGTCGCAGCCTCTCCCGTTGCAGAGCACAGGCTCCAGACGCGCAGGCTCAGTGGTTGTGGCTCATGGGCCTAGTTGCTCCGCGGCACGTGGGATCTTCCCAGACCAGGGCTCTAACCCGTGTGCCCTGCATTGGCAGGCAGATTCTTAACCACTGCACCACCAGGGAAGCCCCACATCTGTATTCTTAATTTCTGTTTTATGTCATATTGCATTGTGTAGAACATTCAAGAATAATGTTAAATAATATAGTGATAGTGGTATTTTTGCTGTGTTCTCACTTTAATCTAAATGCTGCTGTGTTTGCTTTTTATCATATTAGCTCTCAGATTTTGATAAATATTCTCTCAACAAAGAAAGTTACTCTTTATTCTTATGTAGATAAGAGACTTTTTCTATGACTAGATGAATTTTATTAGTAAAGGCCCATTTATCATTATGTGGTAATTTGAGCATGTGTATGTCCTAAAATCCTGCAGTTTCCATCCTAGAGAAACTCTTGTCTTATGGACACAACAGACATATATAACAGTAATCATAGCAGCATTATTTGTAATAAAAAAAATGGAAATAATTTAATGGAAGAACAAATAAATAGCAGTCTATTAATACAGGATACATCTCTGTGAAGTGGAACTATTTTGAATAGGTAATGGTAAGAAGAAATTAGAATCATGGTTACCACTGGAGGTTGGAGAAGAGATGTGATTGGAGGGACATAGCATCATAATACGGGGTTTCAGTGGTTTGTGTAAAATTCCAGCCTGATGTTGGGTCTGTGGAGATCATTTCATTATTTTTATATCTTAAGTATACATTATCTGTCTTTTTATACATAGGAACTACTGTAGAGAAGCAACTAAATTAAGTAATTTACACTAAGACACATTGCTTATAAATAGGAAGGAATTAACAAGCCACTAATTTGTAAAATTCAACACTTGTTAACTTGTGTTGATAATTCAGTAACAGTAATTTAAACCTAATGACCAAGTTGGTAATTACTCTTTTCTGTCATATACTTATAAAACCAATAGCAGTTTATCGTAGAGCAGCTACTCATTTCCAATTTTAGTATCAATAAATGATAAGTTCAGGATATGACTGTTGGTATAAAATAACAATTTTTAAATGTTGGTAAAAAAATAGAAACAAGAAAATATTGCCTACATATTCAAAAATGGAAAATCTCTTAGATTTGTTGAAGATACTTATGACTTCTTCCCTAGGTTAATGTCTTAATGGTCAAGAAAACATGTATTATAGCTTATTAAAGTTATAGAATAAAAATTATTATATAAAATTTAATAGTAGTAAAATTTTTATAAAGTGGCTAAATGTTTTTACAAATAATGTCATAGAGTAGTAAAATTTTGACTGTCTCATGTCCATTAAAGTGTATTAAAACTATAATAATCAATTTTCAGGTAGAGATATGGGGGTACTAGAATGTAGTTGAAGAACATGGGCTCTGGAATCAAACTGCCCTGCTTAACATCCTAGTTCTTCCCTAACTGGCGGTATGACCTTGGGCAAATTGCTTAGCCTTCCTGAACCTTGTTTCTCATCTGTAAAGTGAGGGAAACGTACTTAACCTCACAGAGATATTTTGTAATCATTAAGTGAGATAAATCACATAAAGGCTTTAGAATAGGGCTAGCACAAAATAAGTGTTAAATAAATATTAGCAATTATTATTGTCTAATAATTAACCTGAACTTCTACAAAGTTTGTAGAACTACCTCATAGGTAATCTTTGTCAGGCTATTGATGAGCTTGGCGTGTGATGTAGTTTTGTTTCATTTTCTTAGTAATATAGAGGAATAGGTCAGATACAGAAGCCAAAGAAAGCCAGATGTACGTATTAACATAACACCTACATGTAAAATCACTGTTATATTAGGTTACATAGACTGCATCTTGGGCCACATTATTTTTTCCATTACTCTAATTCCTTAATTTTGTATTAAACTATATAAGCCTTGCCTTTTTTACAGGCTGTGTAGAATGTATCAGTAATGGAATCTTTATACTCTGAAGTATAACTATGAGGTGGTTATGTTGTGTTTTACTGTGTTATTTCACTACCATATTGAAAAGCATTCAGATTCTTTATCCCTTAGTGTGGGGGATTTGATTTGCAGGGTTTTTTAAAATAAGATATTGATTCAGTATTTTGATAGTTTTATGTAGATTCCACAGTCATTTTATGTGGCGCCTCACTGTATCCATCCAGATTTTCAAAGCTATACCTGATAGTATTTGCTGTGATTTTACTCTTATTAAAGCAAGGAATGGTGATCAGTTACAACTTAACAATCTCGTTTTTATTTTTAAATGGCTGTTGGTAAATAAATGAAAAAAACTTAAAATGAGAAGTATCTATAATCAGAAAAGCACATAGATATAATTCCATTTTGGAGTAAAACAAAATTTGGAGCATACAGGATAAGTTTTTAGAGAATCATTCTTTGCCTTGTATTTTTTGTGTTCACTCTTTTACCTGTGTAAGCTCTGTTTTACATTTACGATGTGAGTACCTTAAAGGCCAACAGCCTTGTCATGTGCCTCTATAAAATATACATTTATTTTCACAGCTGTAATTTTCATTTCCCCAAAATGCCATTCACCAAGGGCTCTCTATACGTGTTTTCTCTTCCTTAAAAGCTGTTCCATGTACACTCCTTAAGGTCACCTTGACTTTATTCCTCAGATAATTCATCCATTAATTCTTGTGTAACTTTGCCTTTTACTGCCTTCCGACTATCCCCAATCCTCACCTCCAGCACACTTTAGACACATACCTGTTGTATAATTGTTAATGTAGCTGTTTCTCTTCACCCCTGACCATGAACTCTTTGAGGGCAGGGGCCATGTCTTATTTTTTTTTTTAATGCCCAGGACACACCATAAGGGCTCATATTGAGGAGTCCAGTAACACAGCCCCCAACCCTGCAGTGACCAGTGTAGTTTTGCTTACTCTTTCACAAGCATTTGACACTTGTGCTGGGTAAGTTAGATCTGTTTTGTTCAAAAATTAAACGTAAAATTGCCCTAAAAAATTTTAAGTTAAAAAAAAATTAGTGAAACATTTCACAACAAAAAAAGAGCAGTACTAGGTCTACTGTGTTACTTTTCTGCTACACTGTATTCCTTGAATTCTGAAACACACTTTTTGCCTTTCTTCTATAGGTGAAGCCTTGAAAGGAAAGATCACAGTGCACAAGAATAAGAAAGATCCACGGTCTCTCATTGTGACCCTCACATTGGATAATTCAACTCAAACTTATGGTCTCCAGTGAAAAGGCCACAAAAGCACAACTACTTTGTAGTTTTTGTTGTAGGGGAGGGGTGGGTAGGGAGGGGAGGGAGGGTTTTATGTGAGCACATGGATGATGGGTCCTTTCCTGAGCCTCCGCAGTAGGAGAGAAGCATGGCAGGAATCTGAGGATTCAGCTAAGGAGGGCACTGCCTGATCCTGGTGATCCACCGCCATAATCACATTCTTGGAAGTCTGGTCAGTGAGATTTAACCAAATGTAACCCCTGCATTGAGTTTACCTGGATTGAAAGTCATTTAAATTGGCCTAAATTTGGAACAGAGATAGTCTTTTATTGTTTTTAATAAGTTTCTTACTATAAATTTTAAACACTAGTAATCGATTAGTTATTTGGATGTTTTATTAAGCTAGTAACCGTACACAAGATATTACATATTTTATTGCAGATTTACTTTCTGAGGAGTAGTTTTAATTGTATTTGCTAGAATATCAGGATATAATACATTAAAAGAACAAGCATAAGGGACTAAAATATGGAAACGAGACCACACAAATTGTATTTGAAGACAGCTTAGTTGATTGTTCTCATTTTTTAGCTTCTTCTCTCTTTGCAAATATTCTTGAGTCATATAGTTTTCTAGTATTGCCCAGGAAGTCTAGTTTCATACATTTACCCTAGGTTTCATAAAAGTTTTTAAAGATTGGGATAAATATGTACTTATTTACTAATACTTTTTTCAAACTAGATTTATGTGCAAAGTTAAACATGTAACTGTTAATATACTTATATCACTCTATACAATTGTGTCATTTACAATTATTGACTCAGTTTGAAACGCAGAACAGAAAACATTCAATTAAATGTATACAACAACCATTAGCATTATAAAGTGACATTTCAATATATTAAAGCCTTTTATAAAATCAGAAGCATTTAAAACAAGTCTTAACAAAGGAATCATTTTTAAGATAACGGAAATTTTAAGGAGAGGTGGGTCACATGCTTCTTTTCAGTTCACCAGCTGGTTCTTTTTCAAAACAAGACACACACAAGGCAGCACAGTTTAGTGTTGAGAAGCATGAGCTCTGGAGCCAGTTCAGGCCTTGGCTGCAGCTCTTACTTCCTGTGTAATCTTAGGTTCCTTAACCTCTCTCCCCCTCCATGAATGTTGCCAATTCATAAACTGATACATTTCAACTGTTGATACTTAGATCAGTGCCTGGCACATAGAAAACAGTCAGTACATGCTAGGTGATATTAATTATCATCATCATACAGACAGGGACCCCTTCCAAAGAAGATATGGCATCGACATTAGATCAGTTTGTGAATTGTCAACCTCATCAAATACTACACTAGTATGTATGTGGGAAGATTACAACAGAAATTAATATTTAATGTAGCAAAAACTCTATCAAAAAGAAATCGTCTTTTGGTCTTTATTAGAAAACTGGACTTCTACCAATGGGAAGAATAACCCCTTCAAATGATGATATTTCAGATCATAGTCTAAGTCTTCCTTCATAAGCATGATTTCTCTTTTCACTGGGCTAAACTAGTCAGCTTGTTTTCACCATGATTTGAATTCAGACCATTACTGGAAATGTGTAGTGCTGATAATATAGCACAAAGTACTTGAAATTTTTGTCTGGAATGGCTTCATGTACAAATTTGAGTAGGGTGGGATGATAAAACAAAAATAAGGCCGTAAGATTTACCATTAAATTTTTAAAGTAACCAAAATTTACTTTTTTCTTTTGTTTTTCTTTTTTATAAGTGCATAACAGATACTTTCTACTATTTAAAAGAGTACTTCTCAAAAATGATTTCTTATTAAAACTCTTCTTTGATTTTCAGGGGATTTTCACCCAGTGGCTCTTCTGATTTTCTTCTATTGGTTATAAGTAGTCCAACCATAGTTAGTGGATCTCTGTTCTTTTCAGTTAGCCTTTCCAGGCTGGAACATTCTAATTTGTGTAACTAAACATCTTATGAGATGTGAGAGTCCAAATATTAACTCTTTGATTAGAATTTCAGCCGTTAAACTGTTGTGGAAAGTAAGTACTTTATAGCCCTTTACAGTGATAAATGCAATTTTCTTTCATGCTGTGGCAGATGGGCATTTATGGTTAGCAGTTTGCTCTGTCCCAAGGATCTTATTCCCATTAAGAAAATACATTTTTCTCCTATTTTCCTTTGTGAAAACTAACATAATTTTGTAATGTGTGGGGTTCATCCAAATACGATTAGTCATCTGTTTAGTAGAGCAGTATTTTCTAAAAAGAGCATTTTGAAAGGAATATTCCAAGAAAACAACTGAGAATGTACAGTGGTTGCACAGTGAAGGTGGTTCATACATAGCCTCAACTGCTAGGAACACACTTTAGAATGAATCAGAGAGCTGTCAGATAACTTTGAAATAATTTCTGTTTGGGGAGGAGGGTAAGGCTCCACAGAGTTATTTGCTTTCTTATCACTTAGTCTAGATTAACAGTCTGGTTCACCTGTGTCTTTCAGCATTCTACCTCTGTCACTTTTTTTTTTTTTAAGATTTGTTTATTATTTATTTATTTTACTTATTTTTGGCTGCGTTGGGTCTTAGTTGTGGCACGCAGGATCTTAGTTGAGGCGTGCCGGATCTTTCGTTGCGGCACATGGGATCTTTGTTGCAGTGTGCGGGCTTCTCTATAGTTGTGACACGTGGGTTTTCTCTTCTCTAGTTGTGGCACACAGGCTCCAGGGCGTGTGAGCTCTGTAGTTGTGGCACACGGGGTCCAGAGTGCATGGGCTCTGTAGTTTGCGGCACACAGGCTGTCTGGTTGAGGCGCGCAAGCTTGGTAGTTGTGGCGTGCAGTCTTAGTTGCCCTGCGGCATGTGGGATCTTAGTTCTCTGACCAGGGATCGAACCCGCCTCCCCTGCATTGTAAGGCGGATTCTTTACCACTGGACCACCAAGGAAGTCCCTACCTCTATCACTCCTTAGAAAGGAATATTTAGAATGTATTGTGTGACATTGCTGATTTGAGATCAGTCTAGACTAATCCCACCGATCAGGCTATCAAGTGGAGGAAGTAGTTTAACAGTACAGCTAAGAGCATTCAACAGGAAAAATTAAAACAGGATGAGGCGCCACTTGGCTTCCACTGGCCATTTGGTAAGCTTCTGGGCCATAACATACCCAAAACATCCAGGTATTCAGATTTTCCTGTGTAGTGGAATATCTCAAAAATATATATCAAGTATGCAGTACTGTCATAGGGTTTCAATCTGTTATGAAAGGCAGGGTAAGTAAGATAGCTGAAGTCAAGCATTGTCTACCTTAGGGTCGGTAAACTACAGCTTCAGTCTCAATATTAAGTATCATTCTCACTACCTATCTTTTAAGCTCACTCTCTTTAGTATCCCAATTCCAGTAATCCTGCAGCTGCACCAAGACCAAAATCCACTGATACAGATCACATTTTCACTGTCCCTCACCTCTTCATGTGTACATTTCCCACTTTACCCACCTTAAATCCATAATCCATCATTATAAGCACTGTTTCAGCATGTCTCCCCTGTGTCATCAGGTTTTCCCTTTACTGCTCTGTGATCAACATACAAATAGGCTATTATTTATCCTACGTTAAAAAAAATTTCAACTCCACTTCTCCCTCCTGCTGTTGTGTCACTATTCTAGCTTCCCCTTTACATTGAGAACACTCAGAAAGACTTGTTGATGTTCACTGTTTTGTCTCTTCCCATTATTTTTAAGTGTACAGGATAATGAGTTTTGACAAATGTATGCATATAATCAGCATTCTATTAATATTTAGAACGTTTCCTTCACCACAGAAAGTTTTCTTGTGCCACTTTGCAGTCAACACTTAGCCCTACTCCCCTCCCTGGGCAAACACTAATCTGATTTCTATCAATATAAATTTGTTTTGCCTGGTTTAGAACTTCATATAAATGGAATCATGTAGTATGTACTCTTTCATTTCCAGCTTCTTTCAGCACAGTGTTTTTTGAGATTCATCCATGTTGATATGTGTCAGTAGTCTATTTTTTTATTACTGGATACTATTCCACTTTATAAATGGGATTCTGCTCATTTGTTTATCCATTCACCTGTTGTCGAACACTTAGACTGTTTCCAGATTAAAGCTGTTACGAATAAAGCTGCTGTGAACATTTGTATAAAAATCTTTCTTGAGCCCACCCTCACCAGAACTTCTGCCTCCACAACTCCATTAAACTACTCCAAGGTCACCAGTGAACTACATGTTGCTGATTCCAGTGACCAGTTCTCAGCCCTCGTCTTACTTGCCTTACTAGCAGTACTCAATGCTGATGATCCCTCTCCTGGAAACACTGGGCTTGGCTTTCCCTCCTTCCTCCTTGGCCACTCTTCAGTTTCTTTTGTTGGCTTTCTCTTCACCTTTGACATGTTGGCACCTTGGTCCTGGGATCTCTTTTCTGTCCATCTTCCCTGCCTTGGTGATTTCATCCAGTCTTACAGTTTTAAATACCAATACCTAGATGTATATCTCCAGCCATCTTTCTTCCACGGCAGTCTGTATCCAACTGCTCAGATGACATCTCTAGGTGTCTCAAGGGCATCTCAAAATTAACATTCAAAACTGAATTTCTGATCTTCCCCAAACCCTGCTGTCTTCCTCCATCTCAGTAATGGAACTTCATCTTTCAGCAGTAGCTCAGGCCAGAAAACTTGACCCCTTTCTTTCACTCCACATCCAAGCTGGGCAGCAAATCTTATAGAATCTTCCTTCAAAATACATCCAGAACCAAAATAGATCTCACTACTTCCACTCCTGCCACGCTGGTCCAAAGTGCCATCATCTTTCATCTCAATCACTGGTTCTCAAAATGTGGTCAACACACCCCTAGTGACTCCAAAAAAACCTCTTACAGGAAGTCCAGGAGATCAAAACTGTTTTTGCAATAGTACTAAGACAGTGTTTGCCTTTTTCACTGTATTGATATTTACACTAATGGTGCGAAAGCAATTGTGGGTAAAATTGCTGGGCCCCTAGCACAAATCAAAGTACCAAACTATACTAGTAGTCACTGTATTCTTCACTACCACATACTCTCATTAAAATGTCCTTATGAAGCTGTAAAAAATATTAATTTCATTAAATCTTGACCCTTGAGTACATGTCTTTTTAAATTCTATATGATACTAATAAAGCACTTTTATTGCATACTACAGTAACAATATTTGTCTGCAGGAAAAGCAGTTGTGTGATTTTGAGTTGTGAGCTGAACCAGTCACCTTTTTCATAGAACATCATTTTTACTTGAAAGAATGACTAACAAACTATGACAGACATTGTCCTGCAAAAGAAAAAAGTGAACTTACCACTTCAAATAAGACAACTGATAGAATTTGTTGCTAGTTTCAAGTTTTTAAGCTAAAATTAGAATTTTGGAAAACGTGTATCTACCACTGTGAGCTTGAAGGCTTCCCAGTTCTTCCAGACTGAGATAAATGGTATAGGGAGGAAAACCTCTTTTTCCTCTACCATTTTAAGTTCTCCACTGAGACTTCTGTAACAAAAGGCAGATTAGCAAGAGGAAAGCATACGAATGTATTTAATACAAGTTTTTATGAGACACACAGGCCTTCATAAGCAAGTAAATGAAGACCTTAAGAAACAATTAAACCTGAGTGTTTTTATGTTAGGTTTGATGAAGAGTGGGAAGCCTTGGGAAGATGTAGTAGGACAAAAGTGAGCTGAATTTAGTAAACCGGGAAACAGCAAGGCCCGATTGTTGGATTCTTCCTGGCAGCCCTGTGTCTTCGGAGATAAGGATGTGCCTTTCCTCTGGGTACAGGGAGGGCACCTCTCACATGATGGTTTTATGACCTGCTTCAGGGGACCGTCAGGAGGTCCTTCCTGAAGGTGGAAGAAATAAGAACAAATCAATGTTTATTCTCATAGCCTCTGTTGAGCACTGTGGGTTCACCTGTTTGCTGAGAAGCAACAGGTCATAAGCAGACTAACAAAATAGAAAAGAAAAGAAAGAAAGAATCTCCTTCACGTGCCATTTCTCAGATTTCTTCAGCTTGAAATATTCACTATGCCAAGGTGCCATATCCGGAGGTAGCGTGTTCTGAACCTGGACAGTGGTATAATAACTGATTTTTGACACTGTGTAGTGAAATGTGTCAACATTTGGAAGACATGCATAATTCAGTGAACTAATACTCCCCACTCACCAAATTGCATAATGCTAATAATATCCATTCAAGGGGCAAGATAAACTAGTCATGTTTGGGTTTAGTATTGAAGATTATCTATGTGAGGCCATATTTTCTTCATATACCTCAACCAAAACAACATTTCATAGCAGGCTGAATGCAGAAGCCACTATGATAATCCAGCTACGGTATTCTAAACCAGATAATAGAGATTTGTAAACATGCTAGACAACACCACTCTTGTCAATAAATATTGTTTTGAAAAATATAGTTATTTTCATTAAAAAATGTTATTTCTGTGTGTGGGTTTATTATTATTCAGTGAATTAATCCAGGACTATAAATGTTTCTCAGTTTTAATTTCTAATATAATAACTAGCAGTAGATGTAATCCACATAAACAAAAGCTGTCTGGGGTCCTTAATAATTTTTAAGAATGTAAGACCCTCCTAACTTTTTTTCTCTCAAGACGTAAATCAGATTGTTATTCCTTTACTCAAAACACTCCCAAGAAGCTTCTCATCTCCCTCAGAATAAAAGCGTAAGTCCTTACATTCACCTGCAAAGCCCTACACAGCCTCACATCCCATCACTTACTTCTCTGAAGCATTCCCTACCGCTCCCCCACGGACCCACCTCCAGCCACCCTGGCCTTGCCCTCCTTCCTCACCCTCGTTCCTCACACTGGAAGGCACACTTCTGGCTGAGGCTCTTCCTTCTGCCTAAAAAGCTCTTCTCCCCAGTTGGTCCCCTGACTTATTCCCTCGTCTCCTTCAGGTCTGGCCTCAAAAGTCAGTTTCTCAATGAGACTTCTCTGGCCAGCCAATTTAAAGTTGTACAACCCACACTTACGCTCCCAATCCCCTCCCCCTCTTTTATTTTTCTCATAGCTCTTATTGCCATCTAATATACTATCTATTTTTTTTTTTAAACGTTCATTTTTAATTTACCACTGTGTTTTTTTTTTTTTTTTTTAAGGATTTTCTTTTATTTATTTATTTATTTATTTATTTGTTTATTATTTTTGTCTGTATTGGGTCTTCGGTTCGTGCGAGGGCTTTCTCCAGTTGCGGCAAGCGGGGGCCACTCTTCATCGCGGTGCGGGGACCGCTCTTCATCGCGGTGCGCGGGCCTTTCTCTATCGCGGCCCCTCCCGTTGCGGGGCACAGGCTCCAGACGCGCAGGCTCAGCAATTGTGGCTCACAGGCCCAGTTGCTCCGTGGCATGTGGGATCTTCCCAGACCAGGGCTCGAACCCGTGTCCCCTGCATTAGCAGGCAGATTCTCAACCACTGCGCCACCAGGGAAGCCCTATACTATCTATTTTACCAATTTATCTTTTTTATTTTCTTTCTCCCTCCACTAGAATGTAAGCTCCAGGAGGACAGGGATTTTTGTCCGTTTTATTAACTGCTGTATTGTGCCCTGGCACATAGTAGGAGCTCAATAATTATCTGCTGGATTAAAAAATGAATGCAGGGAATTCCCTGGTGGTCCAGTGGTTAAGACTCGGTGCTTTCACTGCTGAGGCCCAGGTTCAATTACTGGTCAGGGAACAAAGATCCCGTGAGCCACACGGCCAAGAAAAAAAGAATGCAGCGTTTACTGGCCAGTCATCTAGACTTGTGGTTTGCTACAGTTAACCAATGATACAATGCTGGTTTATCCTAATTAATTATTTTATTATCTATGAATTATTTTTGCCTTTCTGAGCTAGGAAACTTATTGCATATCAGTTGTACATATTTAAATGTTTGTTTTTTTCACCCACCCTGATGTTTTAAAATTTCAGAGCCTAAGACTATCATATGGTTTTGAGCCCACAGAAGAACCCTGGGTTTGCATATGGATGAGTCATTTAGTTGACATATACACATTTACATAGTTTTTAATTGACTTACATGTTCATCCTTTTGTATATTTTAGAACTGGCAAAGTAATTCTGCTGTTTGGTAAGTGTGTGGAAACTGTGCAGAGATATAGTTTAAACTTCTTTTAAAAGATCAAATTATTTCTAAAACAATGCTGTTTTCCTTATTTATGAATTAGTAGATACGGAAACAAGGACAAAATTATGAGTGACTCAAAATCTCTTCAACGCACGGCTACATAAACTAATAACATTCATAATAGCAATATTTTAGCTAACGAGAAATCTTGACCATAAATTTTCAAAATCTTACAGAGTTTTATAACAATAGTGACAGCAAGGATTTTTTTAAGTTATGTTTTTGTCTCCATCTCTATCCTAAAGGATGTTGAAAGAACAAAACGTCTTGTGTGGTTTAAGCAGTGCCTTTGGAATGTTTTCTGAAAGCAAACAGCACGTTTTTCCCCCTCGGTGACTGGAGCAGAGACCACATGAACGTGAATGTAGCCCCAGGTCATTCTTTCATTAGTGTGTGTGTGTCTCCAATGACCCTCCTGCTGGGAACCCTAATAGGATTTCTTCCCCTTACACCTTCGTCTGCCCTGGCTTCTCACACTGTTCTATGGTGTTTGGTTTAATGAGGCAACTCCTGTGATTGGGGCGGGGTGTGGGGGGGGAACCTTTTTCCTTAAATAGATACACGGATAGCTGAGGGAATTCAAAATTATGTTCTGTGTTTCTTGCCATTATATGTGACCCAACATTTGATGACAGGCCTGAGTATGCTGAACCAGGAAGATCACAGTAGTCACTTAATCTCAGATCTCAGCCATGGCTGGGCAGGTTGCATCTCGCAGAAGAGGCTCCATCTAGCCTTCATAATGTGGAAAGACGGAAGACACTACCTGGGAGTGGAAAGGGGTGGGTGCAGAAAAGCAGAGGAGAAAGTAGGAACACTAAAATTTTTCTGATGAAGTGAGAACTTGAAATACAATCTGGTGTCGATGGGATAAGCAATAAAATCAATGTGTAAGATGTCTGAAGTAACCAATTATGGAAATCGGAAGGGTAATAGATGCTGGGAAGGTTAGGGTAGTATAAGTAAGTAAAACCCTCTTCTGCTGTAGAGAAAGGTAATAACAGATACTGCCTAAGATGGATGTATCAAAAAATAGAGTTATAAATACATTACTTAAGGATTTAAAGGTGACGGCAAGAAAAATTTAAAACAAATTGTTTAATGAATTAAAAGAGGTTGGTTCTGGGGAGGAGGAGTGGGGTTGAAGAGGACTGGGAAAAGGGAATCTTGTTTTATTATTATGATCTCTTACAATCTTTGATTTTATAACCAAGTGTGTATGTGTAAATACATACATATCTGCTAGGTAATAAAGGTAAAAGATTTGAAACTGAGCCCAAACTAGTGACCTCTCTGATAGTCGATGGAGAGGTGGAGCAGTGTCTGGGATGTCCGGCTCGGGTCTGATTCAGTACATCAGCTTCGGCCGTTAGCCTTGTTCAGATGTGAATGATGCACAGAGGCTTAGAATGGCCTGCACTGATCCTGGTGTCTCAGCCTTGATGTTGAGATTTGGATGAAAGACAAGTAAAGAGCATTACTAAGTGCAATTTCAAAAAGCTGAGTTATTTGCACATCCTTCGGATGGCCTAGAGAAATGGTCCTATCCTAGTTTGGTTACCTACAGAGAATTACGGACACAGAGTAGCTCTGGGGAGCAGGGAGACCCTTTCTCTGCCTCAGCTCTGTATCAAGTCCCACTTGGGAAAGAGAAATCTTGATTTTATGCTTGCTGCTTATGCTGGAGGTGGAAGAGAAACATAACTCTTCAGAGCTCGTTAGTCCAGAAATTTCCTTATTTTTTCCTGCTGGTGGTTTAACCACTTGTTCCCAAATGCAGGTCCACGTGTCCTGGGAGCTTTATTTAAAATGCAGATCCCTGGGCACCATCCTGGAGATTCTCATGCTGTAGGTCTTGAGGAACACTTGGGTATCTATAGTGATTCTGATGTGCAGCCAGGTGTGGGAACAACTGCTTTAATCCAGTCTAGTTATGTAACCCTCACAAACCATCTGAAGAAATAGAAGATCAAAGTTCAAAGACATTGAGTCATTTTCTCAAAATTGCACTTACAGTGAAGTTAGTATTTTAAGCATATGTGTCTGCAGTGGTGTGCTGGTAAACGTTTAACATCCAGTTCTACAAAAACAGACCTCCTCCCCTTCAAAAGAGCTCCAAAAAAAAAAAAAAAAAAGCTCCAATTTGGAGCCCTTGCCAATTTTGGTGGTGTAAATACTCTTTCCATGGCTGACTTCAAGCTACCAACATGATGTCACTGAACTTGGAGGTGGGAAGAGATGCTTAAGAGATCCTAGATATTTCCACCGTGTAGACACAACAACATATATAGACAGAAATAACCTTAACATCAAGGACCTACTGTAAAAAATATATTTATCTATTTTAAATATAGCAGTATGTACATGGTAATCCCAAAGTCCCAGTCCCTCCCTACCGTTGAGATTGGTATAGTGTAGGTCCTAAGAAGTGCTGAGGGAAAGAGACCTGATAACCCTGACCCAAAGTTTCCTTTTTTGTTTAACAGCATTCAGCATCCTGCAGGATCAGTGTTCCTTAGAATCCACTTGCAGACAAGCTGTGCATTTGGGGAAATTCTAGCAAATTGATTAAAGCACAGACTCTGGAGACAGACCACTTGAGTTTGAATCCTGACTCCACCATTTACTAGCTGTGGGTCCTTGGGCAAATATAACCTTCTTGTCTCGGCTTCCTCAGCCATAAAATAGGTATAATAATACAAGCACACCTTGGAGATATTGTGGGCTTGGTTCCATACCACCGCAGTAAAGTAAGTCACATGAATATTTTGGTTTCCTATTGCATAAAAAAGTTATGTTTACACCATACTCTAGTCTATTAAGTGTGCAATAGTATTATGTCTTAAAAAATGTATATACCTTGATTTAAAAATACTTTATTGCTAAAAAATGCTAACCATCCTCTGAGCCTTCAGCAAGTTGTAGGGGGTAATATCAAAGGTCAGTGCTCACAGATCACTATAACAAATATAATAATAATGGAAAAAGCTTGAAATGTTGTGAGAATTACCAGAATGTGACACAGAGACGCAAAGGAAGCAAATGCTGTTGGTAAAATGGCACCGATAGACTTCCTCAACACAGGTTACCCCGAACCTTCAATTTGTAAAAAAATGCAATCTCTTCGAAACGCACTAAAGTAAAGTGCAGTAACATAAGGTCTACCTGTAATACCTATTTCATGTGGTCGTTGCAGAGAGTAAATGAGTGAACGCACATGTAAAGTGCTTAGGGCAATGCCAGGCATCTAAAAAGCACTATGTAAATATAAGCTTTTAGTGTCGTGTTATTCTCATACCACTAGGCTTCCAGCCCAATCGTTCCAGTCTACCCAGCTCTCAGGTTTCCTATCAAGCAATCTGGAAGAAGGCAAAGGGATGGGAGGGAAGGGTCTCTTGACATTCTTTTCTGACATCACAGCATCTCTAGCCACACTAGAGGGATATAGGATTTGCCATTTTCTTTTCTTCCCAGAGCCTGCTAACGGGGACTGTGATTTTAGATGTACATGTATTTAAATAAAAATGCCCTTAACTAGAAACCATTTAGATATCCCATGACATTGGTTACAGAGAAATTTTCCTTTGCATTAAAAAAAAATAATAGTGAGTTTGTCGTAGGCCTCTTCCTTCTGAGTCAGTGTCATCAGGAGCAGGAATTGTTACCCTTCACGGAAGACTGGTTCCAGGTTCTGCCCTTCTGTAGCTATCTCATATCCGTGGCTTTTTCCCAGTCAAGTGAAAGGCATGAACCCTTCCATTTTTTTGCCTTCTTGCCAACTTAGCTGATTGTATTCTGCTCAGTAAAGGGGATGGTGGTGAGGTAACAGCGTACAGAATTTCATAAGAGTTGGCTTAAGAGAAGCTAGCAGTGACTTCATCCTAGTTTTGTGAAAATCTGATTTTATTTGAAAAAGAGTGTGTTGAGGTAAAGAGCATGAAGAAGTCATTCAAAAAATATATATCTAAAAGACCAACAAACAAAAATATTTCTAACCTCACTAGTAATCAAAGAAATGTAATAAAATTAAGATGTCATATTTCTTCTATCAGAGCAAAGATTTTTTTTTTTTAAATTGGCAAAACCTAGTAGTGGCAAAAGTGAGGAAATAAGCACTTTATTGCACTGTTATTCGGAGTATACAATCTTTTTGGAATAATATAGATAATATGCCTCAAGATTCGAAATACATATGCACTTTGCCATAGCAATTTGACTTTAGAAATTTATCACAAGAAGAAATTGGACATGTAAACAAAAGTGTATGTTCAAAGAGGTTCAAAATGGCTCATAATAATAAAAAACTGGAAACCATACTAATTATCTATGTAATAGATTGAATGGTTGGTCTTCTTCACCCCAATCTGCACATGTCTTCATTGTAAGCAAAGTTTAGACTTGGCCATGTGGTGAGCTTTGGTCAATGGTATGTGGGCAGAAGTGACATTAAGCCTAAACTTTAAGAGACTTCAAGTGTTTCTGCTTTCCCTCCTGTGTTTTTGTATTCTCCCTAGCATGCCTCAGTTGGCTCTTTGGCCCCAGAAAGAGGATGAGAGACACATGGAGAAGAGCCATCTTTGCCAGCCTATAGATAGAGCAGCTATAGACTGAAGCAGAACAGCCCAGCTGAGGCCAGGCTAGCTCAGCCAAACTCCAGCCAACCTGCAGACATGTGATATATGTATGGAATTTATATAGAATATGTATAATTTATATAGAATATGTATATTGCTTAAAATTGTTTTAAGCCACTGAGTTTGGGGATGATTTGTTATGTAGCAGTAGTTAACCAATACAGTCCATCAATAGACTGTAATATATTATTATATGGTAAACCATACTACAAAACTGTTATAAATGGTGATATGATCTATATTTACTGACATGAAAAGATGTCTATTCAATATTAAGTGAAAGAAATAAGATTTCAGAACACTATCTAGGTACAATTACACAAACATACACACATAGATGTAAGAAAGAATGTTTTGCAGTGCTTATTTCTCGGGGGGGCAGTCAGGAATCAGCAAAAAAAATTGTTTCTTTTCTCTATAGTTTTGTTTATTGTTTGATTTTATTTTTCAAAGAGCATCCACCTGTTTTATAATCGGAAATAGGGTAATGGCAATGATTATCATATGTACTGAGAGAACAAAAAGATGAGCCTTTGTAGAATAAAGAGAAATGCAGTTAGAGAGGAAAAGAGGAGCCCAGATTACATGCAGCCTTGAAAGGTGGCTAGAGTTCAGATTTGATGTATGAAGAATTAGAAGTAGACATAATAATAGTTAGTATTGATTATTGCTTATGCTAAGTATGCCGGTAAGTGCAGTGTCTCACTTGGTCCTCATAGCAATCTTATGAGGTCAGAGTTTTAACTTTCCTTACTTTACAGAAAAAGAAACTGAGGTTCAGAGAGGATAAATAATTTGCTGTGGCTCACAGAGCTTGGACCTGAACCCACGTCTGTGTCCAGAGCTCATCTTCTCTCCAGTATACACGCTTATTCTCACTGCATGGCTTTGAGCGGAAGGAGGACATGGAGGAGTGCCCAGGAAGCACCAGGTATGGAATCCAAATACCCTGAGGGACTGTGGATAAAGGATAAGTAGAGAGTGTTAGAGGATAGGTCACAGAATCAGCCAGAATGCGAGGTCAGATCCTACCCCTGTAGTTAGGAGCTGAGTAATTGTGCACCAGTTACTTAGGCCCCTCCAGCTCCGGCTCTATCCTTCCATGAAAACAGAGAATAAATAATAAATGCCTTCTTCCTGCTCACAGGAATTACTTCAGTGCCTGGCACAAAAGACACCAATAAATGATTGCTAATATTTTAACGTAAGTAAAGGCACTTTGGAAACTGTAAAATGCCAATCAGATACTAATAGTTGCTATCTGTAATTTGAATGATCACAATAGTTAAAGGAAATTGATCAAGTCAGCTGAGGCGAGATTGGAGTCGCCTGAGAGACGGCTCGCCTGACCTGTGAGTGTCCTGATGGGCTCGGCAACGGGCTGGCAGTGGGGATGCCTGTCAGGCAGGGGAGACATTCCAGTGGAAGAATCCACAAGAATTGGCAACTGGCTGGTAACTGAAGATGCATGAATGTGACAAGTTTAAAAGGCTACCAAGGTTTCAAACCTGGAAAAATAGTGATCTTGATGAAGAAAGCTTCATTCTCAATTTGTGGGAAATGTTTGAAAAGTCAGGGAAAAACTCTCTGTGAAGGATTTGTTCATTCATTCATTCATTCACAAATACGTATGGAGCAGTTGCCATGTGCCCGGCACTGTAGTCTACTCGAGCAGATTATGGTGCGTGGTAAGGGCGGCGGGAGACAAATATTAATCAAACAAGCACACAAATCAATGTAAAATATGCCTCTGATACAGGGGGTGATGGAAGCACAGAGCTGGAAAATGCTTCCTGAGAAAGTGATGATTCAGCTGAGATCTGAAGGAGAGTAGAAACGTGAACAGAGTTTGGCTCAGGCTGTCGCTTTGTAGATGCGCAGATCAGCTATCCCAGAGGCCATTTATATCCTGCCATGTAAATCAGAGGTTCTCAAACTTGAGTGTGCACTTGAATCATGCTGAGGGCTTCTTTTTTTTTTTTTTTTTAATTTATTTTATTTATTTATTTATTTATTTATTTATTTTTGGCTGTGCTGGGTCTTCGGTTCGTGCGAGGGCTTTCTCTAGTTGCGGCAAGTGGGGGCCACTCTTCATCGCGGTGCGCGGGCCTTTCACTATCGCGGCCCCTCCCGTTGCGGGGCACAGGCTCCAGATGCGCAGGCTCAGCAGCTGTGGCTCACGGGCCCAGCTGCTCCGTGGCATGTGGGATCTTCCCAGACCAGGGCTCGAACCCGTGTCTCCTGCATTAGCAGGCAGATTCTCAACCACTGCGCCACCAGGGAAGCCCTGAGGGCTTCTTAATACACCAGCTTCTGCGCCTTCCCCTCAAAGTTTCTGATTCCGTGGGTCTGGGTGGGGCCTGAACACGGGTGCGTATCTAACAAATTCCCAGGTGACGGTGATGCTGCTGATCTGGGGGCCACCCTTTGAGAACCGCGGCTCTAAATGAACAGCCACACCACCTCTTGCCAATTCATAGTTCAAAACATGAGCAACTTCTAACAAATGTTTCCCAGGTTGCTCACCACAAAAATCAATTTCCAAAGTCTTTGGGTTGAAATGTTTTTACACCGGTTGAGTGTTAACATTACATGTTCAACCTTTCTCTTTACTGAAGAAAAATAAAAAAACAAAAGACCGCGGCTGTAATCGTAGAATCGCCCTGCAGTTAGCTCTGGGTGAACAAATGTCAAAGCCCTGCAAACAACTCTAATGGAATCTTGGAAGGGAGAAGATGAGTGCCTGGCCTCTGAGACCGTCCTGAGAGGCAGAGGGCTGTTTGAGTGCAGAGCCAGGCAAGGCACATGCTGGGGGGAGTGGGCTGGTTTGGGATGATCCTGTAATTGATGGCATAGGAATTGTGTTCCTTGGAGGTTGGGAAAAGGGGAGCCTGCCAGCCACCAGCTACTAATATATTTTAATACTTAACCAAAAAAAAAACAGTCTTCAAGATTACACAAGTCATGCACAACTATGTCACCTTTCTAAACAAACCAAAGCAGTAAAGATAAGGCCTCTCCAACACTGATTCTTCTCTCCCTTTCCCCAGAACTAATTTATATTGTCAATTTGGCATTTATGTTGCCAGGCTCTCTTCTATACAGTTTCTATGGGAACAATTGATTACTGTTTCCTGTGATGGTATCATACTCTCTTGTTCCACAACTTACCCTTTTTTCACCCATGGGTATGTGCTATGGATTTTTCCATGTCAGTTCGTATCTCCACCAGACTCTTCTTAATTTTTGCATATTACTGCATAACAGAACAAATGAGGTTTATTTACAGACCAGCATTGAAGTGGCTTCCTCTCCTTCCATTTTTTGTTGTTGTTTTGTCTCGTTTCTCAATGATGACAAACAGTGCCCGAGTCACCATTCTTTACGTGCCTTCCTATAGGCAGGTGTGGGTGTTCCTCTAAAGGACAGATTGAGAAAGAGAACCACTGAGTCCCAGTATTTGAAGGTTTGTTTTTTTTTTTTTTACCTTTTAACAGATATTGCCAAACTGCCTCCCCCTCCCACTAACAGGGTCACTGCTTGTCCCTTCATCAGGCTGCTCGTGTCCCCAGGTCTCACACAGTCCAATGAAAACAGCTTCTCTAGCTTCTGCCTGTCCTGTAGGGCTCAGACACGGGTCTATGGGACCAGGCTGGGGATCCAGAGCTGAGCAGACACGCACCCCCTCACCTCCCCAACCCCGTTTTTCCCCTTCAACTCCAGCCACATTTCAGGATTAGGAAGCCCAACTCATCCGTTCATCACATGGACAGCTGAATCCCATTTTTAGGCTTTAGCTGAGACCTCTGGTGTACTTGACAGATAAAGAGCCCCCAGGAATTTTACTATTGCTGATGCCTGCACTTCAGAAAGAATCATTTTCACTGGGCCTGAGAGATAGCCCTGCGGTTTTCATTCATTCTCAGGACTTAGCCCTTGTGGCCCCAAAGACTTCCTGGCATCCCTCCTCCAGGCAAGTCCAGAGCTCTTTTTGATCTTCAGACAGAGGCCTGTGGGGGATCTGACTCCTGTCTGATTCGGTTGCAGCCATTTATAGTGCTGCCACGCCCATCAGACTGGCTGAATCTTGAGAACAGATGATCCTGCCTGCCTTTAAATTCCTAGTTTACTGCCTGGCGCTTTTAGGCACACAGAAAATGTTTGTCCAGTGATTGAATGAGGTAATGAGACATTGAGATCTTCTGGAAAGCGGAACTATCACTAGCAGATGGGTTCAAGCACAAACCGGCTTGGCAAGGCAGGTAACACGGAGGCCTCTCAACACGCGCTGAGTGATGTTTGTCCCTTTCTCTAGGCTGTGCGCTCATGACAACAAAGACTCCTTCCTGCTTACTGCTGTATCCCCATACCTAGAACAGAGCTTGGGACAGATAGGCCCTCCATCAGTATTTATTGAATAAATGAACGAACTCCAGGTATATTTCCATCTTTCTTCTCTTTAGAGACACTAACTAGCTTGATTTTCTGGTTTTCTTCCCCTCCTGGGGAGGAGGGCATGGAGCTAATATTTCTTCCCCCCTCCTAACATGATGGTGTATTGCAGATGCATTTTTGCAGATGTAAGCTTGAACCTCAATGTAGGTAAACCAGAAGTACACCCCGGAGAGCTGTCAACCAGAGTCATGGTAAGCTGTCACCCAGAGTCACAGTGCTACAGATGGGCTGAGGGCAGATGAGAATTTGGTCACTGAACTGAAACTGCAGGGCAGAAGGTAGAGGGTATTATGCTATATATATATATATATTTTTTTTTTTTTTTGTAAGAAGTGGCCCATGTACCCAGAGAATGATGAAGATAATGTAAAAATCACTACAGATCCTGCACTCCTAAGGCAGCCACTGTTAACATGATGATGAACATCCTTGCAGGAATGTGTCTAGGCACATGCATGCCTGTGTGTGTGCGTGTATTAGGTTATGTTTAGCTACAAATGACGGGCAACCAAAATAACGATGATGGAAACGTGATAGCAGCTCATTTCTCTCTCACCTGCAAGTCTTGGTGGTTTGGGACTGCAAGGTTCTCCCTGGTGTCAGTCATCCAGGCTTATGCTATCTTGTCATTATATTGTATATGGCCTCCACCTCATGGTCCAAAGGACAGCATCTGCATTCTAGAAAGCAGAAGGAGGAAGGAACAAAAGAGAGGTTGAGAGAGAGAGAGAGAGAGAGAAATGCCAAAGGAATACACAATATTTCTGCTTATATCCCATTGGCCGGAACTAAGGTACATGGCCATACCCAGCTGCAGGGGACTTCGGGAAATGTAGTTCTTGTTCTGGCAGCCATGTGCCCAACTAGAAATCTTATTACCATGAAAGAATGGAGAAATGGATATCCAGGGGTATCTGGCAGTCTCTGTCATAATGTTTATGCAACATTACTTACCAGGATCACAGAGACGGTATAATATAGATTACAGGCTCTGAAGATGACTGTGGGCTGAAATCTTGCTTCACCACTTACTTTTCAGTTTACTTGTTTATAAATTAGGGATCATAACAGAATAAACTTATTTCATAGGACCAATGTGAGGATTGAATGAGCTATGTATGTAAAAGGGCTTAGCATGGTACCTGACAGTAAGATCTCAGCACGAGTTATTAAATAATCTCCTGCTTTTTTTTTTTTTTAACAACACTCACCAATATAATATGGATAAGGTTCTGTGTCATCACCTGTAAATTTCCTTACATTATCCTTTTCAGTAGCTGCACAGGATTTCATTATGTGGCGAGAACATAATTTATTTAACTAGTCCCTCATTGATCACCATCTTAGGTTGTTCTTAATTTTTTGCCTTTATCAACAATTCTTGCATCCACATCATTTTGTACTTGCATGAATATCTCCTTAAAGTAAATTCCTAGATGTGGGATAGATGGGTCAAACTTAGAGCATATTTTACATGTATTGACATATCGCCAAATGTGGGTATTATTAACAGCTGATTTCTGAGGACACTGGAGTATTCCATTTTGACCACAAGTTTTTGAGCACCTACTACATGCTGAGCCTTGTGCTAGTTGCTACAGAGAGTCCAGAGATAAAGCATGCCCTGCCATCGGCAAGGAAGTAACCAATCAGGATTTGTGGATAGGAAATTCAGGATGCTACGAGTGCTGGTGACCCAGGGCTTGAGAAGGTCTCCCTAAGGAAGTGCTATTTCACCTTGAAACTGAGGCCCAAAACATGTGTGGGTGTGGTGGGAAGGGGAGAATTGGAGAAGGAGAGCATATTCTAGTGGAGAAGGAATGTGTGTTGAACAGTATAATGTAGAGGTGAAAAGCATGCATTCTACAGCCAGAGTGTCTAGGTCCAAGTCATGGCTCAGCCACTTATTACCTGAGAAAGACCTCTATGCTTCAGTTGACTCATCTTTACAATAGGGATGATAGTAATAGTAGGGTGGTTACGAAGATTGAATAAGTAATGCACAGAAGTACTTAGAAGAGCTCCTGGCTGATAGAAAGCACACTGTGTCCGTTATTATTAATACTTTCATCCCGCCTTTGCTTAAAAGTCTTAACCCAAGACTGTGAGAGTTCAACAGTCAGCACCAAAGCCCCCTCTTCATTTTCCCCAATGATGAACTCATCCATTAAACAAATATTACTGAACACCTCTAAGGGAGATGGTGTAAGCAAAATACTCCCAGACCCAGGCTTCAAGGAACAAACTGTTTGGTGGTGAAGATATTTTAAATGAAAAATCCCATACAAACAGAAGCCCAATTAGTTACAAAGCAATCTGTGCTGTTTCGAGAAGCACAGGGTGATCTGTAAGATCCTGTCAGGGGCTTTTCCAGTGAGGACATGACAAAATGACAAAGAAACCAAGACCAAGGGGTTGGGGAGGCTTCAGCCAAGTGGAGGGGGTGAGGGGAGAGAATAGACCAGGCAGAGGGAGAGCTTATGGAAAGAACTTGAGGAGGGATGTCTAGCACATCAGAGGAAATAGTGGTGGAGGGGAGTGGTGGGGTGGAGGGAGTGAGGGTAATGGGTGGAGCGAGTGGGGGGAGAGGTCAAGGGTGAAGTGCAGAAGTAAGCAGGGCTGGGTCACGTGGGGTCTCCAGCTCTCAGAGGCGATCCCTGGACTCTAACGGTGAGTATGGAGACGGAGTTCCCTCACGAGCAAGTGTGTAGCCCCTCCAAGGTCTTAATTTCTGCCAGCCAAAAGGTACCTCCTGTCCAGTAGTTCCTCAAAACTTTTCTTGCCCTTGGCTCCCAAAGAATCCTGAGACTCAGCAGAAAAGTTCTCCACACCAGTACTTTTTCAGGAAAAAGAAAAGAGCATTTAATTAACATCTATTATGGGCCAAGGAATGTCCTGAGCCTTTTACCCATCTTACCTCATTTACTGCCCAACAATCTGCAAGATAAGTAGTATTACCACAAAAACAGAGACTCAGAGAGCGTAAGTAACTTGTCCAAAGTCACACAGCTATCAAATAGTAGAGTCAGGTTTCTGAAGGCAAAGTCATAATTATTGACTCTATGTTGCTCTGACCATGGGGCAGACATGGCCTGTTTCACACCAGCTTCTTAGAGTCTCAGGAAGCCACTTCCCTGTGCAGTGTGATACATTTTCAGGCAGCAGTGAGCTGAAAATTATGGAAACCTCTCTTCAACCAAGTGTAGAGTTCATTAAGCTGCAGGGAGCTCTTATTATCTTCAGATATTTCAAGGCAGCTCTCTGCTCCAGGAATAAAGGAAAGAACTAATACCCATCCCCAAAAAGGTGAATGAAAGCCTTTGCTAACTAAATATTGCAGACGAGCATCTTCCTCATTTGGCTGCAATTACCTCAGTCCCAAGTTACATCATTGCTAGTGAAATGATTAACAAAATAATGGTAATGGTACCGATGGTAAATTAAATGGAAATAAAAGGAGCTCAGTGTACTGTTCAATTTCCCACTTGGAAAATTTCCTAAGTTGTGTTCTTCAGCTTCCCACTGGGAATTTCCACATGTAAATAAATATGCCTGATTGAAACTGCAAACCCACTCCTCTGTGCGTGGCTAACACTGAACTGGAAGCCTGGGATTGCTTCTCTCCATCCCAGGGCTAATGTCAGTGAAGATGGATTTTCCCCTCGTGAAATGTTCTAATGAATTATGTAAATAGAGACAAACACCTTATAGGACTGACCTCTGCCATGGAATATGACAAGTTGGACTATATCTGAATTGAAAACTTTTGTGCTTCAAAGGAGACCATCAAGAAAGTGAAAGGACAACCCACAGAATGGTAGAAAATATTTGCAAATTATATATATCAGATAAGAGGTGTGAATCCAGAATATATAAAGAACACTTACAATTCAACAACAAAAAGATGAACAACCCAATTTAAAAATGGACAGAAGACGTTTGTATGGTCAGGCCATTCAAGATGGCTGTTCTCTTGCTCTCTGTACGTCCCCTGCTTGACCAGTCCCACTTCACTCACATGACTATCCAATTCTCTTAATTATAGAGCTTAATTAGTCCCTGGTAACTAATGATGAGCCCACCTGATGTCAATTCCCCCTGTAAATGGTAGCCTCCTTCTCCCCCAGTAGCAAAGACTGCTGCCATTCCTGCCCATGGTCTGCCACACACAGTGGGGTGTCCCTCCAGGACCATTTGTGTAAGATCCCCTGTCCCATGAACCACTGATGTTTCTGTTGCTGTCTCCAGGCTCTTTATTTGGTCTCAAGGCTCGGCAACTACTAAGGCTTGCAGGCCTGTGGAGTGCAGCCCGACAACATTTCTCCAAAGAAGTATACAGGTGGCCAGTACAAAAGCACATGAAAAGATGCTCAACATCATTAGCCATCAGGGAAATACAAATGAAAACCATAATGAGACAGCACTTTATACCTACCAGAATGACTATAATAAAAAAGACAATAACAAGTGTTGGTGAAGATGTGGAGAAATTGGAACCTTCGTACATTGCTAGTGTTCATGTAAAATGGTGCAGCCACTTTTGGAAAAGTCTGGCAGCTCCTCAAAGGATAAACATAGAGTTACCATAAGACCCAGCAGTTCCAATCCTGGTACCTAAGAGAAATGAAAAAGTATGTCCACACAAAAACTTGTACATGGATATTCACAGCAGCAATATTCATAATAGCCATAAAGTGGAAACAACCAAATGCCCATTGACTGATGATGAATCTTAAAAACATTAGGCTAAGTCAGTCATAAAAGACTACATATTATATGATTCTATTTTTATCAAATGTTTAGAATAGGCAAATCTATAGAGACAGAAGTAGATTAGTAGTTACCTAAGGCTGGGGGGCTGGGGGGGTGGGCAGGGAGGAACTGGGAAATGACTGCTCCTGGGTACCATTTTTGTGAGGTGGGGTGATGAAAATGATTCAAAATTAGATTATGGTGGTGGTTGGTCAACTCTGAAAATATACTAAAAACCGTTGAATTATACACTTAAAAAACTAAATGGTCTGGACAAGATGATTTGTTTGGATCTTGCCCAATTTAACATTTTCTGGATGAGAAGCACATCTTGGAATGGAGCCAGGCCCTACTGGAAAAGAATGACCCTGCCCATGTAAGTGCACCAAGAAGGGAGAAGAGGTGGATAACTTCGCCTGTGCACGGTGACAGGATCCCATCCCTGGACCATAAACATTAGCTAATTCACAAGTTATCTGCTGCATATGCAAATTGGTCACATGCTTAATAACCACTAATGCTTGATAGGATACTTGCCGTATGCCTGGTCCTAAGCACTTTCCATGGATCTCATTTAATCCTCACAACAGCCCTATTAAGCTTCAGATGAGAAACTGAGGATCGGAGGGTTACAAACATAGGAAGCTGAGGGATCAGAAGCAAATACAGTTTGACCAGTGGCCCAAGACCTGTGGTCCTAACCTCTCTCCATCCTGCCCAGCTTTCTCTCTACATCCACCTGGGTGTAAGGAAAACGTGTGCTTCATCATCAGTGAGCAAATAACTGAGTTAAAAATAACCTTATCATTTCTTGCTACAGTTCTTAAAAGCGGGGGTTATGATCATTTCATTTTTTAAAAGCCCTGAATTCAGCTTTCTCGCCGCTCTGGCAGGTACTGCTGTTTGCTTGCAAGACACACTCTCCTGGCTTCCCAAGGCTAGATGTGCACCGCTTATCTAAACCAGGCTGACTGTTCTCTCTTCTTTTTCCTTTGCAAATGTCTGTAATCCAGCAGCTTCCTGGCGGGCTCCAGGAGCTCTGGATTGCTCTACACCTGGGAAGTTTGCTACGGAAGCCTTAAAGGAGCCAGATTTTGAAGCGCCAGCTATTTGTTTTTCCTCTCACCTCCAGCCATAATGCTTTACCACAGCCAGTGATTCCTCCATCATAAACGCAAGAAAATGACTGGGAATGAGGAGAGCAGTAGGAGATGTGAATTGTGCTGCCGGCCTTTGCCCCAGCTATCCTGACATCAGAGCCTGGGCTGCGGGGCGCTTGCCTCTTGCCCGCCTCTCCCTGCTCACACAGGTGGCCCAGCTCTTATGCTGCTATCAAGCGGGGCCCAGGCCAAAGCTCAAACCCAACAGAGGCTGCACAGAAAGACCTGAATGTCTGCTTATAACTGAGAAACACCTCTCAGTCCAGCTTTGGAGCTTGCCATGGATATATGGAAGGCTGGTGCCCAGGTCTCGGAAAGAACCGCCAGGCTCCGTACAGGCATTTGGGCCTCCACCACGTGGACAGCCCCACAGGTGAGGCGAGGCTGCCGTCCTGCCCAGATCCCCGCCCTCATCCCTGCGCAGCTGCGAGCTAGGAGCGCTCGCCGGTTGCCGGGGCTCAGTGGACTGCCGTGGGCACCAGAGGCCCCTTCGGAATGATGCTTCCTTTGCAGATAACTAGTACTTGTGTGAACGAATTGCCAAGGTCTGTGTTTTCTAAAGATTCCAAAACCTGAAAACCAGAGTTGTATGATGACCTCACCTGGAGTATCAAAACAGCCCAGAGCGCTGGATCCCTGCCCCTCCACATACCCCACTTCCAGTGAGGGCCCCCTGGGGGTGCTGAGCCCAACCCTGGGACTCCCTGTCTACCACAGACTTAGGGGTGGTGGAGAGAGAGTCCCAGGGCCATGCTTGGGCTACCTTCCTGCATGGCCTGATCTCTCAGGGTCAGATTTACTTCTCCAATGAATGTTCCTTTCTTCTTTAGCAAGGCAGCCTGAAGAGTAAGTAGAGCCTGACTGAGCACAGAGCCAGATCCAAGGACAAATCTACTGTCTCCAGTCCCTGCAAGGAGGGCCAAGAAAGCAGCGATAAACGTAAGGAGATGGCGATCGTTCTGTTTTCCAGGACTCCATGGAGGTAAAGTAACAGGCATACTCTGATAAACCACCTAAAGTGGGTGCAGGTGGTGAGACCTTCCAAAAGCACTGCCTGAGTAACAACAGGTAAGCGCTGCCTCCTGAGCTGGAAGGGTCGGTGGGAAGAAAAGTCTGGGCCAGAGCTGCCTGGGTCAGGAAGGAGAGAGATGGAGCCCTGCTCTCCGTGCTCTCCGTCTCAGCCATTTCCTGCACGGCTCGGACTCTTCTCTAAACGACTAAAGAATGTCTGATTGAAGAGGCGTCTAATTATCAGGCTCCCAGGATCCCCCAGGCCTGGTCTGGCTGTGTGGCTGGTCCGTCCCCCTGCTCCCCAGCCCTTTTCCAGGCCTCCCTTTCTGCATGTGGAGAAGGTGGGGCTGGACCACATGGGTCTCTCAGGGTCGGGCCTGTGGGGTCAGCCTGCGTCTGTGCTGTGATTCACTCTGAAACCCAGGTTGAGTAATAGAATCTGAAGCTCTTCCTGTAATTTTCATGATGGTTCCCTTGGGTTTGTTTATCCCTCTCAGTCTCCCTGATTCTGGCCTGAATCTGAATCTAGGCCACAGTTTGATGATCAAAGCACATGGTGCAAGACAATTGCTTAGATTTGCTGTTTGCTTCAAATCTGGATTACAGTTGCCCTTCTAATTAAGCCTCTCAGAGCGCAGGATTTAAAAACTCACAGGTGTCAAGGTCCTTAAAAATCACCAGTCCTTCCCAATCGGTCCTGAGACTCCCTTTCTATAAAAAAAAATATTTTATAATACCCTCTTTACTAACCTGAAGTGAAACTCATAAATAATATAAGCTGCCTGTATACATAATTTTTAAAAATCATTATTATATCCTTATTATATTATATAATAATGATCCATGGCACAATGTGGATGAACCTCAAGAAACATGCTAAGTAAAAGAAGAGAAACACAAAAGGCTATATATTGTATGATTCTATTTATGTGAAATTTCTAGAAAAGACAAATCTGCAGAGAGAGTAAACAGATCAGTGGTTGCCTGGAGCTGGGGGTGGACATGAGAATTGACTGCAAACAGACCCGAGGGAACATTTAAGGAGGATGGAAATGTTCTGAAATTGCATTGTGGTGATGGTCGCCCAACTTGTCAATTTTACCAAATCACTGAATTGATTAAAACCTTATCTGAATTGAACACTTTTAAAGTGAGTGAATTTTATATTATGTAAATCACAACTATTTTTTTTCTTTCTTTTTTTTTAAATTTAGGGAAGGCTCTTTTATTTATTTATTTATTTTTATATTTATTTTTGGCTGTGTTGGGTCTTCGTTTCTATGCGAGGGCTTCCTCTAGTTGCGGCAAGCGGGGGCCACTCTTCATCTCAGTGTGCGGGCCTCTTCACTATCGCAGCCTCTCTTGTTGCAGAGCACAGGCTCCAGATGTGCAGGCTCAGTAGTTGTGGCTCATGGGCCTAGTTGCTCCGTGGCATGTGGGATCTTCCCAGACCAGGGCTCGAACCCGTGTCCCCTGCATTAGCAGGCAGATTCTCAACCACTGCACCACCAGGGAAGCCCCTTTTTTCTTTCTTATTGAAATATAGTTGATTTATAATATTGTGTTAGTTTTGGAAATCACAACTATTTTTTTTAAATGTACTTTTTTTTTTTTTTAAATGTACTTTATCCTTGCTTTACATGGTAACTCAATTTTTAAAAAATTCAGTGTATGTATACTGGTTGTGAAAAAAACAAATTGTGTTCATATTTAAAGCAGAGCTTGATTCCAGAGTCAGAGAACTATGAACAAGTTCTTCATCTACATGAGTGACCAGTAGGACACAAGACAGTTGTGTAGGGTATGGGATAATTCTTCACTGTGAGGGATTGTCCTGGATACTGTAGGATATCTAACATTCTTGTCCCC
The DNA here is from genome assembly GCF_949987535.1 of Balaenoptera acutorostrata. Lineage (NCBI taxonomy): Eukaryota > Metazoa > Chordata > Mammalia > Artiodactyla > Balaenopteridae > Balaenoptera > Balaenoptera acutorostrata. The sequence goes on along the minus strand of NC_080072.1, from coordinate 37,516,715 downwards.
TGCCCACTAAATTCCAGAAGCAGCCTCTAATCATTGTAATACTGAAAAATGCCCCTATAGAAGTCCAGATCACCCCCTAGGAAGTGGCTTCACCCCCATTGAGAATCCCCGATGTTGTCCAGCATCACATGGGGAAACTGAGGCCAAGCGAGGGGCAGAAACTTGCCTGGGGGCACAGAGTGACCTGGTGCTTAGCTGAAGTCAGCCCAGACGTCCTAAATCAGACTTCAGAGCTCTTTGGCCTGTACCAGGCCTTTTCACTCTTGCTTGTCTTTCTCTCCCGACTCCGCCATCATTCTGGTACCTAACATGTAAACAGCTCCATCTCATTCAGAGCTATGGAAAAGGCAGACAGGGGGCCAGAGCCTGTCACTATTATGCTAGCTCATGAAATTCACCCACAGGGAATCCAAGCCTCGGTGAGTGTGTGAGCCCAGGAATATCAAACATCCACTATACAGACAGCTGTTCCCATCCCCTCCCATGGTAGATATTGCTAATCAATGATGACGTGCTTGCTCTCTGAGACTGAATGCAGACTCTGCCTCTTTCTCAAGGCAGCCATTCTCAATTACCTGAAACTTGCAGAAGAGATAAATCAAGTTACTATCCTAGTGGTGCTGTGTCTAAAGAAAGGAAATAGGCTGGGTGCAGACCTGAAACAAAGAGCCACCATTAATCCAAGAAGTTCAATGCAGGGGAGGAGGAGAAGGCTTCTGGGCATGATAAACAAAGGAACAGACCAAAATGAAAGACCAGACAAGGACACTGGAAACAACACTTCAGGCTTTGGTTGAGGCAGATGGGTCCTGAGAGAACAGATGCTCAGCAACTGCTTGACGAATGACCACTGAGAGAAGAACAGGGACTGTCTGCCCTGGCTTCATAGCAACCTCTTGGTCAGAGCCCAAGGAGGTGTGTGCTGCTCCCCAAAGTGAGGCTGGAATCCGGAGGCCTCTGAAGCTGATCTCATGGGCTAGCCCATGAGGGTCTTTGCCCCTTATTAGAGGTAATTCGGGGCCCAAGGAGTTCCCCAGCACAGCTGGAGGCGATCACAAGAACACGTTCCTCTTAAAAGGCAACTGGAGAGACTCACGCAATGTCTAAAATTTGGAGAGTAGAGTCTAGTAGCCAAGTGCATGGGCTTTGGAGTCAGACAGACCTGGGTTTGGATCCCAGTGTTGCTAATTACTAGCTTTGGGATCTCAAATTGCTTGACTTCTTGGAGGTCATTTTTCTCTTCTCTCTGTGGGATCTAATTCACAGAGTTTTGTGAGGGTTAAATGAATAGACATTCATTTGGCTTTTCAATATCCATTCATCTCTCTCGCTATTTAAAAGTAGCCATGCAGTTTAGTTAGGATGGCCTGCATCCTAGGTTCCAGGGATAGACCATCACTGATCTACCCACTCAGGATAATCCCAGCCCTGTTGCTACACTGGTTGGTTCAGGGATGAGTTACCTAGGCTATGCCAACCAACATGTGGTTTTCTCCTGGTTAGTTCAGTTTAGTTCTGTTAGAATAAATCCAGAAGTGTTTGATGGTAGGAGGAGGTCTCTCTCCTCTCTCTCTCTCTTTCTCCTCCTGGATATGAGTGAGGGATTGTGTGTCCTCAGCTTCTGCCAGAAGTCATTTCGCATCCAAGTCATTTCTCAATCCAGCCTGAGGAAAGCAAACACATGGAATGGGGCAGAGCCAAATCGCAGAGGAACCAAGCCAGACCCCTGATCAAACTTTACCTGACCCAGTCTGATCTGTCCCTGAACTTTTAAAGCAAAATTTGGGTTGGAATTCCTGTTACATTTAAGGGCTCAACAAATGATAGCAGTCAATACTATTAGTATTATGATCAAAAGGATTATTAAGTAAAGCCAAAAAAAGGGTTTGACATTTTCATTACAAGATACAGTACAATTTTCCCAGTGGTATTCATTTATTTCACAAATTCATCAAACAAATTAATTCAACATATAATGATTGAGTTCCTACTATGTGTCCCACCTGGTGCTAGGTGCGAGGTTAGAGTGATGAACAAGACAGGCTTGGTACTGCCAGATGCTCAGATCCCATCCCCACCCCTCGGAGAGGTCTCCTTCTTGCTGAGCTGGAAGGGAGGCTGCTTGTTCACAAACGTGTGCATATTTAAAAGGAAGTTTGAAAAAAAATAAAATAAAATAAAATAAAAGGAAATGAAAAATGGTCACACATGTAGAAGCTCTGCATCAAAGTCAAGTGGTTCTCAGCGTGAAGATGGCAGGACTTACTCGTATCTCTTCCTGCCTTCACGCACTCCACTTCAGCCAGGCACACCCTCCTCACCTTCCTCTTGCTTTTCACCTTCATCTGCCTTCGAGACCCCACCAGCAACTCTATAAGAGGCTTCCTGGCTGATATAGATGCTTGCTTTCCTCCTCCTGGGACCTCACATCTGTTTTTCTTTACATCTCACCCTGCTCTGCTCTTGTAGTCACTCTGGGTCTCCTAGCTTCCAGCTGCCCACTCTTCTAGATGATCGTCACCTTGCCTTGCCCTCCAGGCTCTGAACTCTTAGTTTGCATTTACCACCATGATTTCCAACCTACTGCACTGTCCCAAGGGCCTGCTGTAAACCTGCTGGTAGTCCCACTTGCCCAGAGGTGTTTATAGGTGGTTTAGAGGTGATTTATCTGAAGATAATTCAATTCCTATATTCTTTTTTTTTTTTTTTTAAGATTTTTTGATGTGGACCATTTTTTTTGTGTGGCTGCGTTGGGTCTTTGTTGCTGCGCTTGGGCTTTCTCTAGTTACGGCAAGCAGGGGCTACTCTTCGTTGCAGTGTGCAGGCTTCTCATTGCGGTGGCTTCTCTTATTGCAGAGCACGGGCTCTCGGCACAGGGGCTTCAGTAGTTGTGGCATGCGGGCTCAGTAGTTGTGGTACACGGGCTTAGCTGCTCCGCAGCATGTGGGATCTTCCCGGGCCAGGGCTCAAACCCATGTCCCCTGCATTGGCAGGTGGATTCTTAACCACTGCACCACCAGGGAAGCCCCTGGACCATTTTTTTTAAAAGTCTTTATTGAATTTGTTACAACATTGCTTCTGTTTTATGTTTTGGTTTCTTGGCGGGGAGGCATGTGGGTTCTTAGCTCCCTGACCAGGGATCGAACACACACCCCCTGCATTGGAAGGCAAAGTCTTAACCACTGGACTGCCCCTCAATTCCTATGTTTTTGTACCTAAATTCCTGACTTCTAGTTCCTGGCTCCTGGCCTTGACTTGCCTGGTGCCTAAATAAATTCCTGCCATTAACAAAGGAGCTAGTGCCTGGTCCTAACTCAAAAGTTACATTGTAAAAAGGGAAGGGGGGCGGAAATGCTACATTGCTATCCCATCTTCCCCAGCACTGCTTTTCCTTTTATGATATCAATATATATTTAAAGCAAAAAAGTAGCACATGCTTAGGGGAAAAACTCAAACAGTATAGCATTTGGTAAAGTGGAAAGTGAAAGCCTTCCCTCCACTGGCCCTTAGTCCCTCACCCCAGAGGCAGCCATGCTACCAGTTGGCTGTGTTGCCCAGACCCAAGGTGGTCCCTGGGCTCCAAAGGCAGGTTGCCTGTATTCAAACCCAGCTCCATCATTTAGTAGTCATAGACGTTGAACAATCCAGCTAACCTCCCTGTGCCTTGGTATACTTATCTATAAAACTAGAATTATAACAGGACTTGCTTTTGAGGTTACTGGGGGAAAATATTTTTTAATTTCAGTAAAGCACTTAGAATAGTGATTGGCACATGGTTAAGTGCTGAATCAAAGTGAATTATTATCTACCTCTTTTTTAATAACAGTTATTAGGGTTCTATGGTGTGGATGTCTTTTATTATAACCCATGTGGTTTATAGATTCACTAACTAGTTTCTCCAAACTCAGGATCCAATACCGAGAAGTTGGGGCCACATGGAACATCAAGAATGTGTGGTTTTGGTTTTCTAACTCGGAACCCAGTGACATCAGAGCTTGCAGGGGTTCACGTGCTGGTCTGAAGATACTGTAAGAAACCATTTTCTAGCTGGGGTCACTTCTTCATTCTTCTAGACCTAATGTTCTCAAACCAGACACCCTTTCCTTCCTCCCAAGTTCTGTGTCCGGGGTAACCAGCACCCTGGACGATGAGCTCTGCTCTGAGCTTAAATTACTACCAATTAGAATTAGAGCAGTTTTTCTCTCTGCTCTTCAACATGCTGGGCTGGCAGTACTGTGGCTTCCCAGCAGGTTAAAGTGATCGCAAGTATCTTGGAATAGGTCTCTTTCCTGGAGAGAAAGAAGGGAAACAACACAAACCAGATGGATCTAAATTGAACACGCTTTTCTCTGCACTTAATTTCCCTTACACAAAGCACAAAAGGCATTTTGGTGGCCTCCTGGGAATACTTCCCAAGCAATGCCTGGAGTTTTAACCATTTGACAGCCGTTAACCATGTTGAGCCTCATGGGGCTTAGCTCCCCACCCACCAGTGAAGAGCACCATCAGAAACTACCATTTACCCTGGGAAAACGTCCTATAAGTAGCACCAACAAATCTTCCCCCAATAAGAGCAGGCCACAAGCAATGCTGACAATAGTGCTCGGCAGAGCCTTGATCTGAAAATGCCGAGAAGAAAGAGAAAGACCCAAGATAGCCCCTTGGAAGCAAATTTTCCATCTTCCTCAGTTAAGATGTCCATGCCTCTGTTGTTCCTTTTTGTTGGTGGCACAATTCCATAGCACTCATGGGGTTAAAGGCAGATCATTAGGAGGTGGAATTCCCAGACATTGTTATTCTTTCACCTCTCATATCTAATCAGCTATGGGTCAGGTCTATTCAATGATGGGTCTTCCATCCATCCCACCTTGTGCATTGCTAATGTGTATTTCCTGGTTCAACAGAGTGTACTGGAACTTTTGGGACTTTGTTGACACTCAGCTAAGGGCACAAATTCTAACAATTGTTGACCTCCAGCAAGCCAGTTAACTTTGCTGAGTCTTGGTCACAACGGTTAAAGGAGGAAACCAATGCTGAATGCAACATTATTGTAAAGATTAAGTGAGAGTCGCATTACAAGTGCCCAGTGCTGCTGATACCTGCTAGATGCTCAAAAAATACCTGTCAGGCTGATGAAGCAGAAGTGAATGGAGACTTCCGGTTAAATGTGGTGGAACTGACATGTATGTGTAATTTTACTCCTTCCCCAAACCACAATAAAATGGTAATACAGGGCTAAAAACAAGTGTAAATGTATAAGGACACAGAGAATGAAAACAGCATAGCCTTGATCTGTGTGACCTATAATTCAAAGGGAACAAAAAAGAAAGCTTCATTGTAACACCTCTGTATCAGTTATCACTTGCATAACAAACCATCCCAAAACTTAATGGCTTAAAACAAATATCATTTTATTTGCTCACAGTTGTGAGTCAGTGATTTGGGCTGGGCCCATACAGGTGGATCTTCTGCTAGAATTAACTAGCTCACCCATTTGCAGTAAGCTGGGAGCTGGTATGACTTAGGGTTGGGCTCTGCTGGGATGGTTTATCTTCTCCCTCCACGTGGTCTCACCATCCAGGAGGCTGGCTTTTGCTTCTCCACTTGGTGGGCTCCGGGTTCCCAGCAGCCAGAGGATAAGACCCAATGCACTAGCCTCTGCATGCCTCAAATTTGGTAATATCTCATTGGCGAGTCACAGATTCAGTGGCCAAGCCCAGACTCAATGTGGGAGAGATCTACACAAGGTCACAGATACCTTGGTTCATTCCTGCAACAGTCTACGACAACCTCTGAAGCACATTTACCATCTTTCCCAATTAAGATGATCATGTGTGTGTTGCCTCTTATTAATAGAGATGCTATCCAATGGTGCTGACAGAGTCAAAGCTAGATCAAAAGAGATCAAAAGCAGGTGGACAAGAAAGACCAACTTAGCAGACCAGAGAAAATGGAAACCAAAGCCTGAAGTGGGGGACTGAAGGAAGCTGGTTCATTCTATAGAACCCCAGAGATTCAGAAATTGAAGTTACCAAGTATCAATACATCTGAAATTCAGAGTACAGGTGGGGCTAAAAACAGAAGAATAAGCTAAAAGTCTGTGTGAGAGGCACTATCTTGACCTTCTGCATCTTTGTTCCTGCCCCACACAACCAAGTGAATACCTTTCCATATCCCAGGATTGAGGTATACTCTGTGGAGAGGTAAAAATGGAGAGATTCTTATCTTGGGATACCAGGCATTGCTAAAGGTGGGGACACCATTTTGAAAACAGGGAGATTATCCAGTTGACAGTAAAAGACCATTAATGAGAAAATTAGATAATTCCACAATTGATTAGTAGGAATTCCAAAGAGCAAGAAGACAGAGGAAAAAGGAAGTGAAGAAGTTATCAAAGACTTCAATACATTTCAATAAAATTTCCCAGAACTTAAGTAAATGAGTTGGAAAAGACCCACTGAGTACTTTGTGGAATGAATTTTAAAAGAAAAAACAGAACTAAGGCAAATCATTGTGAAATTCAGGATATCAGGGATAAGAGAAAATTCTAATGGCGTCCACAGAGAAAAGATCAAACAAACAACAGCAATGAAAACAGGTGACATACAAAAGTTCAGAAATCCACATGGCATCAGACTTAATGGCCACAGGAGATGCTAGAAGATAATGGAGCAATGCCTTCAGAATAATGAGTGGAGAGGGGACCTTCAAGATGGCGGAGGACTAAGCCATGGAGATCACCTTCCCCTCAATAAATACATCAAAAATACATCTACATGTGGAACAACTCCTGCAGAACACCCAGTGAACGCTGACAGAAGACCTCAGGCTTCCCAAAAGGCAAGAAAATACCCGCGTACCTGGGTAGGGCAAAAGAAAAAAGAAAAAACAGAGACAAAAGAATAGGGACGGGACCTCCACCTCTGGGAAGGAGCTGTGAAGGAGGAAAAGTTTCCACACACTAGGAAGCCCCATCACTGGCAGAGACAGGGGGGTGGGTGGGGGGGAAGCTTCAGAGCCATGGAGGAGAGCGCAGCAAAAGGGGTGCAGAGGGCAAAGCAGAGAGATTCCCACACAGAGGATCAGGACCAACCAACACTCACTAGCCGGAGAGGCTTGTCTGCTCACCCGCCGGGGTGGGTGGGGGCTGGGAGCTGAGGCTCGGGCTTCAGAGGTCAGATCCCAGGGAGAGGACTGGGGTTGGCTGCGTGAATACAGCCTGAAGGGGGTTAGTGTGCCACAGCTAGCTGGGAGGGAGTCCGGGAAGAAGTCTGGACCTGCCAAGAGACAAGAGACAAATGTTTTGGGGTGCATGAGGAAGGGGACTCCTTCCCCATCTGCCCACAGAAGGCAGAGCACCACCTAAGTGAGCTCTAGAGACAGGCGTGAGCCATGGCTATCAGCTCGGACCCCAGAGACGGGCATGAAATGCTAACACTGCTGCTGCAGCCACCAAGAATCCTGCGTGCAAGCACAGGTCACTATCCACACCACACCCCCACACCCACCCCAGGAGCCTGTGCAGCTAGCCACTGCCAGGGTCCTGTGATTCAAGGACAAATTCCCCGGGAGAACACACGGTGCACCTCAGGCTGTTGAAATGTCATGCTAGCCTCTGCCGCCACAGGCTCGCCCTGCATTCCAATTATAACTACCGTACCCCTCCCTCCCCCTGTCCTGAATGAGTAAGAGCGTCCCCACTCAGCCGCTGCTTTAAGCCCCTCGTGTCTGGGCGGGGAACAACTGCCTGAGGGTGACCTACACTCAGAGGTGAGGCCAAAACGAAAGTTGAACCCCAGGAACTGTGCGAACAAAGAAGAGAAAGGGAAATTTCTCCATGCAGCCTTAGGAGCAGCAGATTAAATCCCCACAATCAACTTGATGTACCCTGCATCTATGGAATACCTGATTAGACAACAAATTGTCCCAAAATTTAGGCAGTGGACTTTGGGAGCAACTGTAGACTTGGGGTTTACTGTCTGCAACTGATTTGTTTCTGATTTTTTTTTTTTCTGATTTTCATGTTTATCTTAGTTTAGTGTTTAGGGCTTGTTATCATTGGTGGATTTGTTTATTGGTTTTGTTGCTCTCTTTTTTTTTTTAAATTATTACTATTTTAATAATTTTTAAATTTTTATTTATTTATTTTTTATTTCTTTCTTTTTTTCTCCCTTTTCTTCTGTGCTGTGTGGCTGACAGGGTCTTGGTACTCTGGCCTGGTGTCAGGCCTGAGCCTCTGAGGTGGGGGAGCCGAGTTCAGGACATTGGACCACCAGAGACCTCCCAGCCCCACATAATATCAATTGGCGAGAGCTCTCCCACAGATCTCTGTCTCAACTCTAAGACCCAGCCCCACCCAACGGCCAGCAAACTCGAGTGCTGGATGCCCCATGCCAAACATCTAGCAAGACAGGAACACAACCCCACCCATTAGCAGAGAGGCTGCCTAAAATCATACTAAGTTCACAGACACTCCAAAACACACCACCAGATGTGGCCCTGCCCAGCAGAAGACAAGATCCAGCCCCACCCACCAGAACACAGGCACCAGTCCCCTCCACCAGGAAGCCTACACAACTCACTGAACCAAACTCACCCACTGGGGGCAGACACCAAAAACAACAGGAACTACGAACCTGCAGCCTGTGAAAAGGAGATCCCAAACACAGTAAGTTAAACAAAATGAGAAGACAGAGAAATATGTAGCAGAAGGAGGAACAAGGTAAAAACCTACCAGACCAAACAAATGAAGAGGAAATAGGCAGGCTACCTGAAAAAGAATTCAGAGAAGTGATAATAAAGATACAAAATCTTGGAAATAGAATGGAGAAAATACAAGAAATGTTTAACAAGGACCTAGAAGAACTAAAGAGCAAACAAACAATGATGAACAACACAATGAATGAAATTAAAAATTCTCTAGAAGGAATCAGTAGCAGAATAACTGAGGCAGAAGAACGGATAAGTGACCTGGAAGATACAGTAGTGGAAATAACTACCATAGAGCGGAATAAAGAAAAAAGAATGAGAAGAATTGAGGACAGTCTCAGAGACCTCTGGGACAACATTAAACGCACCAACATTCGAATTATAGGGGTCCCAGAAGAAGAAGAGAAAAAGAAAGGGTCTGAGAAAATATTTGAAGAGATTATAGTTGAAAACTTCCCTAACATGGGAAAGGAAGTAGTCAATCAAGTCCAGGAAGCGCAGAGGGTCCCATACAGGATAAATCCAAGGAGAAACACGCCAAGGTACGTATTAATCAAACTATCAAAAATTAAATACAAAGAAAAAATATTAAAAGCAGCAAGGGAAAAGCAACAAATAACATACAAGGGAATCCCCATAAAGTTAACAGCTGATCATTCAGCAGAAACTATGCAAGCCAGAAGGGAGTGGCAGGACCTATTTAAAGTGATGAAAGGGAAAAACCTACAACCAAGATTACTCTACCAAGCAAGGATCTCATTCAGATTTGACAGAGTAATTAAAACCTTTACAGACAAGCAAAAGTTAAAAGAAGTCAGCACCACCAAACCAGCTTTACAAAAAATGCTAAAGAAACTTCTCTAGGCAGGAAACACAAGAGAAGGAAAAGACCTACAATAATAAACCCAAAACAATTAAGAAAATGGTAATAGGAACATACATATCAATAAATACCTTAAATGTGAATGGATTAAATGATCCCACCAAAAGACATAGGCTGGCTGAATGGATACAAAAACAAGACCCGTATATATGCTGTCTACAAGAGACCCACTTCAGACCTAGGGACACATACAGACTGAAAGTGAGGGGATGGAAAAAGATATTCCATGCAAATGGGAATCAAAAGAAAGCTGGAGTAGCAATTCTCATATCAGACAAAATAGACTTGAAAATAAAGACTATTACAAGAGACAAAGAAGGACACTACATAATGATCAAGGGATCAATCCAAGAAGACGATATAACAATTGTAAATATTTATGCACCCAACATAGGAGCACCTCAATACATAAGGCAAATGCTAACAGCCATAAAAGGGGAAATCGACAGTAACACAATCATACTAGGGGACTTTAACACCCCACTTTCACCAATGGGTAGGTCATCCAAAATGAAAATAAATAAGGAAACACAAGCTTTAAATGACACATTAAACAAGATGGACATAATTGATATTTATAGGACATTCCACCCAAAAACAACAGAATACACTTTCTTCTCATGTGCTCATGGAACATTCTCCAGGATAGATAATATCCTGGGTCACAAATCAAGCCTTAGTAAACTTAAGAATATTGAAATCATATCAAGTATCTTTTCCGACCACAATGCTATGAGACTAGATAACAATTACAGGAAAAAAAACTGTAAAAAATACAAACACATGGAGGCTAAACAATATGCTATTAAGTAACCAAGAGATCATTGCAGAAATCAAAGGGGAAATCAAAAAATACCTAGAAACAAATGACAATGAAAACACGTTGACCCAAAACCTATGGGATGCAGCAAAAGCAGTTCTAAGAGGGAAGTCTATAGCAATACAATCCTACCACAAGAAACAAGAAACATCTCAAATAAACAACCTAACCTTACACCTAAAGCATTAGAGAAAGAAGAACAAAACCCCCCCGAAGTTAGCAGAAGGAAAGAAATCATAAAGATTAGATCAGAAATAAATGAAAAAGAAATGAAGGAAACAATAGCAAAGATCAGTAAAAGTAAAAGCTGGTTCTTTGAGAAGATAAACAAAATTGATAAACCATTAGCCAGACTCATCAAGAAAAAAAGAGAGAAGACTCAAACCAATAAAATTAGAAATGAAAAAGGAGAAGTAACAACTGACACTGCAGAAATACAAAGGATCATGAGAGATTACTACAAGCAACTATATGCCAATAAATGGACAACCTGGAAGAAATGGACAAATTCTTAGAAAAGCACAACCTTCCAAGACTGAACCAGGAAGGAATAGAAAATATAAACAGACCAATCACAAGCACTGAAATTGAGACTGTGATTAAAAATCTTCCAACAAACAAAAGCCCAGGACCAGATGGCTTCACAGGCAAATTCTGTCAAACATTTAGAGAAGAGCTAACACCTATCCTTCTCAAACTCTTCCAAAATATAGCAAAGGGAGGAACACTGCCAAACTCATTCTATGAGGCCACCATCACCCTGAAACCAAAACCAGACAAAGATGTCACCAAAAAAGAAAACTACAGACCAATATCACTGGTGAACCTAGATGCAAAAATCCTCAACAAACTACTAGCAAACAGAATCCAACAGCACATTAAAAGGATCATACACCATGATCAAGTGGGGTTTATCCCAGGAATGCAAGGGTTCTTCAGTATACGCAAATCAATCAATGTGATACACCGTATTAACAAATTGAAGGATAAAAACGATATGATAATCTCAATAGATGCAGAAAAAGCTTTCAACAAAATTCAACACCCATTTATGATAAAAACTTTCCAGAGAGTAGGCATAGAGGGAACCTACCTCAACATAATAAAGGCCATATATGACAAACTCACAGGCAACATCATTCTCAGTGGTGAAAAACTGAAACCATTTCCTCTAAGATCAGGAACAAGACAAGGTTGCCCACTCTCACCACTATTATTCAACATAGTTTTGGAAGTGTTAGCCACAGCAATCAGAGAAGAAAAAGAAATAAAAGGAATCCAAATTGGAAAAGAAGAAGTAAAGCTGTCACTATTTGCAGATGACATAATACTATACATAGAGAATCCTAAAGATGCTACCAGAAAACTACTAGAGCTAATCAATGAATTTGGTAGAGTAGCAGGATACAAAATTAATGCACAGAAATCTCTTGCATTCCTATACACTAATGATGAAAAATCTGAAAGAGAAATTAAGGAAACACTCCCATTTACCATTGCAACAAAAAGAATAATATACCTTGGAATAAACCTACCTAAGGAGGCAAAATACCTGTATGCAGAAAACTGTAAGACACTGATGAAAGAAATTAAAGATGATACAAACAGACGGAGAGCTATACCATATTCTGGGATTGGAAGAATCAACATTGTGAAAATGACTATACTACCCAAAGCAATCTACAGATTCAATGCAATCCCTATCAAACTACCAATGGCATTTTTCACAGAACTAGAACAAAACATTTCACAATTTGTATGGAAACACAAAAGACCCCGAATAGCCAAAGCAATCTTGAGAAAGAAAAACGGAGCTGGAGGAATCAGGCTCCTGGACTTTAGACTATACTACAAAGCTACAGTAGTGAAGACAGTATGGTACTGGCACAAAAACAGAAATATAGATCAATGGAACAGGATAGAAAGCCCAGAGATAAACCCATGCACATAGGGTCACCTTATTTTTGATAAAGGAGGCAAGAATATACAATGGAGAAAAGACAGCCTCTTCAATAAGTGGTGCTGGGAAATCTGGACAGCTACATGTAAAAGAATGAAATTAGAACACTCCCTAACACCATAAACAAAAATAAACTCAAAATGGATTAAAGACCTAAATGTAAGGCCAGACACTATAAAACTCTTACAGGAAAACATAGGCAGAACACTCTATGACATAAATCACAAGATCCATTTTGACCCACCTCCTAGAGACATGGAAATAAAAACAAAAATAAACAAATGGGACCTAATGAAACTTCAAAGCTTTTGCACAACAAAGGAAACCATAAACAAGACGAAAAGACAACCCTCAGAATGGGAGAAAGTATTTGCAAATGAACCAACTGACAAAGGATTCATCTCCAAAATATACAAGCAGGTCATGCAGCTCAATATCAAAAAAACAAACAACTCAATCCAAAAATGGGCGGAAGACCTAAATAGATATTTCTCCAAAGAAGATATACAGATTGCCAACAAACACATGAAAGGATGCTCAACATCACTAATCATTAAGAGAAATGCAAATCAAAACTACAATGAGGTATCACCTCACACTGGTCAGAATGGCCATCATCAAAAAATCTACAAATACTAAATGCTGGAGAGGGTGTGGAGAAAAGGGAACCCTCTTGCACTGTTGGTGGGAATGTAAATTGATATAGCCACTATGGAGAACAGTATGGAGGTTCCTTAAAAAACTAAAAATAGAACTACCATATGACCCAACATTCCCACTACTGGGCATATATCCTAAGAAAACCATAATTCAAAAAGAGTCATGTACCACAATGTTCACCGCAGCTCTATTTACAATAGCCAGGACATGGAAGCAACCTAAGTGTCCATAGATAGATGAATGGATAAAGAAGATGTGACACATATATACAATGGAATACTACTCAGCCATAAAAAGAAACGAAATTGAGTTATGTGTAGGAGGTAGATGGACCTAGAGTCTGTCATACAGAGTGAAGTAAGTCAGAAAGAGAAAAACAAATACCGTATGCTAACACATATATATGGAATCTAAAAAAAAATGGTTCTGATGAACCTTGGGGCAGGACAGGAATAAAGACGCAGATGTAGAGAATGGACTCGAGGACACGGGGTGGGGGGAAAGGTAAGCTGGGATGAAGTGAGAGAGTAGCATTGACATATATACACTACCAAATGTAAATTAGGTAGCTAGTGGGAAGCAGCTGCATAGCACATGGAGATCAGCTCCGTGCTTTGTGACCACCTAGAGGGGTGGGATAGGGAGGGTGGGAGGGAAACGCAAGAGGGAGGGGATATGGGGATGTATGTATACATATAGCTGATTCACTTTGTTATACAGCAGAAACTAACACAACATTGTAAAGCAATCATACTCCAATAAAGACATTAAAAAAAACCTGTTACATAAAGTTTTTGTTATACAAGATGCATAAGTTCTAGACATCTACTGTACAGCATCATGACTATAGTTAACAATGCTGTGTTATGCACTTCAATAAATGTTAAGAGGGTAAAAAAAAAATGATGAGTGGAAATGAATTTCATACCAGAGTGCCATACTCAGCCAAACTATAATTGTGATGGTAGGCTAAGGATATTTTAGACATTAAAGATCTGAAGAAATGTACCGTACATGCATTCTTCCTTTGGGAGAAATGAGGAAGACATAGAAATCAGAGGAAAGGTGTGCCAGTTATTAGCTAATTGCCCGTTAGCTGCAAACCTATACTTCTATTCTCTGCTGTGTGATGCTGAGGCCAAGACTCTAAAAATCCCTTTCACCTTGGCCAGCTGACCCCCTGTTAAGCTCGCTAATGGGGAGAGATTACTAGAGAGAGACTGGAGGTCTGGAGAAGGAAGAAGGGACTTGCTTCTTCCTGTTGGATTCCTGTCTACTTGTAGTTCCTGAGAGCAGCACACTGGCAACCCTTCACCCCACAGAAACAGTTCCTTCCTGTAGCAACAGTTGAGTCCAGTCTGCAGTTTTCTCAACACTTGCAGAAGCAACTTTACTGAGGCCCTTTAGAGATACCAGCACCAGCTATGCCACCTCCTTCACCCCCAACACGTGCAGTTAAAATAACTGGCATGGTTTCTAAAGCCTGACTGATACATAGGGGATCCAACACAGGATAAAAAGCAAAAACTCCAAGGATGATAGTGAGAGGAGATCCCAGGGCAATAGCTATGCATCAGACTGGTGGGTTGCTTGAATTGATAGCCCCAGTTCGCGACCTTCCTGTATCCATGTTCTTTGCAAAGTGACTTTTCAGATTCTTCCATCAAGACGTGGAGTCTATTTCTGTTCTCCTTGATTCTGGCCTTGTGACTTGTTTGGCCAATAAAATATGATGGGAGTCATGGTGAGCCAGCTCCAGTCCTAGCCTCAAGAAGCCTTATTTCCTTTCTCTCTCTTGGATCCTTATTTCCATCATGAAGTCTTGTCTAACCTGCTGGAGGATAAGAGACAATGAGGCACGCCATCCAGTAGCCAGCTACCTATCCCCTCCCCAGGCAGAGATGCAGTTAACTGCAGATGCCTCAGGAAGTCCTGCCGAGACCAGGAGGACCATCCAGCTGAATCCAGCCCCAAATGCCAACCTGCAGAATTGTGAGCTAAGTAAATGATTGTTGTTTTTAACCACTAAATGTTTGGGTGACTTATTATGCAGAAACAGCTAACTGATCCACGGACTTAGAGAATAACCAGCCCACACTGGACCAGGAGGATTGAAGGCTCACAGATGGATGAATTCAAGAAGAAAAAGTGATATCATTAGGGAAGCTAATATGTTCTTTGGAGGGCAATGGGGTGAGTTGGAGCAAAGGCTTGCAGCTTCTTCTTGTAAGCCTTGTAGAAATATTCGGTGTGACCTATGTATATGTATAACAGATAGAAATAAAATTCAAATTTACAAAAATGAACGGACTTTGTGGATTTCCTTCTGTAGTGAATGTCAACTCACGATCGTGGACTTGAATCCCAAGGTGTGGTTTCAGCAATCTTGTCTTTTCATGACTGCTGTTTTCACTAGTGGACATGCAGGCAATATTCATCAGTAGTACTCATCGTGCTGCTTGGGCCCTCACTCCCAAATCCAATCGTCATCTTTGATTCTACCTCCTAAATATGGCGGTCCACCTCTCTCCATTGCCATGCCTCTGCAAGAGCTCAGGACACCATCTCTCACCTGGACCATTGCAGCATCTTCTGAACTAGTGTCCCTGCCTCTCTTCTTTCTTGTTTCCTTCAAATAGTCTTCACTGAGCTGCCAGAATGATCTCGCTAAACAAGCCATCTCAGCTCATGGCCCTGTCTAAAATCCTTTATTGGTTCTCCTTTGTCTGCAGGACAAAGTGTAAACTCCTTAGGATGGCATACATGGCCCTTCATGCTCTGGACTCTTGCCTTTCCAGATTCACCTCTTGCCAACTGTCAAGCTTGTCTCCAGCCTTACTGAGCCTCTTCCCACCCCTCATTTTTGTCATGCTCTGCTTTTCTGCCAAGTTTTTGCACATTGGATTCCCTCTGGCAGCCTCTGTTGGTTGCCTACTCAAAACTCACTCTTTTATTTTTGCCTACAGAATCCTAGAAATCCCTTGGTCTCAGGGAAGGTGAGCCTTAGCCCTAGTCTAGAGGTACACATATACCCTAGTTCTGGCTAATTATTTGTAAGAGGAAGTCACTATGGAACACATGGAAAGATTTTCCCTTCCTGATAAGAGACAGGTATGCCAGTCAAAACTCTGAACCCCATGGTCCCCTAGCTTTCTTCCCCAGAACTTGGACCTCCTGTAGACCAGTAGGAGGAAGGAAAGGGACGCTGACTGGAACCCAGACTTCATAGAGTCTCTGCACCAATGCTAGAAACCACTTACCAGCAGACATTCTGTTATGTCAAGAAATAACTCCCTCTTTGTTTATGCCACTGTTCGCTGGGCATTTCTTTTTTTTTTTTTTTTTTTCTAGCTAGATTCTCTCAGCTACTCTTCTAAACTGTTGCTTTTATTATTTTTTTATTTATTTATTTTTGGCTGTGTTGGGTCTTCGTTTCTGTGCGAGGGCTTTCTCCAGTTGTGGCAAGCGGGGGCCACTATTCATCGCGGTGCGCGGGCCTCTCACCATCGCGGCCTCTCTTATTGCGGAGCACAGGCTCCAGTCGCGCAGGCTCAGCAGTTGTGGCTCACAGGCCCAGTTGCTCCGCGGCATGTGGGATCTTCCTAGACCAGGGCACGAACCCATGTCCCCTGCATTGGTAGGCAGATTCTCAACCACTGCGCCACCAGGGAAGCCCCACTGGGCATTTCTTGAAACTGAAAGCATTTATGCTGGATATTATCTACCTTCCCAAACTAAATCGTGCTCACCCTACAGGACTCAGCAAAGTCACTACCTGGACCAGATTTTAAAACTCTGTCCCCTAACCCTATGTACCTAGAGCTTCTTTAAGTATTAACATAATGGCAAAAAACACCAGCTCTGAAGCCAGACTGTCTAGGTTCATAGCCTAGCTCTACTACCTGCTAGTTGGTAACCTTGGACAAGTTATTTACCCTCTCTGTGCCTCAGTTTCGCATCTATTAAATGGGGGTGAGACTATTACTAACCTCATCTAATTGTCGTAAGGGTTTATTGAGTTAATGTATGTAATGTACTTTGTACCTGGCTCCTGATAATCATTCAATTAATGTTTGCTGTTATTAATACAAGCTTCATCATTCTCTGTTACAATAGCCTAATAGTCCTCTTCCCTGATAGATTAATGAATGAATTTCATTCATTGTATGAATAAGGTTAATGAATGCAGAGGTGCATCTGTCAAGTTTATTGCATTCCCAGGGATACCTGGCCTAGAGATACTGCCCAGTAAATATTTATTGAATAGATAAACATATATCACACAATGTGAACAGTATATGAAAAGTAAACCAAGTCAAACATTAACCCAGTTGGGATGGCTTTTTTCACGTGAAGCCAGGGAAGGAGTTACAAATCAGCAACTTAGTGAGTTCTAGAAGGCTACTGCAGGAAAAATTCCCATAGTTGGCTCAAAGAACAAATACCCATGTGCTCATAAAGCCCCTGGCTATCCAGCTTCACACAATCAAGAAAAAAAAATCAATAGATCAGCCAAGAGATATTCAACAGTCAGTGTTGGGCTGTAGCATTTTGCCTTGTCCTTGTCCAAATCTGGCCTTCTAAAGATGAAGTCTGTAATCAAAGGTAGAACGTAGGAGATAACAATGAATCAAAGCACCCCGATTCCAGATAATCATTTCTCCAGTATCTTTCTTGTTTCAGTTTGAATTACAATGCTTTTTCTCTTGCCACCCACACTGTTAGCAGGGCAACTTCCACTCTCTGGACTTACGGCTCATCCTTATTCTTCACTTGGGCTGGAACCTCATGACAAAGCTATTCTTTGTAGCGTGTGTGTGCGCTACATGTGCAAGTGTGTTTGTGTAGTTGTGTAAAAGTAGGGAAGGGAAACCTAGCACAAGAATGATTGCATACAAGTATTTTCTGGTGAGTGTGCAGTTTTATTCCCTCATGTCTACTGACAAGTAAGACAGGGAAAATACTTGCTGGGTCTTCAGAAAGCTTCTATTATTGCCCTTCATGATAATTTACTTTATCTCTTTCTTTTCCATTCACGTTGAGCCATTATGGCTTCTTTCTTTGCAGCTCAGTAATTGGAAAACTGTTTTACAAATCTGCTTTTTCTTCACTAAAGGATTTTTTCCTCATCACACATAGAATCAAGGGAAAGAGAAGAGAAAGGGGGAAAAGAACGCACTTTAGTGAGATCTAAAAGGATGAAAATTGAATTTATTTACTATTCCCACATATTATTTTTCAGGAAGAATGGGAAAAGGACACAGGAATTTGATACTTTGGATAACACAATGCTAAAGCCACACAAGGGATTTTTTAAAATGTATTTAAAAATATTTTTAGCCTCTGGATCAAAGACTTTGAACTACCTTTGTGGGAGGATGTCAGCTCCAGAGATCGCTCCATAACAGAGAAATAACAGCAACAATGACAATAATAATATTAACAGCAGCTCACCTTGATTAAGGATTGTGCTAAGTACTTTATATATCATACTTCATTCACTCCCAGCAAACCCAGAGGTGGGTTCCATTATTACCTCATTTTCAAAAAAGGAAACTAAAGTTAAGAGAGGTTAAAAATAACTTACGTGAGGTCATGGAGCTAATACATGGAGAGGCTAAGACCTCAAACTAGGTCTGACTCCAAAGCCTACAATCTCAACCAGCCTGGGAATTTACATAGCATGCATGACCAGTATGGGAAGGTTTTCTGGACCCACCGCAAAACTACCTACATTTTGTCAGGGGTCTCCCATTCAAGTTCTTATGATTTGAGAAGCCTGGTTTTGATCAAAAGGATAACCAAAGAGTGTAGGCAGGGGGTAAAAAGTACAGCTGGCACATGTGCTTTGCTTGCTCCAGAAGTATTTTTAAAGACTACGTAATTAGGCAGGTATTTTTAATTTGCAAAAACAAGCAAATCCCCCATACCTTTCCAGGAGCCCCTGTAAATGCAGAGAACCTCTGTGGAGGTAGACGGTGCAGTCAGACTGCCGGGAACAATCACCCTCATCTGCCTCTCACTAGCTGTATGATCTTCTGCAGGTTCTTCACCTCCTTTTTCTTATCTGTAAAGTGAATATAATGATAGCATCTGCCTCAAGTCCTCCAATCCAGAGAATCATCCACAAGCCTTGAAACCTAATGGAATTTGCCCGTTGGGTTTTGAAATTTTGCAAGGGTGACCTCTTTCTTCTTTACATTTTCTCCCTTTGGAATGGGAATGTCTGTAACTGCCCATCTCACCATTGTATTCTGGAAGCAGATAACTGGTTTTCTAATTTCATAGGTTCACAGGTAGAGGGGAATTTTGGCCTAGGATGTTATCCTACAGAGTCTCACCCCTACTTGATTTAGATGATTTAAGTGATGAGATTTGGGACTTTTGAGCTGATGATATTTAGATGAGATTTTTGGACAGGTTGATGCTTTAATGGGTTGAAATTTGGGGGAATGTAGGGATGGGGTGAATGTATTTTGCCTGTGGGAGAGCAATGAGTCTTTGGGGCCCCGAGGACAGGTAACAATAGGCTGAATAATGCTCCCCTACAAAAGATATCCCTGTCCCAGTGCCTGGAACCTATGAATGTTATCATACGATGCGAGAGAAAGAGAAAGAGAGAGCTTTGCCGATGTGATTAGGAATTCTGAGATGGTGAGATTATCCTGGATTATCCAGGTGGGACCTAAATGCCTTTTGTTTGTTTGTTTTTGTTAGTATTATCATTATTATGGGCATTGGAAGGCTTTCAGGAAATAGAACTTTGCAAGGGTCCTTCAGTAGGGGTCTGTGGATGTTCTGGGATGAATTATAAATTCCCAGAATTTGTGTGTGAAATTTGGTGTGTATGTGCATCTAGTTAGTTGTTTATTCATTTCCCAGGACAGCAGTAACACAGTATCGCAGGCTGGGTGGAAGAATCTGTTCTAAGCCTCCCTCTGGCCTGTGGATAGCTGTCTTCTCTACGTCTCTCACAGCATTGTCCCTCTATGTGTGTCTGTCTACGTGTCCAATTTCTCCTTTTTTTTAAAAAAGATTCATTTATTATTTATTTATTTTATTTTATTTTTGGCTGTGTGGGGTCTTAGTTGCGGCACGCGGGATCTTTCGTTGAGGTGAGTGGGCTTCTCTCTAGTTGTAGTGTGCGAGTTTTCTCTTCTCTAGTTGTGGCACGCGGGCTCCAGGGTGCGTGGGCTCTGTAGTTGTGACACGTGGGTTCCAGAGCACGAGGCCTCTGTAGTTTGAGGCACGCGGGCTCTAGTTGAGGCATGTGAGCTCAGTAGTTGTGGCGTGCGGGCTTAGTTGCCCCACAGCATGTGGGATCTTAGTTTCCTGACCAGGAATCAAACCCATGCCCCCTGCATTGCAAAGTGGATTCTTTACCCCTGGACCACCAGGGAAGTCCCCAATTTCTCCTTTTAATAGGGACACAGGTCATATTGCACTAGGGCCACCCTCATTTTAACTAGATCGTCTCTGTTAAAGACTCTGTCTCCAAGTAAGACCACATTCTGAGATACTGAGGCTTAGGAGTCCAACATATTTGGTGGGGCGGGGGGCATAACGATGTGGATGTTTCCAGAGCTTTCATCAGACCTCAAAGCATCCAGTACACACATTCATGCTTGCACAAGCACACACGCTCACAAAGATTAAAACCCTCTGAAAGGATGAAAGCCCAGAGAGTGGGCAGCAAGTAGTCAATGGTGGTGGGGAAAGGCTTCCAGGCCCTTGGATTCTCATCTCAATAGGCAGATGCCAGCTTTGCCAAGCAACATTAAACCATGTTTTTTTGTTTTTTTGTTTTTTTTAACCATGTTTTGAAGTAGGCAGCTTATTTGAAGGCAGTGCATGGAGTGGAGGAAGCACAGGCTGTAGAATGAGTCCAATCTGCCTTGACATCACCTAGGCTGTGTTGCTTCAGAGAACTCACTCAACCTCTCTGAGACTGTTTCTTGGTCTAAAAAATACCATGTTCCCTAAGGCTGTGGATATAAAGTACCAAACTCAGAGTCTGGATCCTAGCAAACATGCAAAGACCCGTTATCATTATGGGTGGGGTACAACTAATGAACAAATATGCTGCTCTGCCTCTGGAAGCCTAGCTCAACAGCAGCACAGAATAAAGGAGTAGTGGTGGTGACTCACGCTCTGCTTTCAATCTGAGACAGACCATGCTTGCCTCGTGTACATGACTTTGGCAGGCCGGGCTGACAGATATGGCTTTCAAGAAAATGGCTCATTGGTCTTCCAGTAAGTCAGGGAGGCAAGGAATCCTTTAGTCGGTTGCATGGGCACTACCTCAATTTGACAAAAGACTCTTGCTCCCACCTGGGGCAGGCTCAGGTTGATGTTGTATGGAATGTCCAGTGTGTTAGTTAGGGTAAAGTCTGAGCTGCTGTAACAAACAGCCCCAAATGTCATCAGCTTAAACCAGATAAGAACTTATTTGTCTTAATGTCATAGCAGAGAGATAAGAGGTGCTAGGTTGATAGGCTGCCTTGCCATTCTTAACATGTGGCTCTTCCTTGTAGGTACAAAGTGGTGGCTCTTCATCTCTTAACTAGCAGGGAGGGAGAGCATATGCTCAAGATTTTAAGAGAAGACCCTGAGGTCACACATCATTAGCTTATGTCCTATTTGGCCAGACGTTAGTGACAAGGGCTCATTGAGCTGTAAGAAAGGCTTGGATGCATCATCTTTAACTGGGTTGCCATGTACCCAGCTAAACTTAATTATTATGGGAAAAGAAGAGAACTAAGAGTGGGGACTACAGCTAGCAGATTGCCTGATCTGGCTCATGGCATCATCTTTTCCTTCTGGGACTGTCCCTTCCTTAGGTAAGTGACCTTGATTATGCTCCTCTTTAAGAAACACCCTTCTCCTGCAACACACACACACACACACCCCTGTATGATTCAGCCCAGATGTGTGGGTATCAGGCCCATGAATATTGGAATATAGAGGTTCAAGTTCCCATGATTGCATGGTATTTTACAACCACCTAGCTCTCTCCATTCCATTATCTTATTTGATCTTCACCTCAGCTTTGAGAGTTAGGCACAGCAAGATTTATTATCTCCTTACAACTGCAGAAAGTGAGTCTCAGAGAAGCTAGTAATTTATCCAAGGCTGCACAATTCACTGGTTCTAGACCCAAGGCATCTGATACCTAATTTAGAGCATTTCCATCTACAGCCAGGGAAAAAGATGGGAAATTGGAACTCAATTCAATTGGAACAAATTCATTCATTCTTATTAGTGATTCTACGGGAGTGATGATTGAAAGTAGTTGAAAAACAAGAGAGAAAGTTTACCTTTCTCAGGCATCTTTGCACCTCCTGATACCTCTCTTCTGAGAGCTCCCAGGTCCAGAATCATCATGTTCTCTTCTGGCAGCATAAATTTGTCTACTGTTGGGGGCCTCCACTACAATAGCTTATGGTACAACACTGTCTATCCACTCCTATCTTTGCTAACTAGGGTTTTCCTTTAAGGACACTTCATGTGTCAACTAGGTGTAAGGAGGAAAGCCATATAATAAAGTTTACACCAAGATGTAAATGTGTAATTAGTTGTTCTAGGAGCATGTTAAATTAAAAAAAAAAAACTTGGTTATGATACTAAATGGATTAGAATTGGTGGAATTTCAGGGGGGTTGGTGGCCAAGTAAAGATGGTTGAGTTTGGGAGGTTCTTTTGACATAAGGCCCCAAATCTTTGCCTGGCAGGAAAGTCTGCCTTAAAATAAGGTTAAGGGATCACAGCAACACGTTATCATTAATTAAGCACCTACTATGTCTCTGGCTCTCTCCTGGGCATATTACCTGCATGACCTAATTCAAGTCTTATAACAATGCTGTCAGTAAGGTGTGATGGTCCTTATTTTACAGATGATAAGAGTAAGAGCTGCTATTTTGTTTAGCATTTACTACGTGTAAGTTAAGATATGAGGTTTTGTAAGATTAAATACATTGACCAAGGTCAAATACCTAGTAATAAGAATTAGAATTCAAACCCCAAGCCCTGTGACTCCAAAATTGGTGCTCTTTTTAACATTGCTTCCTCTGATGCCCGCAATTCTACCACTAACACTTTTTCCTCTGGGCAGAGAGGCTACTGGGAATTTCGTATATTCATCTTCCCAGTCCACTTTTTTTTTTTTTTTTAATTTGGTTGTGCCGGGTCTTAGTTGTGACAGGCGGGCTCCTTAGTTGAGGCTCGCCTGCTCCTTAGTTGTGGCATGTGTGCATCTTAGTTGCTGCTGGCAGGCTCCTTAGTTGCGGCTTGCGAGCTCCTTAGTTGCGACTCACCAGCTCCTTAGTTGGGGCACGTGTGCTCCTTAGTTGCGGCTGGTGGTCTCCTTAGTTGCGGCATGCGAACTCTTAGTTGTGATGCATGTGGGATCTAGTTCCCCAACCAGGGATTGAACCTGGCCCCCCTGCATTGGGAGCTCGGAGTCTTAACCACTACACCACCAGAGAAGTCCCCCCAGTCCACTTTTAATCAAATCATTTAGTACAAAAAATTTTAAATATATTGACTGATATATTTGATATATTTCTACAATATATTCATATAAAGTGTTCACTATATATTGAAGTGATTACATATTATTAAGAAAAAAGTGAAAGTATACATAGATGGCATGTTTCCAGTTTGGAAGGAAAAATGTATAAATAGATATAATCTGGGGCTTTCCTTGTGGCACAGTGGTTAAGAATCCCCCTGCCAATGCAGGAGACACGGGTTCGAGCCCTGGTCTGGGAAGATCTCACATGCTGCAGAGCAACTAAGCCCGTGCGCCACAACTACTGAGCCCACACACCACAGCTACTGAGCCTGCATGCCTAGAGCCCGTGCTCCGCAACAGGACAAGCCACCGCAATGAGAAGCCCGCGCACCGCAACAAAGAGTAGCCCCCGTTCGCCACAACTAGAGAAAGCCCGCGCGCAGAAATGAAGACCCAATGCAGCCAAAAATAAATAAATAAAATAAATAAATTTTAAAAAATAGATATAATCTGGAAGGATATTTACCAAAACATTCAGTGGTTATAACCCTATAACAGAATTAAAGTTTGGAAGTGAATATCTTTTATAATTATGATGATGATGTCCATCATCTCTCCTGCACATATTCTGATATCTGTAATTGACTACCTCCCCCTTTGCTTTGGGAAATTTCTTCCCCCTCCACGTGCTTTGGATGGAGCTTCCACTCACAGCACGCTGCCCCACTGTGCCTAAGAAATGGACGCAAGCCTGGACCAATCAGTGTCCTGTGTGATTGGTCTCAGTGGGGAACAAGCTAAAGTGCCGTTTTGATGCCCCATCCACACTGCTTTGTCCCATCTCTGAGTCTGCCGGCAGTAGTGCTGGAGAATTTCTGGGGTACCGACAGCTTCCCACCTCAGACATCCATGTCTCTCTGTTTCTCTATCTGAGAGTTTTTCCCGGTGCTATAGAAACTTGCCCAGCCCAAGTGCAGAGTGCTCACAAGAGCTGGGGATTAACACCCTCAGGGACCACCCTCAGCCAATTAGGGATGGAAGTCTATGGACAAATCACCTCCTGGCTTCCCTGTCCCCTGGTGGGAGAATTCTGACTTGTGTTCCACGTGGTGCCTCTGAGGGACCCAGCAGGCCTGAACTCCAGTTGCCCACAGTGGTATCTCACTCACTAACACTATGTTGACTCTTCTCCCATCTGTTGAGCTTTCCTTGCTCCCTCACCTGTTCTCCCTGGTACCCTTTCCCAAATACTCTACCTGCATCAAAGGCCTTGTCTCAGGGTCTGGCCCTTTCCCAAAACTTCCCAAACTCAGGTAGAGATGTAGCTCTCTCTTTCCCCTTGGATGATAATCCATGAGCATTAAACCCAGAATTCTGGTGGCATGACTTCTACAACATGAGAGTCTGAAAACATGAGACAGATGGACCAACAGAGTCCAAGACTCAGAGAGAGGGTCCTCATGCTGTGGGCATCCTGGGATCCAGCCCACCTTGAGGTCAGCTCCCCTCTGACCTTGATCTAGCCATTACTTGTTACCTTGAGCTTCAGCTAGTTTTGAATTGGGTTTCTGTCCCTTGCAAGCAAAAGAGTCCTGGTAGGATGATGTTTATTTTCTTTTTTTTGCTTATATTTTTCTCTAATGTAATATACAGAAACTTTTTAATGCAAAAAATATGGCAGAATAGGGCAACTCCCTGGTGGTGCAGTGGTTAGGATTCCTCTCTTTCACTGCTGTGGCCCGGGTTCAATCCCTGGTCGGGGAACTGAGATCCTGCAAACTGTACAGTGCAGGGGGGGAAAAAAAGGCAGAATGACATTCTAAAGGGAAAAAAAAAAAACACTGGAAATGTCATTGACATTGTCACATAAATAGCGCATGTGGGTGCACAGTTCACCTTCCTCTCTTAGTATCAGTGAAACCAGGCCTTCCTGAAACAATGGATTCATTGAACCATGAGTCTCCACAGGCAATCACACTCCCCAAATGCTCCCACGGTGCTGAATGACAGAGGGTGTTTCCTTTGTCAGCTCTACCAATCACCCCGGCTCTTAGAATGATTTGGATGTGGCTTCTCATTTGGCCCCAAAGCTGTGCCCAAGTTAATGACTTGGAAAAACATATCATCATCCATGTAATCTGCAGAAACCAGAGAGAGCCCTGAATCACGCATTTCCACTGCAGAGGAAGCACTCACAAATCCTGCACATTTTAACAATGTTTGTATTATTTCTCACAACTATTTAGTTAAATGCTGTATAAACAGATGGGCTTATTTGTTTGGTCCTAATAGTTATAAAATTTGAATATTGTGCATATTGACAATTACAAATATTTGCATTTGCCAAGTAATATTCTTTCCATTTAAAAATTCCTTTATGCTAAAGAGAAAGCTGGTTTAGTCTTTATAGAAACATACTATGGCTTTAAGTTCCCATGGCTTTTCTATAACCAGAGGTATTCACAGATTGCTGGGTATCACTGGGAAGAAGAATGGAAATAAACCACAGAACCCTGTCACCCTGTACTCAGAGCTTGGTTACATCTTCATACACAGCTCCATGTCTATGTCTTGAGGCAAACATCAACAAAACAAAACTGGTGCAAATAAGATGGCTCTAATTCTCAAAAATGTGCAATTCCTTTAAACTATAATTCCATGTTTAGGAATCTGCGCTAAGAATCCAAATTAGAGGCGTGAGCAAAGATATATATAGATAGATATGTAATGCAATAGTATTTATAATAAATATTGGAAGCAATTCAAATGTACAATAATTATTAGTTAAATTGTGGTGTATTCATATCATGAAAATCTGTGGAACAATTAAAAACAATAATGTAGATTTCATGGCAGTGGGGCAGAGCTATATCAACAATATAAGTGAAAAAAGGCAGATTACAAAAGACTATGGGGACTTCCCTGGTGGCACAGTGGTTTAGAATCTGCCTGCCAATGCAGGGGAAATGGGTTTGAGCCCTGGTCCGGGAAGATCCCACATGCCGCGGAGCAACTAAGCCCGTGCGCCACAACTACTGAGCCCGCGTGCCATAGCTACTGAAGCCTGCGTGCCTAGAGCCTGTGCTCCACAAGAGAAGCCACCACAATGAGAAGCCTGCGCACCACAATGAAGAGTAGCCCCTGCTCACCACAACTAGAGAAAGCCCGTGGGCAGCAATGAAGACCCAACGCAGCCAAAAATAAATTGAAAAAAAAAGACTATGAACAGCATGATCTCAATTCTATAAAAACAAAGACCATACCTTTATACACATGAAAGTCTAGAAGGTCTTACACCAAAATATTAATAGGATATATTTTGGGATGTTGGGAATATATAATTTTATGTTCTTCTTTGGGCTTTTCCAAATTTTCTGTCATGAGCATGTATTATCTTTATAATCAGAAAAACAAAATGAAAAAGAATAAAAAGGCAGAGTAATATGATTTAGAGAATGCAGTAAGGTGACATAAGAAACCAAGAGGTCATTCTATGACTTTTAAGTCACTCATTCAAAAATACTAAGGGCCTACTGTATGTCAGTACAAGTAGAAATACAGAGGCTTTAAAAAAATCAAGCTCTTCTGCCTTTGAAGGCTTCACAATTTAGAACAGCACTGTCCGATAGAATGTTCTGGAATGATGTAAATGTTCCGTGCAAGTAGCTATTGGGTAGTTAGTATGACTGAGGTATGGAATCTTACATTTAATTTTAATTAATTTAATCGTATGTAGTCACATGTGGCTAGTGGCTTCTATAGGAGAAAAGGCACACTTGGAAATAATTATAATACACTAGTGCTAGAGAAGCACGGAGCGTGGAGATATTAACTCTGTTCAGAAAAAGCCTCTGAGAGGAGATATTTGGGCAACGAGTCTAAAGGTGTAGTTAGGAGTTCACTCTGTAGGGAGGAGAATTTCAGGCAAAGTATACTGCAGATGCAAAGGCAGAGTCATGACTGTGCCTGGCATTTTTAAGAAAGACAGAAAACAAAAAGCAAAGCAAACAAAAAAGAATACCAGAAAAAGCTCAGAAAACAGAAAAGGACACCAGAAAAAGCTCATGACGCATCAAGAAAGATGGGGAGAATGAAATTTGGCCAACAAATCCAGTAATATTAAGCTCTCAAGGAAGGAGTCATTTTGTTACATTGCTAGCGGAACAGTGTTAATCAAACCCACTAAAACCCACTGTCCCACGGTAGGAAGAGCTCTTACTCTGTGCCAAGCACTGTACTAGACGCTTTCAAATGCTTAATCTCATTTAATTACGACAGAAGCCCCATTTTACTGAAAAAGAAAGCGAGGCTCAGAGGAGAAGTAACTGCCCAAGAACACACAGCCAGTAACTGAACTTGGATTCAAACCCCTGAGTCGTCTAATTCTAAAGCCCTATTTTCACCATATCATGTTACCCCCACCTAGGAATATGTTTAGATAGAACATAGAAACACTCTGCAACGGAATGCAGACCCTAAGAGATTATTTTTAAACATATCATGGGTCATTTCTAAGCTCTCATGGCTCTAATGGTGACATCCAAGGGGGCAACTACCATCATGATCAATGAACTCTGGGTTGTCTATCAAAGATAGTAGACTGAGCTGGACTCTTCCAGGCCATTGTTTGATATGATCTCATTCGGTATTGAATGCTGTAGATTACTAGAGCTAACAGTACCAAATTTGCTGCCGATGTCCATAGCCCCCTAAGCCCAATTTACAAGGGCACCACCGAATAACAAAATCATAAGGCCCAGAAACCTATCTATGCTGCCTGGCAGCTCCCACTCATGTAAAAGATCTTGAATTTTCAGTGTCCCACTTTCTGGACCACTGTCCTCACCATTGTGTCTTTCTGTACCTTGCTCAGATTTGACTCAATAGCCTTGAGTTAACTCCATCAACTGCCTATACAGTAAAGCTTCCCAACATCTATTCTGCTCTACTTGTGGGAATTCCTGCTAGGTTTGCATGACATTGAACTCAAATTTTTTCCTCCACTAACTAGGACAGCAACAGAAGGCCAAAGGAAACAGGGACATTCTAGAAAAAAAAGACTCTTCTTTCTAACATTTAATAAAATGTCAATTCTCTTATATCCCATGTATTAGAAATCTTCTATTTCTAATAATGAATATATTTGGGACCTGATCTCTCTTTCAAGGATGGTTTCCCCAACTTTGGGTTTGGGAACTTTGAGCAGAAGAATAAACACAGAAGACTTAAACTTGGAAAGTGATTACTAGGTCGTTTTACCAAACATATGCAAACATTAACGCAGGGCTACCAAAAGAATGATTTAAAAAAGTGGGGCGGGGAGCAAGGGAAAGAAGTGAATATGTTGTTGATCAGAAAAGTATCAATGTTGTCATTATGGAAAAAGTAGAAATCAGAAAAAATTTCAGTTTAGTGTTGTTTTAGTTTAAATTATTTTATAGTTTAATGGACATTGCAAGGATGGGGGTGGGGGGAGCAGAACATCATCATATTTTCCAAAACTATGTTCTCTAAAGGTTTTCATTAGGCCCTGGTTCCAGCTCAGCAGAGCTAGGAGGCAGAAACAGCAGGACTTTAGGAAGGAGGATTAGCCAAATATCGGTAGCTCGGATCCTTAATTAACTGAATTC
This sequence comes from Balaenoptera acutorostrata, assembly GCF_949987535.1. Classification (NCBI taxonomy): domain Eukaryota; kingdom Metazoa; phylum Chordata; class Mammalia; order Artiodactyla; family Balaenopteridae; genus Balaenoptera; species Balaenoptera acutorostrata. The sequence goes on along the minus strand of NC_080072.1, from coordinate 37,487,541 downwards.
ATTTTTCTGAGTTCTACTCCTCAGAGAAAGACAGTCAAATAGATGTAGGCTTAATACTTCCTAATGAAAGTAGCTTGTTTGGTGACTGTCCTCATTAATTAAAGCAGTAGGTTCTAGTACTGAATTTTTTTTCTTTTAAAAATTGTTTATACACTTTTTAACATAAATTTATACATATGACAGTTAAAACCATTTTTAAAACATCTTTATTGGAGTATAATTGCTTTACAATGGTGTGTTAGTTTCTGCTGTATAACAAAGTGAATCAGCTATACATATACATATATCCCCATATCTTCTCCCTCTTGTGTCTCCCTCCCACCCTCCCTATCCCACCCCTCTAGGTGGTCACAAAGCACCGAGCTGATCTCCCTGTGCTATGCGGCTGCTTTCCACTAGCTATCTATTTTACATTTGGTAGTGTATATATGTCCATGCCACTCTCTCACTTCGTCCCAGCTTACCCTTCCCCCTCCTCGTGTCCTCAAGTCCATTCTCTACGTCTGCGTCTTTATTCCTGTCCTGCCCTTGGTTCTTCAGAACCATTTAAAACCTTTTTTTTTTTTTTTTACAGTACAGCCTTTTCCTTCTCTTTTCCTTTTTTGTTTGCCTCTTGCCCTCTCTCCTCTCCACTCACATCAATGCCCATGCTGCCCACCAGTAATCCTACATACTACCCAGTGTGTATGCTGGAAAACACACACACACACACACACACACACACACAAACACACATACACACACGCAGGAATGATATTATATACACTTTAGTGCATCTGCTGTTCTCATTCAATACCTCATGAGTATCTGTCCAAGCCAACTGTATGGCTCTAAACCATTCTTTTTAAGGCTACAAAATCATTTCATGCTTTAGACGTACTATTGCTCTAATGTGGATATTTTTTCCCCTAGGCTTCATTTATCAACTGTGCTGTAATAAGCATTCTTGCACTGTACTGTTGTTTCTTTGGGATAGATTTCTAAGAGTGAGGTTAGGTTGCTGCATCGAAAAATAGTGTAGTTGCTCTTTTTTTCTCTCTCCTTTTAAAAAAAGAGATGATGCTAGACTTTGTTTCTTATTTTGCAAGTGACCTTGAGCACTCACTTCTCTTCCCTGGACCTCTGTTTTCTCACTGTAAAGCAGGCGTGTGGGACTATAGATGACGTTGAATGTCCTTTGCAGCTTGTTTTAAACTTCTCTGCTTCTGCGCCTATGCCCACTGCTCTGTGTTTTGCTGCAGTGAAGTGAAAATCATCACTGCTGCTGACTCAAGAACAAGCGTCCTGCCTGTCTGAGTCTCAAGATTTTGGACCTACATTTTGCACACAGACTAGTTACTTAGCTGAAGCACTGATTTCCAAGTACAAACTCTTCTGAAATGCTATAGTGAGGGAAGATTGCCTTGATTAGTTTGTGTCTCCTTGACACCTGCGGTTCAAATGAGAGCTGGACAGCGAAGCTGACTGCAGAGTTCTAAGGTTCTGCTGTGTACGTTTAGATTTACCTTCATCTAAACAGGACACACTCCTAGCAGCCTCTTCGATTACATTTTCAGGATGCTCCCAATTTTCTTTTAATGAGGATGAATTCTTGATTATTGCATGACCATACCACTGAATGAGGAGGGAAAATGTTGCACAATGGTTATCTACTTTGTCAGGCTTTCTATTCTGTGCATGTCTACCCATAGTAAAGCTTCTGGACCAGGGAGAAAGAACTGTTTTATTTGCTAAATCTAAGGGGCTTCAAACAGATAATTCTTGCAGTCTGAATAATAACAATTGCTTATTGCAAGAATACCAAACAGCCGGTCTCAGTGTAGGTACTTCACACGCATACTCTCATTTAATCCACAAACAACCCTTGAGGGAGGTTAATACATATTCTTATTATCCTCATTTTACAGATTGAGAATTTCCCCCCAAGGTCACAGAGCGAGGAGGTGGTGTAGTCTATCTGCAGAGCCCACATTCTTAACACAGAACAACACTGCAGTGGAAGCCGGCAGTAGCAGACAAGTGGGACAAACATACTGCATGGCTTCTTGACTATCTTATCAATGTCACCTGAAACCCACACTGAGCCCCCCCCCCCCGCACCCATCATCTATAGAAGCTTTAGGTGCTTATGGCTCCCATATCAAAATCATCTGAACACAGATACAGACTGTGGACCAGAGTCAACACAGACCGTGGGCTCAAATTCTGGCTCTGCCCTCTGACCTTAGGCAAGTTTCCTCGCCTTTCTGTCAAATTGGCCAGGCAGCTGTTTCTCACCTGCTGCCCTGAGGACGAGAGGAAGCTGGCACCACAAGCGGCAGGCTAACACCAGAGCCAGGGCTTGTAACACGCCGTTTCCTCTCCATTTCTCTCCTCCTCTAGTGCGGAGGAGGGCAGCATCTTGAAGACAAAAGGCTGCCCTCCAAGCCCTCTCCTGCCTGGGTTCCAGTTTGCCCCCTGTGTCTTGGCACAAACACTGGCGTCAGGGCTGCCACGGGATGGCCTCCTTTTCAGTAGACTCACCTTCCTCTGCTCCCATTCTGCTGGGTGGACAGGGGGTTTCAAAAATAGCTATTTATTTGCTTAACTGCGGGGCGGGGGGAGCAGAGTGATCAAGGGCAAAATCAATTACTATTTTTCATCTTTGACAAAGTAATTAAGGCCATAGTGACTGGCTAATTCCGACCGAATGGCTGCTCAGTGATGGATGCGGATTTACGGCCTGCTCGCCGGCGGGGCTCAGAGCCCGATTATCACTCCAAACAGGCGGCGGCGTAGAGCGTGGGTGGAGGCCCGCAAGCGCAGGACTTGAGCCTTTTCTTCTTGTTTTTCTAAATACTGCGGCTCACTCCTCGGCGCTTCCTGAGCGCTGACACCCAACGGGGCGCAAGGCCGCCCCTGGCCTCCTGCCCCCGCACGTTCTCTCTTGCCTTCGCCCCCTACCCAGCTGCCAGGCTGATGCCCGCCACTCCGCATCCGCGTTGGCTTCAGAACAACCCCTCTAGGTCTCCCAGCTCCGCACTCTCCCTCCCCTCTCCACGCGGCCCCTCCTCTGTAGAACCTTGCGGCTGGAAGTCGGGGGAAGGTGGGAAGCCAAAGCAGTGCCTCCGCCAACCCCCTACAGCCTGCGCGTCAACCGCCTTCGAAGGACCTGACGCACGTCGGGCCCCAGGCGGGAACCGAGTGCGCACTTGGCGAGGGAGGGCCTGCGGGAGAAACGTCAGACCCGGGGGGCGCTGAGCCGGGGCTCGGGGCGGCGAGGACAGCAGTACTCCGCCCCCTCTGCGCGCTTCTTCTCGCTCCAGCCCGGGCAGGGACGTCAGTGCGCCCCGGAGCGTCGGTGCGCTGCCTGGACGCTCCGCTGGCGCCGGGCACTTGGCGCGGGAGGCTCAAATGCAAATTGCGAAAACTGACTTTCGAAGTCGTGACTCCCTCTTGGAAGTCAGCCCAGGGCCCGCCGAGGGAGGCCTACCCTGACCTAGGGGCGCGCCTCCTGGCGCGGAAGTCGGGGGGCTGCCAGGCCTGCCCTTTACAGTTCTCGCACCCTGGTTTGGCTCCTTGGAAACTGGGGACTGTTTCCGAAGAAGCGCCCAGCAGAGCCCCTCGGCTTTCCCCGTGGCTCCCAGAGTCCAGGGTGTTTTCGAGCGCCCACCAGGGCCGAAGCAAGCGCCCCTGTGGGATTCCTGGCCCCGCCTTCTCTCCTGACTTCCCCCAGCGAGGGCCCACCAAAGTCCCACCCCGTCTCCCTTCCTTCCCGCTCCCGACCTCGCTGGGTTTGCCTTAGAGCGGTCCTCTAGGGAGAGCGCGATCGGCCCCCAGGCGGCCCTGTGGGAGGGTTTGGGAGATTCTCCAGGGTTCGAACGCGACTTTGTGAGCCTCAGTTTCTCCAGCTTTCAAACTCGGAGTTTCTCAGAGGTTGTTGTTAAGGCTAGATGGGGTAATTCATGGAAAGCCCTTGCACGATTGTTCAATATTGAGAGCTTAATAAATATTAAATCAAAGCTACAATAAAAAGCGGCCTGAAGCCCTCAAGGAAGCTCACAAGGAAGGTCTCTTCAGGGGACCTGTCCTCTTTCCATAATCATGCAGACCGTGGGTCCCTAGCCGGCTGCCCACGGAGGGGCCAGGGGGCAGAGTCAGTGAGCTGAGGCCTCCGCGTGCGTTCGCGCGGCTCGGAAGGAGGCGGGAGGGGCCCGGCAGTACTGCTCTGGGCGCCCACCGCAATCTGCCGCCGCAGCCTCGCCTGCGGCCGCCGCCGCATTATCCTCGCGCCGCGTGGGGACGGCCCAGTCGAGTGTGACGGAGCCGACCCCGAGGCAGTGGGCACGGCTGCGGGCAGCAGGGAAGGGACAAAGTGCTTTCCGTAGCTCCCCATTTCCGAGGCCTGGAGTTCCCTGAACGAGCCCGGCCAGAAAGGAGAGAAGGGAAGCGTTCTGATACGAATCCCCTGCTAGTCTCCAAACTACACCTATGTAAAGGTGTTTTCCCTTTCTAATGATTATAGCCATTGCTTTGTACCAGCAGGAAAGTCCATCTTTCTATCGCCACGGCCACCTCCACCCCAGCCACAGTGCGGTAGAACGTCCTCTGGTGGCATCTCGGAGGGCCAGCCCTGCCGCCGGGTTGCAGCAGATGGTGATTTGGAGGGTCTATAACACCTTGTGCGTCCAAATCATTCCTGGCTCTGGTGAATTTTTATTGAGAGGGCTAGGAAGAAAGAACGGGTTCCCTTTGACTTTGAAAGTGACCTAAGAACCAGGTCAGTGTTGGAAATAATTTCCTTTTTATTTATAATATTTTCAGAGGAGCTTAAAACATACAATGAGAATAGTCCTAATATTACTCAGGAATTTCTCTTAATTGTGTTAATGGAGATAAAATAGAAATGCAAACACTAGACCTCAATTTTTAAGCGAAAACGTAGGATCTCTCCAACACTGGTTGACTGGGAGGGTGGGCTGTGGGAATCTGAAGTCCCACACGCAAGGTTGGTACAGCCTGATAAACGCAGGACCCGTGTGTACAGCCATTGCAGAACTGTGTCGCTTCGTGAGACCCTCGATCTCTTTATAGTAATATTGCGGAATCCGCTGCCTGCAGGTTTGGAGAGGTGGCAACAGGATCTAGCCGAAGAGAAAGAGGGAAACATGACAGTGATTTAACTCCTTCCTCTGCGCCCACCTCAGCAGCCCAGTCCGCTCCTTTGGCGGCTGCGCCTCGGCTTGGATGCAGTGAGATGTGTCCCTCCCATGTTTCCCTTAATTAGGAGGAGGCAAACTTCTATCATTCCCTCCCGCCGGCTTCGGTTTAGTAACCAGACCCACATGAATCACGCCAAACACGCAGCCCCCTCCCGCCCGAGTGACAACTGGCCAGCGTACTCTCGGCTGTTGTCCCTTTAAAATTCGAATCCAAGGAGGTAATGATTTATCAAACTTGTCTTATCAAGAAAATGTCAAACGAAGGGCACCTTGCTTTGCACTGACGCAAACCTGGCCTTTCCCAAGGAGATATAGAAAGCGCCTCTCTTGCTGGAGCCGAACCCAGTCTTGTCAATAGCTGGTTTCACTCTCTACCTTCAATCTATTGCCCGTTTCAGACATGGTGAGTGTTTGCTTTTGTTCTTTTAAGGGGAGAGGGGGCTGCGAGGGTAGGAAGGACAGATTCGTTTTGGATATTTCTTTTTGAAATGTTGTGTGCGTTCTGGAAGGCGAAGGGAGCTCACATTGTACTTGTGAACAACACCTGGGGTCGGAAAGAGGTTTCCGAGGCTGTGGAGCTGAGAGGTTGGCGGTGTCTCCCAACCCCGCTATTCTGAGAACTGTCCTTGGTGCTGAAAAGCCAGGTGCCAGTACTGAAGAGAGCCGCTGTGGGTCCTAGAGGCTATTGAGATAAGAATGCTGGCTCGAACTGAGATACTTAGATTTGGTGCAGATTAAAGAGTTCTGATCTGTGCGTTTGTGAAAGAAGGTTAGACGAGAGGTGTGTGGTTGAGGTGAAGGTAATATGATTATTCTTACCGTATAATAGTAATTATTGGAACTAATATTTACAAAGCCCTGAAAGATAACACGAGGGGAGAAAGTGGATGGAAAAAACACCGCTGGCAGTTATTTTCATTTGAACCTCAATTGGGAGAAAGCAAATGAGAATTAGTCGTGAGTTTTGGTTCCCAAGCCAGTGTAGGGGCATGGATATTAAACTCTTGTGAATAGTTATTCTTGGGGAGTGGGAGGACCAAAAAACTTCTCACGTTCTTTTACATATCTGGGAATCTAGAAATGAATGTAGGTTGTGTAAGATAAATCCAGTTACTACCTTGTGTTTGAAATCTGGTTTATTACTGTTCTTGTGGGGTTGTTGTTACTGTTATTTTGGTCGTTATCCTTATTCTTGCTTTTGGTACCTGGCGGGTGGGGGTGGGTTTTGGAGCGCTGGGATTCGCACAACCGATTTGGCCTCAAACACTCGTAGGTGCCAGGGCATCAGCTTTTGTGGCCGCAGCTTGTTTATCGCTTATTAAAAAAAAAAAAAAAGCAATGTGCATTGTTGAATGACAAAGGAAATGGGGCGGAAAATTAAAGAATCTTTCTACAATGGTGATGGGAACGTGGGCACCCTACAGTCGTGATGTGAAATCCAAAGAGGGCAGGGACCTCATGGCTGTAGGATTATTTCCGCCCTCCACTTCTCCCCCCTCCAAAAAACATTTCTGCATCTTTTCTTAGCTCACCTTCTATCAGGGAGGAGAATATTAGTTTCTTTATGTCATCCAGTTATCCCCAAGACGGACAGACTGAGAAATAATGATTACAGTTTTTCTTGGAGAAGGAAAAAAAAATCCAGATTCCAATTTGTTCCCTAGATATTATGTCGGGACCTGAGTTGTGAACGTCTCTATATGTAGATACAGGTATTTTTAAAGCTGCCGTGACTTTTTTTTTTTTTTTTTTTTTGCACGAACTTCGCATTATGTTTGCAGGATTGCGGTGCTCCCAAGGAAATGAATAAACAACCAGCCAACAGCCTGGAGGCGGCGGTGACGCTGGGCCACCACGATGGCTCGTGCGCACCCAGGACGAGCCCGGAGCAGGGGCTTCCCGCGGCGACCGCCGCGCCGCCGCCGCGTGTGCCAAGGTCCTCTTCCACCGGCGCCCAAACTTTCCATTTCCCCGACGCGCGAGCCTGCGAGGCCGAGCGGCCGGGAGTAGGGGCTTGCAAACTCGGTAGCCCGCGGGCGCCGGCGGCCTCGGCGGCTCTGCGGGACTTGAGCGAGGCGCACGGCGCGCAGGCCGCCCCTCCTTCAGGGGGCGCCGGGCCCGGCAACGCGCTGCATTGTAAGATTCCGGCCCTGCGCGGCCCGGAGGGGGATGCGAACGTGAGCGTGGGCAAGGGCACCCTGGAGCGGAACAATACCCCGGCCGTAGGCTGGGCGAATATGAGCCAGAGCACCGTGGTGCTGGGCACGGATGGAATCACGTCCGTGCTCCCGGGCAGCGTGGCCACGTCTGCCGTCCAGGTAAGCAGGTGGCGCTCGAGCCACGCCGCCTCCTGCTCCCCAGCCGCGCGAGAGGCGAGCCTGGCCGAAGCGGGTGCACGTGTGCTGATGGGGAGACCGGTTGGCAGTGCCAGGTGATGGATGCGGGAGGCAGCTTTGGGGCTTCGGAAACTCGCACTGCGCTGGGGTCACTAGTTCAGGGCGCGAGGGCTGCAGCGAAGCTGCCAGAGGAATTGCGACCTCAGGACCTGCCACTACCTGCCCCTTCCCAGCCTCAGGGGTAGCGGAAATCCAGGTGCAGACTCATTAAGCAGTTGAGGCATTTAGATTCTTACCCCTTTCTGCAGACAGGACTCCCCCTCTTGCTAATGACTGGGTCTTTTTTTTTTTTTTCCAAAACAATTCTTAATTTAAAAAAGGAGAAGAAAATACAGAGGAAAAACCTGGGGGAATAATAATTTAAGTCCTTTAGGCTTTGCACTGCGAATTACATTTATCACATGAGAACTCATTTGATGAGAGGTGGCTTACGTGAGGCCAGTACTGAAGTTTAAGCCTCAGAGCCTATATTTTCCAAAACCTGGTACCTAATTTTGTATATATATATTTTTTCTTAGAATACCTCTCTCAATTGTATGAGCCTCAGGCCCCAAAAACCTGGATTCACCTGTGCATTTGATCCTTTACGCTCAACCAGAGGCATGAAAAGCCCACAAAGCAAATCCCAGTCCCGAGTTAGGGATGAGGCAGCTATTCCTGGTGGCCTCCCTCCCATATGGACTTTTGTCTTCTTCCATCTCCCTCCAGTTTCTCTTCCTCCTTCCCTGATTTCTTTCCTCCATCCCCTTTCACGTACTTTAGCTCTTCCTTTCCCATTGCCTGCCTCTATGCTATCTCCTCTCCTCCCCTGGGCTCAAGGGCTAAGCGTGTGTAGCCAGTGGTGGGCTCTTGAACCAGAACATCTGCCTGTGTGAGATCTAGGGTGTGTATAGCCCTTCTTAGTTACTCTAGTGTTTGTACACACACACACACACACACACGCCCACGCAGCAAGAGCTCAGCTGTTAGAATAATTAGAAATGGACATAAACTTAGGCTTTCCCGCTTGCCCTTGCTTTTGGGGTCTGCCTCTGGAGCGTTTGACTGTGTGCATTAACAGCCAGTGACAGCATGTGCCCAAGAGTGTGACCTCAGGTAGAGGCAGAAAATTTGTTCCGCGTGCCTTGCTTAACCTCCGCACTGCGGCAATAGGAGCTGGAATCCCCACCCTTCGTAGCCCCGGAAGAATTGAAGTGGGGAGGCGGTGGCTGGAGGTGGTATGTGTGTGGGAGGAATGTAGTGGGGATATTAAAGGTGTTCAGTATAGATCAAGCCCTGCCTTTGCCTATTTTCAGCTCTGCCCATCTTTCTGATTCTCGCCTTTCTGACGCCCACCTCGGCCCTCCTCCTCTCTCCCCAAGACTTCCTTCCCATTTTGGCAGCTGCTTCTTTACCCTCCATGGCCTGTGGAACAGTGTGGACGTGCCAGGTTGCTAGAATGAGGTGGAGGGTGACTGAGGATGTGGAAGCTGTGCAGTGGCTCGGGTCCCTGGCAGCTTTGTGTGGTGTCCAGGCGTCCTGAACATTTCCCGAGTTTATTTGAGGTGCCTTCACCTACAGTTTTTTCTGCTTTCCAGTGAGGCATTCCAGAACCAGGGACTGCCCCAAGAAAGCATCTTAGTGTGAGCTTGGAGAGGTGAGCTCCAAAGATCCACAGACTGCGGGAGCTGGGGGGTGCCTTAGGGGACAGTGATTCTGAGCCCCTCAGTTTACAGATGGGGACACAGAAGCTCAGCAAGGGCCAGTGGCTTGCCTGGGGTTATCCAGCTGGGAGGATAAAGTTTAGACCAGAACTCAAGGTTTTCAATGTCCTGTCTCTTTGCATGTCTGTTTCTCCATTCTCCCTGTTGTTTCACCCCCCGGTGTCTCTCTCCTTCCCACCTCCCTTGCCCCACTGCTGAAAGGTGCCCCCTTCAATGAGCTGACCAGGCAGGTCCTGCCCGTAGGCTTTAGAGAAAGTGAGGCAGGGGCTCTGGCTGGCTTCAGGCATTGCAGCTCTCCTTCTGGCCTTAGCATGGGGTCCAAAAAAAGAAAGGGCTGAGTAAGGGGTGTGAGGAATTTTGGGGGGAGGGGTTGGTTAGGGACCTGCTTGCTGGGGACTCTAGGCATGATATTGGAGGCCTGCTTGCCAAATGAACTCTTGGTCATGGGCTGGGGATGGAGCGACCTGCTTGCAATCAACCTACAGTTCAAGGTTTGGGGAAAGCTGCTTGCTGGTGTGATTTGACTGCAGGATTTGGGAAAGAGGGGTTCAGGAGTCTATTTAAGATGGCTCTTCAGATCAGAATTGGGAGCCTCCTGCTGAAAGACTCTCTGCAGGGTTGAAGGGTCAGGGGCCTGCTTGTAGATGCATCCTCTCTTCAGAATTGGGGTCCTGCTTGCCGATGCATCCTCGGTTGAAAAGTGGGGTCCTGCTTGCTGGGAAGGATCCTCAGCAGTGGGGGAGGGGCGGAATGGGGCCTGCTTGCGGACCTTCCCCGGGGCTGGTATCCAACCATGTGCTTTTCCGCCCCCAGGAGGACGAGCAAGGGGATGAGAATAAGGCCCGAGGGAACTGGTCCAGCAAACTGGACTTCATCCTGTCCATGGTGGGGTATGCAGTAGGGCTGGGCAATGTCTGGAGGTTTCCCTACTTGGCCTTCCAGAACGGGGGAGGTATGGCTTTTCTGCTCTTTCCGCCTGCGGCGGGGCGGGGCGGGCACTTGTGGGTTGGGGGGTGACGCAGAGCCCCGGGACGGGGACCGAGGCTGAGAGGAGAGGCTCAGAGAAGCCTCCTCACACTCCAGTTCGTCCCCTGTGGGCATCCGTGTGAAGCCGGAGGGCAGGAGCTATTGAAAGTGGTTGGCACTAGATCCAGGAGGCTTTTATCTGGAGATGGAGCTCAGAGACTAGATGGGTCCCCACGCTTCCTCACTGGTCCAGCTTGGGGGGCTGGGCCCCGATTCAACTGAGCATTGATGCAGGGAAGTTCAAATCCTAATTTAGCCCACAAGTATTTCGGTATCCGACACACTCCCCGCACCTAAACAACTTTAGAGCCAGGAGCTATGCGGTCCTGGACACTGAATTAAGGAGGTTTTAAGATCATAACCTGGAAATCCAAGCCTACATAGGGGACTTTGGGAATGGGCGCTTGGGTCGTGCAGAACGCAGGATGCAGGCGAACCAGGAGTGGGGAGAACAGAGGGGCTTGGGGTTGTGCTGTTGAAAATCTATTAGAAGCACCCCCACACACACATCCTCATGGGCACAAGCAGGGCATACTCTGACTTTAGCAAAAATCGTTTTGCAAAAACGGTTTCCGTTTCATTTGTCCTCACTGGGTGGAAGGAAAACCGTTTCTAAAGTGGGGAGGACGCCAGTGAGGCATGCACCAGCTGCCAGGCCTCTAGGATCCTCTCCCGTACGTACCCACCGAGGAGGAACCTGGCATGTTCACGGTCCCCTTTGCAAGGCGGGGCTAAACTGACAAGTCAAGCCCCCTCTAGGAATAGGAATTTGCACCTAGGATTCCCTTTCACAGCTTCTCAACTGGACCAAGGAGACCAGAGCTGTGCCCCTCACCCCATCGGGTTAGGCAGCTTAAGTTTTGTGTGTGTGTTTGTTTGGTTGGTTGGTTTTGTTTTTTGATTTTGGTCTCTCGGTGCGCTCCAGGCACAAGGACAAGGGACAGATGCAGCGCCACGTGATGATGAAAACGGAAAAATATGTTAATACCCCTCCCCCTAATTCCAAATTAGGACACGTTGACAAGTATTTATGAGGAGCGCAGAGCGTTCGCAATCAGGGGTGCCCCGGAAACACACAAACGGGCGCCCCAGCCATGTTCCCCCTTGGTTCTCTGCAGGGAGTCCCCGGACCAGGGTGCTGCGTTAAGCTTTACAGTACCAGGAAAGGGGACGACACTCAGGATGAGGGTGGGAAGGGAATTCCAGTCCAGGGAGCGCGGCAGCTTTGCAGCCCTGCTGCTCTCTCTGCTGGGCAAGTCAAAAGGGTCCGTGCTTTGCTCGGCCCGGGATCTGCGATCTGCAATCTGCGAAGTGTTGGGCTGTGCAGGGAGTGGGACGCTGGGAGGGAAGGCTACCTCTTCCGCACTGCGGCTCCGGCCCCTTCGCGCGGGTGGAGAGCTCGCTTCCTCCCTCCCAGGAGCAAAAGAGAAAGATTGCGCAATCTACATCTTTCTTGAAAACCCATTCAGGAGAGGATAAAGCAAGAGCCCTGGTTTAAAGCAAGAGCCCTGGTTTTGCCCCGGCGGGAAAGGCCCTTCCAGCAAGAGGAAGAGACTAGAGAAAGATCAGCTTTCCTTCAGTGGAGCCCAGTGTTCTCGGCTCTGGCATCTCGAGTCCTGAATTGGTTCTGACTCTGCGACAGAACTCCCTTGTCCAAAGGTCATGGCTATTCCCCAAGCCTCTAGCAAACAACCTCAAAGAATCCTTGAGGATAAAGAACCCCAGGGAACCCTCAGGAAGTCTGCGGAGACCAGCCAGCTACTGGTGCCCTAGACCGGGCGTCCTGGGGAATAGACATGAAGGATCAACGTCAGGGGCCCTCGGTCTACGTAAGACACCCACATAAATAGTGTCAAGTGCTTAGCGCCTGGGGAGAGGTACTGTGGGAGGCCAGAGGAAGGAGGCTTCCTGAAGGAGGAAGCATTTGAGTTGACCTTGAAGGATGGAAGGGACTTCTAATGTGGAGAAGGAAGTTGAGATGTGTGTGATGGCGGAGGCAGTGGGGAAAGGGATGTCCCTGCCACCCGTCTGGCAGAGCAGGTCCAACCCTGGTTGGCAGAAGGTATGCAGGTAGCAAGTTGAGGGCTCCTGGAGTCCTAGCTTAGAAGATTTTAAGGTTTTGGAGGGCTGAGGTGCCAATGAGATTTCACCAAATCTGACTCCAGTAGTGAATCAAAGGTGTGGATTTGTTGAACATTAGAAGAGCTTAATTTGGGGACATTGAGGTACTAGAATAAGAAAGAGAAAAGAAGAGAAAATAAAACTCACCCAGTACGCAACCCCTAGTGACCCATCCAATGGCGAACTGAAAAAAATGTGTTTGCAGGGTACCCTTGTACTTTTTAGAGGAGGGCTCTTAAATGTCCTGGGTACCTGTGGTTGAGCTGGAATATCGAATGCTTCCTAGAGAAGGCAAGGGAGCTTCCTCCCTGAGGGGGAAGGTGGAGCCAGCTGGCCTGGGCCTCCCTGGGCTCTCACCTCCCACTCTCTCTTTCCAAGGTGCTTTCCTCATCCCTTACCTGATGATGCTGGCTCTGGCAGGGTTGCCCATCTTCTTCCTAGAGGTGTCTCTGGGCCAGTTCGCCAGCCAGGGGCCGGTGTCTGTGTGGAAGGCCATCCCAGCCCTACAAGGTGAGTCTCCCCTGCCTTCCAGCTCCCTCAGCCCTCCCCTGCCCTCTGTGGCACCCCGTGGCCCCGGGGAGGGAGACCTGCTTCTGCGATCAGGAGAACCCACTCCTTCCTTCTCTGTTTGATCAGTTTCACCACTGGGGCCCTCTGGAGTATGGCCCAAGATCACCTCTGGCATTGTTCCGCTCCTGGCAGAATGCCTCAATGTCCCTGGTAAACACAAGAGTCTATCCCACTATTAGTGTATCCATCTGTAAGAGAGAGCCAAGACCTAGGTCCCCACCCTGTGCCCAACTGTAAGGATTCCACAGGATTTGGAGGAAATGAATCCCTGGAACTTTTGCTTCCACAGGCTGTGGCATCGCAATGCTGATCATCTCCGTCCTAATAGCCATATACTACAATGTGATTATTTGCTACACACTTTTCTACCTGTTTGCCTCCTTTGTGTCTGTGCTGCCCTGGGGCTCCTGCAACAACCCTTGGAACACGCCAGAATGCAAAGATAAAACCAAACTTTTATTAGGTAAGTTTGGAGATACCTACACTAGGTGAACTATTCATTCATTCAATGAAGACGAATTGAGCACATATTACATTTGCCAGGTTTTATGCTAGGTGCTGGGGGCACAGAGATTAAAACCAACATCAAATATACTTCTAATATTTAAGGAGCTCATGGCCTAGAGGAGGGGTAATCAAACTTTTGTTTGCTCATGAATAGCTGGAGTGTTTGTTTAAAATGTAGAATTACAAGTCCACCAAATAGTCTGAGTTACTAGATTTGGCTGGGGTCAGGTCCCCAGGTGACTCATATGCACGGTACAACTTGTAAAGCAATGGGGTCTAGCGTCTAGGGGAGTGACGCTTGTGATCCTGGGTCCACACTTCACAAAATGCTGCCTAGTGCATGAGGTAAACATGAGAAGAGACACTTAAACTGAGGACCTGTGATAGAAAGGTGCATAACGCAGAAGACCTAACCTAGAAGAGGGGAAGGCTGCCCGGGGAGGCAAGGCGTGTTCCTGGGGGAAGGCTGGTTCGGGCCTGAAATCCACTGGGACTTGAGGACTTGGGGGAGCTGTCAGCTTGTTGGGTCAAGGGCAAGAGCGTGACGGTGAGGAGGAGCAGGGCAGAATGGCTGGCAAGGCTTCTGGTCTGTAAGACGTTTTGCCCCTGATGGTACATGTGTTTGTGTCAGGTAACTTCTCCTCTCTGGATCTCAGTTTTCCTCATTTGAAAAATAGAAATCCTAACAACATTCTTCATCCTACTTACCTGTGTAAGGAGAAAAGAAACGGAGGATATGATCGTAGTTGGAAAAGCGTACAAATAGAAGGTGCTAGTATCAGTTGCCTTTGAAGGTGCTGATCATTTTAATGGACACCAATAAGCGAGTAGTTTCTTCTCTCCCCAGCGGAGCTGTTATTCCCTTTAAGCTGGATCTGGCTGAAGTCAGAATCCTGTGATCTCTGTATGATTGGCTTTTAGTGTTGGTCCTCCAAACCAGCACTTTTGCCCTGACAGCCTGCACACTGCAGAACTAGGAAGTTACTTAAATGCTTTGAGTGTGTAAGAGAGAAAGATGATCCGTCCCTCCCACACCCCAGAGAGATGCACATTCCTAAAGGCAGTAATTCACACTGGAGTATTTTTACACACATGTGCATGTATGCACACAACATGTCCAGCCTCCACCTTGAGAGGCTTTGAATGAGACTGCAGGAAAGCTAAAGCTGGAGACATGCGCCCATCAAATTCAAACCCAGTGCACCTGAAGTGCTCAGGAATGGGAGGATGGGGATTTGTGGGGTTCCCAAGTGTGCAGCCCACTAGTGGAATGACCGAGAGTAAGTGCCTCTAGACTCTCTGGGCCTCAGTGCCCTCATCTTTACAATCTCCATGTGGACGGATTCTTAACTTAGCGCAGTGGTTCTCAGCCCAAGCTGCCACAGTGTAGAATCACCTGGGGAACTAGCAAATCAAGACATCACTTAGGGTCCAGCCCAGACCAATTAAATTGGGCTCTCTGGGGATGGAGCCTAGGAATCTATGTTTACAGTTCCCCAGCTGCACCCAAGGGTAAGAACCACCAGGTTGGTGTTTGCCCACGTCCCTTAATTCAGCTGCCCTTAACCATGTTTGGAATGGAGTGCCCACCTCCTTTGCCCTGCAGTCCCTACCAACTCAGGGTCACCTCTGCAAAGCTGCTGTCTGAGAGAACCCCACTCAGGTACCCCACTTAAGGTAGCTGTTCTCAGATTCACAACCAACAATCTGCTGCCGGAATGGATTCCCAAAAATGCCGTTTTGGCAAAGTGCATTGTCTAGGATGTGGGGCTGGAATGGAGAAAAACCTCAAGGTCATAACAGTGCCCTGCCTGTCCTTCCCAGATTGTGTCTGGGACGGAAGTTACTTTCCAAGGGAGTACCTCTTCCAAGGAGAGCTGTTGCCTTGATCCAGCCTCCAAGGAAGCTTCCCTGGGCACGTCCCTCAGGGAATCACGTGGGTCCCACAGCTGTTCCTCGGGAGGGATAGGAGTTCAGAAACACGTTCTCCTCTGCTAACAATATCCACTAATATTTGTGCAGCACCTTAATAATAATAGCCAGCATTACTTACTACACACCAAGTACCATGTTAAACCCTTTAACTCATATTACCAATGTTAAGATGGATAACAAGCCAACATATGGTTTAATTATTATTTCCATTTTACAGGTGAAAAATCTGGAGCTCAAGTTTATAAAGCTAGCTCTGTGGTAGACCTTAGATTAGATTTGAGCCCAAGTTTGCCTGCCTCCCAAGGCCATGGTCCTAACCACCATGTTAAATGCTCCGCAGCCTACAAAGCAGCTTCATAAATGATGTCTCTGCTATTCCTAATAAGAGCTCTATACATCCCAAGGGGCAGGTGACATGATCACTATTTCACAGGTGACAAAGTAGACTCTAAGCCTTAGAGGGTGGAAGTATCAGGCCACAAGTCTCAAGGTAGAGCCAGCACAAGAATTTGGGTCTCATGACCCCTGATTCTCTGCTCATCCAGGGTTCCTGAAGGTTCTATTCTATCATTCCTGGCAGAGTGACATCTGTCCAGTTGTTCCCTAACTGATGTTTTTAGCTGAGAGTCTGTGGGTTTAAAAGAAAGCTCGTTTAAACAGTAGTTTGACTTAGTAATTCCACTTCTGGGGATCTATTGTTAGAGGAAAATCACAGACACAGGTAAGGACTATTTGAGATTGTTCATTGCAGTCACATTTACAATCTAGGAAAACACCGGAAACACTTAGACGTGTAACAAAAATTCAGTAATTCTGTGGTTCAAATAAATTATAGTGCATCCATAGGATGAAGTATTCTATAGTCTTTAAAAGTGAATATTCATTAAACATAGGGAAATTGTCAGCATATCATGTTAAATGTAAAAGCAGGATACCACTTTATAGTATAATTTCATTTTTACTAACAATATGTGCTGGCTAGAAAACATATAGGAAGGTGATATGCAAAATGTTAACTGGTAAACTTGGGGCCATTCTTTTTTTTCTACATTTTCTATCAGGGATGTGTATTTATTTTATAGTCGGAGAATAGATATGTATATGTATGTGTACATATATATATACACACATATATATAGTGTGTGTGTATTTTTTTACAGCAAGCTGAGCACGATGACTGGGCTAGGCGTGTGGGTGCAGGGCCCCCCCTGGTTTTGTGGAATTTTTTGTCTGGCTCACAATATCCTGGGGAACATGAAAGGCAGAGTGAAGACATTATACAGCTAAGCACCTTGTCGACTGGTATAAACCATAAAAACGATGCAAGCTCTGAGCAGAGAGAGACAGTGGACATTTTTCACTCTATTATTCCCTGGAAACATATGGACAGGCTGGGCAGATCTTATTTCATTCTTAGCCAGTGCTTTAAAAGTTTTTGTTTGTTTGTTGAAGATGGAGGTATCAATCCTTTCCCCTCTCTTAGTGGAGCCCCTCCATCTGTCCTTCCCTGGGTTATCCGCACTGGACCGGGGCCAGGTATCCTTTGTGTAAGTGTTGATCCTTTGGGGTCCTGGGGTGTCTTGGAAAAGGGGTTGATGGCCTGACTTTCAGAGACATGGGTAGCTTTGTAGCCCCACTGCTCTGCTGGACAAGACTGGAGTCCAGACAATGATGTCTCAGGCTGCCTCCCAAGTGGCCATACTGAGAGAGGCTTGTTTAGGAAATGGAAAAACTCCCTCCCCCAAGGCAGTGTTCCACAAATGACCTTCCAGGCTCACCCTACCCCGTGATAGTGGGTTGCTGGTCCCAGGAGAGGGGGGTGGATTCCCACGCCATTATGACCTTCACTCATAGCAGGGAGGGGTTTATCCCATGGCCCCTCAGCTGTGCTAGGGACATACTGCCTGGGAACCCCACCTCATCATTCAGATGCCAGGACCCTGCTCCAGCCATGGGCAAAAGCCCTGGCTCCGTCCACCGCGGAGGCTGAGCTTGCCACACATTTCTCAGGTGTAGATTGTGAGAGAGGCTGTCTTCTTTAGGGGCATTCAACCCTCCAGGTATTTGTAATGTTGAAGGGCTAATCCATGCCCTGCCAAGTAAGACCAACAACTGTTCTTTGAAATTAGGAGCTAGCTGGGTCATTTAAAATGGGAAGCGCATAACTACCATTTCTGTTTCTGGAATGGCTTAATTTTCATTAGAACCTTAATTCAGTGATTCCTTTTCTCCCTGGTCTTTCACGTGCTTTCATTTATTCATAATTGCCCGCGTAAAGAGAATCTCATTCGAACAGCTTCCAATTCAGCACGATGCTTATCGCTGTTCTTTGTTCAGGGTTGCTGGGCCGCAGAGCTCGCCGATGACACGGCCCATCGTTCCGTTGCTGGCCGACCTGAAGGCGCAGTGTGCTGGGAAGCACGCCTCTGCCGCCCAGTGGTGGGAAGGGATGTTGCAGGAGGCTTGAGGCTGCAGGGAGCCCTGCTGCAGTGCCTCAGGGACGCTGTGACCTTGCACTGCAGCGGAGAGCGGTGATCCAGAGACGCCCAGAGACGCTTTGTAGGGAAGCTGCCCATGTGCTTCTCAGTGCCAGTTTTGGAAGCAAGCGATTTGACGTTTGCCCCTGTGTTAACGATCTCTTCTGTCTTAGGGGACGTACTTTTGGGCAGGAGGACGAGAAATAACTTCTGTGCTTACTTACAGAAAAGGGCTATGGATGGTGCTTTAATTGTCTTCATTCTGGTCCCTGCTGGGGGAAACAAATGCTTCCTCGGTAAATAGTTGGTAATTATGAGGTGAGAATCCCCCTGAAAGTCTCTGTTATTTGATTAAAGAAGATAATTTTGAGTAAGAAGGCATTTTGAGGACTCTAATAGTGGTGGTTCTCAAACCTGGGAGATCTTGGCAGGAGACATTTGACAGTGTTCATAGACATTTTTGGTTGTCACAACTGGGCTGGAGTGGGGTGTGGGGGGGTGTATGTTCCTGGTATCCAGTGGGCAGAGGCCAGGGATGTTACTAATACCCTGCAAGGCATGGACAGAGAGTTTTCTCGTCCCAAGTGTCAGTAGTACTGCTGTTTAGAAAAATTCTGGTCTAAAGGACTAATCAGAGGGAAGGGATTCTTTTAATTACTCTTTTCAATTTTATCCGGTATTCTGAGATATTCTGGGGGAATGTGTGGGAGGTAGTAGATAATTTACGGCTGGCAAGTGGGATTGAGAGATGATGTTGAGGATTAGAGATGCTCACCCCATGCAAAGGTATAACAATGGCGATTGCATTACGGCTAAAGTTTTAGTGAATCCAGCTGTGTGCTAGGCATTGCATGAAATTTTTCCATTCATGATCTATCTCACTTAATTTGGTTCTTGGAACAACCTTCAAACTAGATACACTATTATCAGAAAATGGAGGCTTGGACAGATTAAGGAACTCATCCAAGCTCTCAGGGCTAGTGGAACTCCTGAACCCATGGTTTTACCCACTTCGCTGTTCCACAGAGGGCATAAATTGGGATTCCATGCACCAGACCTAGGCTACATGTGCTTTTTTTTTGGTTTTGTTTTGTTTTGTTTTGGTCCACAGTGCTTAAGGACAATTTGGCCTTATTTCCAATGTTTTTTTTTTTTTCACACACACACTGTATTTTATTTTTACAAGAGATAAATAGACTGACACCAAGCATTGTACATGGATGACCACAACAAAAGCAACAATGATTGCAATTACCAAACCTGAAACACACTCATACTATGTCATAATATTGACATTCAGTCCAGTAATCCTCCACTGTAACAGCTCCTTTACTTTGCAGTGAAAATTGATTTGTATATTCTTTGCCTCTGAGTCCTTGTGGGATTTTTTTTTTTTTAATTCAAACAGAAAGTCACAAAAATTATACTCATCCTCATCAGTTCACTCAGTCCCATGTAATTAATTTTTTTTTCATCTTGATCTTTTGTTAGCACTTTTATGAGTTCATCAGTTTTTCATTAGAGTTCTGAAAATGCTTATTCATTCAGTTCAGCAGTACAGTCAGTTACCAGAAACCTGTACTTGTCAGAGTCTTTTCCATGAATTTCCTGAAGATGAAACCCTTTTATAGGAACATATTTACAAAAGCATCAAAGTACACCCAGAACTGTCTGTAAATGACAGAAGACTTTAAAATGACCATGGTTAAAGATTTGATGAAAGTTCATAATAATGCAGTTGACAAGAAAATTAGTTATTTCTGAGATATACATTTTAAAGTAATAACTAGGATTATGACTTATAACATTATACCAGAACATATAAGATTTTTAGAAATTTCATGTAATGTCTGAAACATTTATATTAACATATTTCCATACAAATAACCCAATGAAAGTTTAGTATTAGTTGTTTTGTTTGTTTGTTTTTTTATACTGCAGGTTCTTATTAGTCATCAGTTTTATACACATCAGTGTATACATGTCAATCCCAATTGCCCAATTCAGCACACCACCAGCCCCACCCCACCTCAGTTTTCCCCCCTTGGTGTCCATATGTCTGTTCTCTACATCTGTGTCTCAACTTCTGCCCTGCAAACCGGCTCATCTGTACCATTTTTCTAGGTTCCACATACATGCGTTAATATACGATATTTGTTTTTCTCTTTCTGACTTACTTCACTCTGTATGACAGTCTCTAGATGGATCCACGTCTCAACAAATGACTCAATTTCGTTCCTTTTTATGGCTGAGTAATATTCCATTGTATATATGTACCACATCTTCTTTATCCATTCGTCTGTCAATGGGCATTTAGGTTGCTTCCGTGACCTGGCTATTGTAAATAGTGCTGCAATGAACATTCGGGTGCATGTGTCTTTTTGAATTATGGTTTTCTCTGGGTATATGCCCAGTAGTGGGATTGCTGGGTCATATGGTAATTCTATTTTTAGTTTTTTAAGGAACCTCCATATTGTTCTCCATAGTGGCTGTATCAATTTACATTCCCACCAACAGTGCAAGAGGGTTCCCTTTTCTCCACACCCTCTCCAGCATTTGTTGTTTGTAGATTTTCTGATGATGCCCATTCTAACTGGTGTGAGGTGATACCTCATTGTAGTTTTGATTTGCATTTCTCTAATAATTAGTGATGTTGAGCATCTTTTCATGTGCTTCGTGGCCGTCTGTATGTCTTCTTTGGAGAAATGTCTATTTAGGTCTTCTGCCCATTTCTGGATTGGGGTGTTTGTTTCTTTAATATTGAGCTGAATGAGCTGTTTATATATTTTGAAGATTAATCCTTTGTCCGTTGATTTGTTGGCAAATATTTTCTCCCATTCTGAGGGTTGTCTTTTCGTCCTGTTTATGGTTTCCTTTGCTGTGCAAAAGCTTTGAAGTTTCATTAGGTCCCATTTGTTTATTTTTGTTTTTATTTCCATTACTCTAGGAGGTGGATCGAAAGAGATCTTGCTGTGATTTATGTCAAAGAGTGTTCTTCCTATGTTTTCCTCTAAGAGTTTTATAGTGTCCAGTGTTACATTTAGGTCTCTAATCCATTTTGAGTTTATTTTTGTGTATGGTGTTAGGGAGTATTCTAATTTCATTCTTTTACATGTCGCTGTCCAGTTTTCCCAGCACCACTTATTGAAGAGACTGTCTTTTCTCCATTGTATATCTTTGCCTCCTTTGTCATGGATTAGTTGACCATAGGTGCGTGGGTTAATCTCTGGGCTTTCTATCTTGTTCCATTGATCTATGTTTCTGTTTTTGTGCCAGTACCATATTGTCTTGATTACTGTAGCTTTGTAGTATAGTCTGAAGTCAGGGATTCTGATTTCTCCAGCTCCATTTTTTTCCCTCAAGACTGCTTTGGCTATTCAGGGTCTTTTGTGTCTCCATACAAATTTTAAGATGATTTGTTCTAGCTCTGTAAAAAATGCCATCCAATGTTTTAAAATGGAGAGATTTCATGTAAATATCCGGATTTTCTGCATCTTTTATCAGGACACCTAGAAAAGCATGGCACTGATTGGCTGGTAAGTTGTCCCTCGGTATTAATGGGATTGGTTCCAGGAGCCCTTTCGGATACCAAAATCTGCAGATGTTCAAGTCCCTTATATAAAATGGTGTAGTACAATGAAAACAGTATTCAGCCAACCGCCATTGAAATTTCATTCTGTGGTTGATTGAATCCATGGATGTAAAACTGCGGATACGGAGGGCAGACCGTACTCTCTGTTTTGCCACCCCTTTTTACCCTCCATTTTATATCTTTGTAATTTGTGTCACCAGCCTGGCTTCTGAAGGTGTTTGAGTTTATGTTCCCTGCTCTCTGCTTCCCAGTAAAGTGGTTAAGAGCATGGCCTCCAAAGAGAGAGTGACTGTTTGCCTCCTGATTCTGTTGTGTGACCTTGGCAAGCAACCACACTTCTCTGTGTCCAGTTTCTTTACCTGTAACATACAGATAATAACAATACCTACCTCGCAAGTGTGGTGTGAGGCTCAAATTAGTTAATGCATATAAGACATTTAAAATAGTACATAGTAAGTGCCATATAAGTGTTAGTTATTGTTGTTATTGTTACTTTTCATTTCTTTATAAATTAATATCCTTTGGCATTAATCCTGATGGACTCTTTATCTAAAATATCCATCAAGTGATCATAGAAACATTGTGATGTGGTCAGAAAGGCTTCAGTATCTTCCTATTTCAAATGAGGATAATCATAGGCACCTCCCAGGTCTTCTGAGGCTTCCACAAGATAATAAGTGGTAAAGCGTCCAGCAGGGTACCTGACATGCTAAGACTCACCTGCTTAGTTCCCTGCTCCCATCCCAGCCTAGGTCAGGCATTCTCAACCTCAGCACTGTTGACATCTTGGGCTGGATAAGTCTCTGTTGTGGGCTGTCCTGTGCATTGTTGGATGTTTAGGAGCATCCCTGGCCTCTGCCCACTAGTTGCCAGTACCACCCTGTTCCCCAAATATGACAACTAAAAATGTCCCCCGACATTGCCAAGTGCCCCCTAGTGGACAAATTCGTTCCCAGTTGAGAACCACTGTGTTCAGTCCTGTTGCAGGCTCACGAGCACGTGCGAGTGTGCAGAAAGCACATGGCACACGTATCTTAGGGAACTTCTGTATGTCGGCCGTTGTGCCACGCAGTGGGTTCAAGCTGGGCTTATTAGTAAGCCTTCTGTGGTGGAGCCCTTCGGAAGTTTTACTTATGTCTGATTAAAATTCATTTCTGCAAGCCATTTATTTTTTGTGGAGTCATAACGATCCGGCTTTGAATCCTGATTCTCTTCCTCATTTGCTGTGTGATTTTGGTAGAATGACCTAACCTCTGAGCCTTTTTCCTCATCTGAAAGACGGAGGCAATAGCACCCACAGCACAGGCTGTTGTGAGCCTTAGGTGAGATAATGCATGTAAAGTGCTTGGCGTGTAGAGAGCGCTCCAGAAATGAGAGCCGTCGTTGCCGGGACCAGGCACTGCTGGGGGGTACCGGGGGCTCTGGGATGAATAGCACACAATTTGGGGGTTCATCTGCATCTAGCTTTGCTCAGTTAATACCCTTGCAAAGTTACTCTCCAATATTTGGCAAATATGTTTGGCTTTTGTTTTTAAGTTGCTAGAGAGATACACGTGTCTATTTTCTGTACAGATTTCACTGTGTTTTCGTTCCATCCTCTCCTAAACAGATTCCTGTGTGATCAGTGACCATCCCAAAATACAGATCAAGAACTCAACTTTCTGCATGATGGCCTATCCCAACTTGACAATGGTTAATTTCACCAGCCAGGCCAATAAGACGTTTGTCAGTGGGAGTGAAGAGTATTTCAAGTAAGATTTTTAAAAAACTTTTCTAAGAGAAACCCAGTGAATTAGTGACTATCCAACGTGTAGACTAGAGGGATGGGTTGCCTCCCTCTGTACCCTACCTACCTGCTCAGATGCTCGGGGAGGAAGATTTTTTCCCTGGTCTGGCTTCTGGGAGTGGGTTATTGTGCCCTGTGGGCCTGGAGAGGAGAGTTGGCTGAATGCTGGTGGGAACAGAATTGGTGCTGCTGTAGTTCATGATGTTGAAGCCAAAAACATTGCAAAACCTTCCTCCGATGGGATCTAAGCAGACCTTCAGCTGACTAGGTTGTTTTTTGTTTTTTCTTGTTTTGTTTTTTTCCTTCTGCACTTGTGAGGGGAAGAGAGACAAAAATTCAGGAAAGTCAGGAAACAAATCATGATCAGTGATTTGGTTTAAAGAAGAACTAATTCTTTCCTTTTTTTTTAAAAAAAAACACTTCTGTCTTAGTTTTATACTTTCTTCATCCATTTTGCCAGACATTGGGGATTGAGGTTTAGGGATTTAGGAAATCCTCAGCCACCACAGGAAGATTTAATAATATTCAGGGAATTATTTCATAAGGGAGGTAGATGGAGACAGAGTTCAACAGAGAGTAGATAATGTTCTCTAGCTAGGCCTTAAGTCGGGGGTTGTAAACTCAAATGTACTTGGGGGCAGGGAGGAAGAGGTAAGACGATAGAGAATGGTGGGGACTGTGGCTAACAGGAGGGGAGGTCTGCCCAGTATAAGGGAGGGTGCTGATGCTCAGCTCCAACTGGCCCCTGTCTTATGGGAATGTGAGAGGTGCTGCCAGAGCTTCCATTTTACAAGAGAAGTTGGAAATAAAATAGGAGTTTTTATGTGTCTCTCCCACTTTAAATGTTAGCAAACTAATTCAAATGAAACACTGGGGTCACGTAAAATGCATGTATCAGGGGGCCCCTGGTTTGTGGCCTTTACTTAGATAGTAGGAAGTGGTTACTACTGTTCCCACTAGTTCTTCCAAGCTTTCTCTCCTGTGGACTAAGAGGGCACATGGATGTTTCCTGTAGAACAGAAGGGGCACTTAGGCTGAATGAAGAAATAATCCCCTTTGAAGAAAATGTAGGACCAGTGAGGGTGGGCCTTGATTCACCCTGAACTCTGAGAAAGGAGTCTGACCTCGTGGTGGGCTGAAATCTGATCACATAATCCATGTGGTCAGGTGTATTATAAAGTGTTTTGCAAATCTGCTTTTGGTGGCTTTGCTAATCCTCTGGGACCAGTCTTAGTTTCCAAGAGGGAATGTTATCAGGAGCTTCTTGGGGCCCATCCAATATTCCTTATTAAATCATGGAGTAGTTGAGATGGCCAAGGGGCATTGTTGGCTAGATGGCCTACCCATTGTGGGGTTTGGGGTCCTTTTCAGTGCTTAGAAGTATGGTCCTTAAGGTTTGGTAGCCCAGGCCGGTTCCACCCTTGGTGACTTCTACTCTACTCTAGAGCCCAGGTTGCCCCAGGAGTTGAGACTAAAAGAGCTCCAGGTTGCTCTCGTGAACCGCAAAACAGCTTCTCACAGTGTCGCTGGCTAGCTGGCCGGAGGGGTGCTGCCCCCTTCACTTCCCTCAGCAGGTCAGGACACTCGGCCATCATGTCTGCAGTCCAGTAGAGTCTGGATGCTGGCTGGCCCTTGGTTCAGGTCACAGAAAGACACCCACCTGCACGCACAACACTTTCATCCAGGCTGTGTGACTTTATTACAGAGTTGAGGGGATTGTCGCATCTGGCGTCATGACTCATGGTCTCTGAAGCTGCTTCCTCTCCCCGGGGGTGAGGCTGCCTGCTCGCCCTCTTGCCAGGGATGCGGGCGTCGCCACCTTCAGCTTACACACAGGTGCCAGCAACCGCTACAGATGAGCGCCAGCCCCCTTCTGTTTGCGGCTGGTTGTCTGTCTTCGAATACGTTCCTTGAGTAAGGCCCAGCCAGCCCTGCTTTTACATTTCAGCCAACCTCAGCCCTGGGACATGCCCATCACAACCTGAACTAAAATGCACAGCAGCATTTTTAATTCTTTTACCATAATGACTCTGTACTGATTTTTTTTAATTTAAAGCTGTACAAAAACTATTGGGATACATTCTCATAAAAGAGTAGAACAATACAGAAACACAAAAATCATCCTTGACAGTTTAGAGTTTCTGTTAATGATGTGTCCTTATATAAAGACAACAACCTCCATAATGCCCATTCCGGGGGCTGCTACACCAGGACCCCCGACGCTGTTGGATTTGTTGCACTGCTCCTGGGGCAGCTCCAGATGACGGTGGAGCTGACATAGCCTTGTTCAGAGCCCGCCCAGGGCCATAATTAATTTTTTTTAAGTCGAAGTATAGTTGAATTACAATATTGTGTTAATTTCCGGTATATAGCAAAGTGATTCAGTTACACGCACACACATATTCTTTTTTAGATTCTTTTCCCTTGTAGGTTATTACAAAATATTCAGTATAGTTCCCTGTGCTAATACAGTAGGTCCTTTAGGGCCATAATATTTTTTTAAAATTTATTTATTTAATTTATTTATTTTTGGCCGCATTGGGTCTTCGTTGCTGCGCGCGGGCTTTCTCTAGTTGCAGCGAGCGGGGGCTACTCTTCGTTGCGGTGCGCGGGCTTCTCATTGCGGTGGCTTCTCTTGTTGCGGAGCACGGGGCTCTAGGCACGCAGGCTTCAGTAGTTGTGGCATGTGGGCTCAGCAGTTGTGGCTCGCGAGCTCTAGAGTACAGGCTCAGTAGTTGTGGCGCACGGGCTTAGCTGCTCCGTGGCATGTGGGATCTTCCCGGACCAGGGCTCGAACCCGTGTCCCCTGCACTGGCAGGCGGATTCTGAACCACTGCGCCACCAGGGAAGCCCTTTAGGGCCATAATTAATTAAAAGCAGGGTAGGGGCTTCCCTGGTGGCGCAGTGGTTGAGAATCTGCCTGCTGATGCAGGGGACACGGGTTCGAGCCCTGGTCTGGGAGGATCCCACGTGCCGCGGAGCGGCTGGGCCCGTGAGCCACGGCTGCTGAGCCTGCGCGTCTGGAGCCTGTGCCCCGCAGCGGGAGGGGCCGCGATGGTGAGGGGCCGGCGCACCGCGATGAAGAGCGGTCCCCGCACCGCAATGAAGAGTGGCCCCCGCTTGCCGCAACTGGAGAAGGCCCTCGCGCGAACCAAAGACCCAACACAGCCAAAAATAAATAAACAAATAAATAAAGTAGCTATAAAGGAAAAAAAAAAAATTGCTGTTAAAAGCAGGGTAAATTCAGTGGGTCTCACCGCAGACAGCTGTGGGAGGGAGCCCGGATCAGCAAATCCCTCACGGCCTGATCTGATCAGGTCCCTGATGGGGAGGGTGGGATGCTGGGATTTTGTCTGAGGCTCTGCAGGAAGATAAAGCCTGCAGACTGTCACCTCCGCCAGCTCATCCTTCCCCTCCTTCCTCCCCTCCCTTCTCTCTCCTTTCAACTCATAGGTACTTCGTGCTGAAGATTTCTGCAGGGATTGAATATCCTGGCGAGATCAGGTGGCCACTAGCCTTCTGCCTCTTCCTGGCTTGGGTGATTGTGTATGCATCCCTGGCAAAAGGAATCAAGACTTCAGGAAAAGTAAGAACTTGTATTTATCTGAGAGAAAGCTCTGGGACCCCCAGGGCTGTTTGTGTCACAGAGCAGCCGAAGGGCACTGGGATGAGAGTCGGGAGGCGTGGGTGGAATTCTGATTCGTCCCTGAGTAGCTGTGAGGCCTTGGACAAGTGACTGCACTGCTGTCTGTAAAATGGGATAATAATGCCTTTCTCCCCGGGAGGTTTTAAGGGTTAACTGAGACAGATGTACTCAGGGCTCCTAGTGGATGGCGGGGGCTATGTGGTGAGTTTCCTTCCTTCCCTATTGGGGGCCCTTCATTCAGCAGATGGCATTCCCCGGTATGATTCGATCTCTCCTGAAAGTCTAGAACTGGTGCTGCCGGCTTTTTGCTTCTTGGTCTGGCTGCCAGCTCAGTCACTGCTCCTCCCAGGAAGCTGGAAGGAGATCAAAGTTGTGCAGGGGATTCCTTCTCCTCACTCCTGACCACCATGTTCTCTGCCTTTTGTGCCCTTTCTCCAACCCCATCCCAACACTCTCCCACCCCACGTGCCCCCAGCATGATAGGGCGATAGTCCTGCCCGCGGGATTTTGGTGGAGCACGTGCTTGGCCCCTCTTGCTAGACAGTCGCTTGGCAGGTCCTTTGGAGGTGGTGGGACACCCACCCCAAGCTCCACTCCAAGGCATGGTAGGCACGGTGTGCAGGGTCCCTCAGGACACGCTGGATGTTGTGGTAAAGGTCCCAGTGTTTTCCCCTCATCTTCCTGCTGCTTTAGAAAACCCCCATGAAACGGTTAACCAACCACTTTGATGATGACCAATACGAGTTCATCATCTGGAGAGTGATTTGCATGTCTCAGCTTGAAACCCCAAATGTCTTTAAGGCCCAAGGAATAGAATGTGACGGTGGACTCTGAGACCATAGGTTGTGGAGTTTGGCTTGGTCCAGTCGTCCAGGCCAGGGTTTACTGTGGTCACAGTAGCAAACAACCCATTTGGAAGGATCCGGCCTCACGGGGGTGAGGGTCCGTGCCGCCTCTCACCTCCCAGGCATGCTTCACAGGCCCCACCAGGCACCCACACCTCGCACCCATCAGCCACAGAGAGCGGTCTGTAGTCTCCCCGGATGTGTGGACAAGCTCGCGAGGGCCTTCTGATAACAATTCTTTCTGGTGCCCTCCATGTAATCTGGTTCCACGCAGGCTTGAATGGTGTATTCTGGCAGCTTGGTCAGGGTCCCCTGAGCCAGTGGTGCCCTTAAATGACATCAGGTGGGGAGGGAGCCAGACTAGGGGTTAGGAGACCTGGGTTCTAGCCCCCCCGCCCTTCCGTGGTGTTTTCTGTGTAGGGACATCTCTGCTTGGACGATGAAACCTGGCTGAGCTTTGAATTTGCCCTTAGCTTTTACTTATTTAGCCAATAAGTGGAAAGCAGATTTTCTTTATCTTAGCTATTTCAGGAGCCTTCGGTTGTCTCATTTCTAAAGTGAAGGCAATTGGATTGGGCGATGTCTAAGACCTGCTGCCTCTAACATGATTCTGTCGGAACACTTGCTGGGTGAGCTGGGGGTACTTTTCCTCTCTGACCTCTGTTTCCCCCTCTGTAAAATGAGAGCTGGGATTGAGGACCCTGCTAGCTCTGAATGAGTATTATGAGACTGGAGCAATTGTTTTTCTAGGGCAGCAGGAAGATGAGGAAATGTTAGCATGACCCTCACAGTAACGCCCTGTGAGTCCTGAGGTTTCCTGGGCTCCTCGCCTTCCGTGACTTGGAACTGAGCTTGGAGTGGCAGTAAAGGGCCAGCCAGGTGATTGTTTAGCAAGAGGGACCATGTCTTTGCTCAGCCAAAATCGAACTGCAGGACCATCACGTATAGCTAGAGATAGAGACAGGGCACCTTCAACCATAATCGAGTGGCCAGACAGGTCTCTAGCAGGATAGGCTAGAAGGTGTGATTGGCAGGAGAAGAGGTGTTAGGTGAGGAGGATCAGATCAGCAGCCTTGTTGGTGACATGAGGAAGGACGGCCTGGTGGCTTTAGAGTCAGACCTGTCTGAGTTCAAATCCCGTCTTGATCACTTTCTAGTTGTGTAACTCTGGACAAGCTATTTAACCATTGGAACCTCAGTTTCCTCATCTGTAAAATGGGGATAATAGTACATTCCTCATAGAGCTGTTCTAAGATTAGGTGAGAGAATATATATATATGTATATATATATATATATATATATATATATATATATAAAATACCTGGCATATGGTCAGTTCTTAATTGACATTAACTCTTTTCATTTTTGTGATAATGATTGACTGATGTATTGAGTGGATATTGTGCCATGCTGACATCTTGAAAGCAGTGGCTCTGGTGGGAAAATGAAAAGAGAAAGGGAACTTGGTTGAACACTCTGTGTGCCAGGCACTCTGCTAACTACTTTACCTGCATTAGTGCATTCAATCTGCCCAACAACCAGCTAGGTAACGACATTTCTTTCCATTTTATAGATAGAGAAGCTGAGGCGCATCAAGGTAGAGTAAATTGCCGGAGGTCACACAGCTTTTTTTTTTTTTAATGGTGTAGTATTTACATATAACCTACTCACAAACACCCGAATACTTTATTATTTTTAAATTTATTTATTTATTTATTTATTTATTTATTTATTTATTTATTTATTTGGCTGCGCTGGGTCTTAGTTGCGGCATGCGAACTCTTAGTTGCAGCATGTGGGATCTAGTTCCCTGACCAGGGATGGAACCCAGGCCCCTTGTATTGGGAGCGCAGAGTCTTAGCCACTGGACCACAAGGGAAGTCCTGGTCACACAGCTTGTAAGTGGCAGCGCTGGGATTTGAACCCAGGTCTGTCTCCCTTTAAAGCCTAGACTCTTTCCACTACATGACATCCTCTCCCAAGGAGCGGCTATTAGAAATAGATGGAAATGCAGAATTCTGGAGCCGTCATTTGCATCTGGGTGGATAAAAGTCCCCCCACTGTGAATCAGGACCCTTGCACTGCTACCCCGTCCTGCTGTCAATAGCTGTCATTGCCAGCTGGGCAAGTCCCAGGAGGCATCCGGGTCCCATCTTTCACATCTGCAAATTCAAGGGTTAAAATAAATATTCTCTAAGATCCTTCTTTGCTTATCAGTCTGCAATTTTGGGGGGATGGTGTTAGAATCAGTTCTTGGCATTGATTTAGAATTTAATCCTTGGTGCTAGATTTTATGGGCTCTCTCTCTTTGAAATGGGGATTTTTGAGTAGCCCTGAGCAAGTAAGCTTTCCTTTTAGATCTGCTAAGTTATCTTTCTGCTTCATTGAGAAAGGTTTCCAATTAGGGATCAATGATTAATTTTCTTTTAATGAGGAATACCACCAGAAATAATGCATCCCAGTTTATTATCCTGCCCTGGCTTGTGCAGACATTAATCATGGAGCTTTGTTTGGAAGCACGGCTGCAACACCTCATTATGACAGGCTCCTTTGTGATCGAAGTTCCACCAAGACTGTCATTTCTAAGCAACAGAGATGTCCTTCTTCTGTTGCAGCAAGATAAACTCAGTTCCTTTTGTTCAGGGCCCTAGGAGACAAGAGTGGCCGGTTGCTTCCTATGAGACCTGAGTTTCCCTTTGAGCAGCTAGAATTCCAGAGGCAGGGGCGACCAGCAGGCAGTCTGAAGGTCAAATGCAGCCCATCTGACCTCAGGGGCCGCTGTGCCTGAGAGTTATGGCAAGGCCACAAAGCTAGCTTAATTAGCTGGCACTGGCTGGGGTGGGGGCAGTGGCCTTACCACCTGTTCAGGGCTCCCGTTGTGAGGACGATGCTGCCAGGTGTCAGGCCAGCAGGCTCAGATCAACTCGTCATTGTCACTCCTGGCAAGTATAATTCATTACTGTTCAAGTTTAATTCCACTGACAGTCCATCCTGAAACAGGTGCATTCTGAAGCCCCCATGACACAGGAGAACTAGCTGTGAAGAAACCTCCACAAACACCTAACACCTGACTCACATTGGAGGCATACCCAGGATTTCGAAATGAAACTGTGTGCCCTTTCAGTTCACCGCAATCCCCATTGACAAAGTGAGTGCATCATTCCACATACCAGGGCCGGACCTGGTGAGGCAAGCACGTGCCTAGGGTTTGCAATTTAAGGCGGCACTCACTCTCAGGTTCCTGCATGTGCAGGCTCGGCCCCATGAGAGTGAGTGCTTCCTTAAATTGTGCACCCCGGGTGTTCCCTTGCCTCACTCTAGTCCCCGCCCTGCCTCACACATTTCTGATCATGTGGCCCAGTGAGTGGCATTAAAGGTAATGGAAATAGGCTTTGTAGTTAGAAAGCTTCAAGTCTGGATCTTGGCTCCAGCTGGGAGACCTTGAGTGAGATATTTAACCCTTTGTGAGAGGCTTAACCTGAGCCTCAGTTTCCTCCTCTGTAAAATGGGACTGCAAAGAGCTGATCCGTGGAGGGAACTCCAGAAATGGGCTCTCTCCCGCACTCAAACGGGAGCAGCGTCTCAGCCGGTTAGACTAGTACCACTCTTGGGGTCTTCTTCCTGCTGGACCCCACTATCTACGTCATCTCCTCTCCCTTGCCTCCTTCCATCCTCATCTCCCACCAGCTCCACATGGTCAGGAGGTGAAGAGGACATCCCTTAGTTGTCACCCTGCCCCTGCTGTCTTGGCGGGGCCCCGCCCGGCCCTGTAGCGTTCCTCTCCCCAGCCCCATCCGACAGCTGGGAGGACAGCCCGGGTCATCCTGTGGTGGGTGATTTTCTCCTGAGACGTCAGATGCCTTTGGGTTTCCTACCGTCTGTGTGTGGAAGGGTTTCACTTAAGGGGAAGGAGAGAAGCAGGTTTGGGGGGGGATAGAAGGGAGCAGGGAGCCCCCCCCCTCATGGTCCCTGGTGATTCCAGTGCCTCAGGGCAAAGAGTGAAGGGGGCTGCTGCCCCAGGGGACAGGGAGGGGGCTCCTGGTCGGTGGTGGCAGCAGTGCCGAGAAGAGGAGACCAGCCCATCTCTGGTCTGTAGACAGGAAGACTTTGGCCTTGACGAGTAATTGGGTTTAGAGGAAGAAATAACTCCTTGTCTTTCCTTGACCTGCAGCCTGTCCCATTTCAGCTGACGGAACCTCTTCCCACCAGCTGCTGAGGCCACAGCCTTTGGGGTCACCCTTGACTCCCCCACCCACCCCCGCCTCCGCTCACTCCACATTAAATTGGTCAGGAAGTTCTGTTGCTCTTCCTGCACGGTGCATCCGGTTTCTGACCATTTCTCCTAGCTCCCCTGAAACACCCTGGATGGAGCCATTGCTGTCCCTTGCCTGGATCGCTGCTGTGGCCTCCTAACCACTGTCCCTGCAGTGTAAGCGTGACGTGGCAAGCCGGTGACGGCTAAACTGTGAGATCGTGTCACTCCTCTGCCCAAACCCCTGCAGCAGTTCCCCGTCCCCCCCCCGCCCACACGGGCCCACAGGGCTCTGCAGGATCTGTCCCTACCTCCACCCCTACCCCCATCTTCCTCTCCCGCCTGTGCCCCTGCCCAGCCCCTGGCTGCTCCTAGAAGGCAGGCACACTCGCTTCTTAGGGTCTTTACTCCAGCGGTTCCCTCTGTCTGGAATGTTCGCCCAGATATCCAGTTGGCTCGTTCTCACTTCCTTCAAGTCCTGGGCAACTTCTCAGTGAGGCCTTCCCTGTCCTCCCCTTTATTATGGCCATCGTCCCAGCCACCCTCCCCAGCATGTGCCTGGAACATATTAGATGCTCAAAAATATGTGTACCTATGTATGCATACGTGTGTATTTATTGGATTAATAAGAAGTAACCCCGAGAGATTTATCTTCATCTCAACCCTAACTTTCCCTCAATCCATCCTTTGCAAGTCTTTGAATCAGTTCTCATCTCTTAAAAGTCCCAGTGCCTGCCAGTTGCTGCCAGGCCGGATCCCCTGTCAGGCCATGGGGTCTGTGCAGCCAGTGTGTGATGGGGACTCTATCTCCCTCCCGGAGGCAGGTGTTCTGGGTTCCCCAGGATGGAAGGCTGTGGGTGAGCACAGAGGGGCTCTGAACCAACAGTGCTCAGCCGGCTGTCTATGCCCATCCTGTGGATGAGGGAGGGTTTGGTGGTCCAGGACAGGAGCTTAGCCTCATCCTTCCAAGTGTCTCTTAATGCACTTTTGGGATGTAACTGGCTTATGAGCTGAGGGTTGCCAGGGTTATTAAATTTAGGACTGGGGAGTCATTGGCAAGACAGAAATGGCACTTCTCTTTCCAGGGTCCCAGGCCTGTTCCATGTCGTACGCATCGTCCCATCGTGCTCTTCCAACAGCCCTGTGAGGAATATGCTTTTGTTATTGCCACTTTGCAGGTGTGGACACTGAGACTCAGTGAGGTTAAGTCACTTCCCAAGGTGGCCCAACTCATAAGTGATGGAGCTGGGATTTGAACTCAGGCCCGTGGGAGTGCAGAGCCCAAGCGCTCCCAGTCTGCTCTTCTCTCTGTCTACTGAATCCTGGGCCCAAGCCCTTCCTCCACTCTGAGGTTTGATTGACAGATAAGGAAGGTGCCTCTTACTCATCCCCATTCAACCACAGCCCCCAAGTTCTGCTGATGTTATTTCCCAAATGTTTCTCGGCTCTGGTCCTTCCCTCTCGTGCAGAATCTAGGAGCCTCCTTTGGCTGGTACTCAGGGCCTCCACGACCTGTCTCCTCCCATGTCTCTAGTGCCCCATTGCTCTTAGCCTCAACTGTGTGCCGTGCTCCTAGGGAATTTAGGGTCTTTCCCTCACCCCTGCCTTTCCCACTTTCTTCCCTCACCTTCCCACCTCACCTCACCTCCTCTGCATTGCACTTGGCCTCTAGGATCCAACTCATGCGTCATCTCCATGCATCTTTTTGTAATCTCCTGGATTGAGCCCAGTGCCCTCCCCTGGACTTCACGGTGTCCTGTTTGGAACTGCTTAGCCCATTATTCAGACATTGTCTCTGGGTCTCCGAGGTCGAGTTCCTTCACCTTTACGCATCTAAGCCCTGGCACAGCTCCCAGGTCAGAGTAGGCTGTGATAAATGCTTGTTGAACTTAACTGCATTTAATGACCATCTGTTACAAGTTAGGTGCTGTTCTAGGGGCCCATTTAATCCTCAATTATTTTTTTTAAGAAACGTGCTATTATCCCCAGTGTACAGCTGCAGAAACTGAGATTCAGAGAGCTGATTAGCTTGACCTAAGTCTCATAGCTACTCAGGGCCAGAGATGTGATTTTATCTGAACCTAAATATGTCTAAAATTCTAAGATCATGGTTCTCTCATGTCACTAGGCTGCCTCACTTAGGGTGTGTGTATAAACAAGGATGGAAAACTTAAGCTAAAGAAATTAATCTCTAATGGTGGGGTTTGGGGCCTGAAGCAGAGGGTGGGCTAGGAGTTAAGGAGGAGGGGGGCACATAACCTTTCTCTTTCAGTTGGTCCTTAGGGAGCTGTCCACTTCTGCACTGCAGGCTGACTCAACCCACAGCCTTGGCTGTCCCCCTCGAGACTTCATTTCTGGCTCTCTCTGATTCACCTTTGGTCCCAGTGCCTTCCTTGTGTCCCCAGACCTGGAAGAGTTTGGGGAAAACTAGCCTATCAGGCACTTGTGTCCGGGTGGCAGATCACACTCTGCCTGTGTTGATGCTCCTTGGGTCACATCCTGTGTGTCTGCTCACTCCTGCCCCGTGTCGGTGGTTTTTCCAGGTGGTGTACTTCACGGCCACGTTCCCATATGTTGTACTCGTGATCCTTCTCATCCGAGGAGTTACCCTGCCTGGAGCTGGTGCTGGGATTTGGTACTTCATCACACCTAAGTGGGAGAAACTTACAGATGCCACGGTGGGCTTCTGATTTCATTTATGACGTGCCTGTTGGGGGGAACGGCACATGGGGATGGGTCCCGCTCCGGGACACTGTTTAGCAGAAGGGCTCAGACCTCCGCCCACAGGGCATCTCACTGTTTGCCAAACTCCTGATAATCTGGAAACGTTACACACTCAGGAAGTTTTTAATGAGAAGTGAGCAGCTGGGGGTTTCAGATTCCTGAAATAGTTGTCCTACATCTGGGAGGCTGCCGAGGCTGAAATGAAGAATGAAATTCCCTTAATAGCTTTGGGCCACCTCATGCCACTTATCTGTTGCTAATTATAGTGTGTTGGAAATGGAGTTTTGCTGGTTGGAAAATAATAGCACTTAGGCAAACCGCAAGCAATTATAATTTAAAGGGCTCAGACAGATTTGAATACCTCTGGCACACCGACACAGAGCCAGCACACACTTATACTTTCTCTTGGCATATTCTGCACAGGCATATCTTACTCTAAAATTCCCAACCCCCAGAACTTCACATGAGGGGGTGATTGTTTAATAAGAAATGCATTTTCTCACCTTAAAGAAAAATCTGCTTTTCCAGAAGATTTTAAGAAAGCGTAACTAGGATTGAGTTTGCACATAATGAAAAACCTCCAGATAATGGCAGCTTAAACAAAAGTTTATTTCACTTGCAGCCCAGTGGTAGACAGTCAAGCACTGGCTGGGTGGCTCCATGGTGTCCCAGGTTCCTGTCTTTCTGCCCCACCATCCTCAGTGAGTAGCTGCCATGTAGCTGCCAGAGCTCCACCCATCATGTCAGCATTCCAGGTGGCACAAAGCAGTGAGGGAAGAGATAGAGATAGGCATCCTCCTTCTCCTTAAAAGAGGAGGGAGGGGTGGGATAGGGAGGGTGGGAGGGAGGGAGATGCAAGAGGGAAGAGAAAAAGAAAAAAAAAAAAAAGAGGAGAAAGCCCAGAAATTCCACATAACACTTGATTTTCTCATCATTGGCCAGAAACTAAGTCAGATGATGATTTCCTCTCAGCTGCACCTCTCCTTGATTCTGGGAGGTGGCCATTTGGCTGGACGGATGGCTGCCTTTAAATAAAACCACAGCTTTGTTAGTAAGGAGCATGGGAGAATGGAGGTTGTGGTACAGACTTTGCCAGCACACACTTGAACTTTCTCTTTGCATATGTTAAGCACAATTTAAAAACCAGTTTTAATTTATAAAAATGATAGGAAGTCCGTATCAAATCATATAAATCTATAGCTCAAACTCTTGAGTAGCTTTCTGGAGTTTAATGAGAACAATTAAATCGCCAAGATGACCAAGCGGTTGTTAGCCAAGTTCGAGAATGAGGTGGCACTGTAAAATCCACTGAGCTGTGGCACAGAGCTTGCTTTACTTTGATGAGGGGCTACAGAATTTCAGATTTTTAGTAAATTG
Organism: Balaenoptera acutorostrata; assembly: GCF_949987535.1. Lineage (NCBI taxonomy): Eukaryota > Metazoa > Chordata > Mammalia > Artiodactyla > Balaenopteridae > Balaenoptera > Balaenoptera acutorostrata. Next base: position 37,451,382 of record NC_080072.1, on the reverse strand, counting down.
TTGTAATCTTTAGGAATGTCAATTTTATTTTATTTTTTATTTTTGGGGGGGAATGTCAATTTTAAAAGGTTTTCATTTTGTATCCATGAATATTTTTGCTGTTCCAAATTGTTTTTTTGAGTTTGTTTCCAGCTAAAGAAAGGGCTCTCCCCTTCTGTATAGTTTTACATTGTAGGGCTTGCAAGCATGAAACGTGTACATTGCTTGTTGAGTTCCTCTCCTTTGATTAGAATGAAGTTAGAGTCTCCCAGGTCATTTACTGCCTTTTTGGCTTCCAGTGCAAACGACGTATGTTTCTCCTTTATGTCGGGTGCCAAAGTCATCTTGTCCTGACTGCCTTTCCCCTGGGGCAGATGGTGTGGCTTTGGGAGACTCCCCTCCCCCCGGGCCAGCCTCCTTCAGTGACCTTGAATCTTCCCCTCTTTTGCCTCCCAGGTGTGGAAAGATGCTGCCACTCAGATTTTCTTCTCTTTATCTGCTGCATGGGGAGGCCTGATCACTCTTTCTTCTTACAACAAATTCCACAACAACTGCTACAGGTATGTGGAGGCACTTCAAGTCCCAGAGGTGGCGGGTGAGTGGGACTAGGGCCTGGGGACAGAATCATGGGCTGTGTCATCAGACACCTGAGGCCATATCCTCACACTTCACCCAAGGCAGAGCCAGACAGTTAGCTCTGGTGTAGGGGAAATCGCCTGCTAAGGTCTAGCTGCTGGCTTCTGGTGGCCTGGCTTGGACCCCAACTTGCACCCTGATTCTGACGCATGGGATGGAATTGAGTTTCTCTGGAGGTGCAATGCAGCTGGTTGTGCCCTGGGATAGTCATTTGTGAGCTAGCTAGTCCATGGATACAGCTGTATGGTAGTCGCTGACGAGGTATGGTCATTCAGTCACTCGACAGACATTTTTCTAGAGAGCCCCGTAAGAAAGGCAGCATGGTACAGTGGAAAGAATACCTTGGTGATGGATGTGTTAATTAACTCAATGGTGGGACTCCTGTTTCAATGCCTATATATATCAAATCATCACTTTGTACACTTTAAATATGTTAAAATGTATTACAATTTTATCTGTCAGTGAAACCCAAAGTCATGCAAACTTCGAGTCCCCTCCCAGATTGAGGAAACAGAACATCAGGAGGTGGGGGTGGGCCCGGGAATCTACATATCGAGACAGGATCCTCAGGTGATTCTGGTGCAGGGTGACATTTGGATAGTGTGATATTAGGGGACTCTGGAACCCCAGAGATGTGAGAGAGCCTGGACAGCTTCTGGAGGAGGTGACATCTGAAAGTTAAATCCATCTGTGACAAGCAGTAAGAAAATACTGAGGGGCTGATTAAAAAAAAAAAGAAAGAAAGAACCTTGGAGTCAGAGAGACTTGCATTTGTATTATGACTTCACCATTTTCTAAAACTCCAAGACATGGGTAAGATACTTCACTTCTCTGAATCCCTGTTTTCTCATCTGTAAAATGCAGATTATAATATTTTGTTGAAGGGTAAGAGATGATGTATGCAGAATTCTCACAGCAATATTTTGCACATAGTAGGTGCTCAGTAGACAGCAGTTGCCATTCTTATTATTTTTAATCATGCATGAGATATTTCGTGAACCAAAAGGAAGAGATTATAGTTAAGCTGTGGCCTAGCCTGGCTGGGATGGCCTCACACAAGTGGCATCTATGCTGGGCCAAATTTCAAAAGGCATTAGGGGAGGAAGGGAATGTTTTCAGGTGGGGACGAGTGGGGATGGGTGTGATGGAGACGTGGCGGGGAGCAGGTTGGTGGGACTGGAGCAGGTGTGTGCTCACCGGGCAAGAAGCAAATGGGGCCTGAGAATTGGCTGAGGCCAGACTGGAGAGAGCCTCTGTGTTAGTCTCCTGGGGCTGCCGTAACAAATAGCACAGAGTGAGTGACCTGAACAACAGAAACTAATTTTCTCGCAGTTCTGGAGGCTAGAAGTCCAAGATCAAGGTGTCGACAGGGTTGGTTTCTTCTGAGCCCTCTCTGCGTGGCTTGTAGCTGGCCGTCTTCTCCCTGTGTCTCTACATGGTCTTCCCGCTGTGCGCCCTGATCTCCTCTTCTTATAAGGGCATCAATCGTATTGGATTAGCGCCCACTCTCGCGATTTCCTCTTAACTTAATCACCTGTTAAAAGACCCTATTTTCAAATGCAGTCACATTCTGAGGAACTGGGGGTCGGGACTTCAACATTTACATTTTGGGGGCACACAATTCAGCCTGTAACAGCTAGAATGCCAGACTAAGGTGTCTGAACTTCTTTGGTCATAGTTGCTTATTAACTTATGACCCGCGAGAATCAGTCTGAGCATCGTCCAAGGGGGAAGCATTGCTCTGTGCTTTGTTAGAAATGAGGCTGTGTGGTGTGGCTAACGGGCAGGAGGTCTGGGTTCAAATCCGAACCTACCATTATGAGCCCATTACCTTCCCCTGGGCCTCAGTTTCCCCATCAGTAAACTGAGGTCCTGGACAAGGTGGGTTGTATCCTGAGCACTTGCTCTGTGCCAGGCTCTGTGCGGTGCAGGCCTCATCTGGTTCTGTCCGCACAACAACCTGTGAGGGAGGTGGAGTCATTGCCACCATTTAAGGTCAGAGTGGAGAGAAGGGAACCCTCCTGCACTGTTGGTGGGAATGTAAGCTGGTAGAGCCACTATGGAAAACAGTGTGGAGGTTCCTTAAAAAACTAAAAATAGAGCTGCCATGTGATCCTGAAATTCCACTCCTGGGCATATATCTGACGAAAACCATAATTTGAAAACATACATGCATTGTTTACTGCAGCTCTATTTACAATAGCCAGGACACGGAAGCAACCTAAATGTCCATCAACAGAGGAATAGATAAAGAAGATGTGGTACATATATACAATGGAATATTACTCAGCCATAAAAAGAACAAAATCATGCCATTTGCAGCCACATGGATGGACCTAGAGACTGTCATACTGAGTGAAGTAAGTCAGACAGAGAAAGACAAATATCATATGATATCATTTATATGTGGAATCTAAGAAAAGGGTACAAATGAACTTACCTTCAAAACAGAAGTTTTTGTAGAGTTACAGATGTAGGAAACAAACTTATGGTTACCAAGGGGTAAGGGGGGGAAGGATAAATAGGGAGATTGGGATTGACATATATGTGCTACTATATATAAAATAGATGACTAATAAGGACCTACTGTATAGCGCAGGGAACTCTACTCAATACTCTGTAATGACCTATATGGGAAAAGAATTTTAAAAAAGAGTGGATATGTGTAAAATAAATAAATAAATAAAGTCAGAGTGGAGAGGAAGTGACTTGGTCAAGGTCATGCCTCTAACATGTACGAGAATTTGGCCTCACGGCTCCATCTAGCTGTGACCCCTCTCTTGTGTCTGGGATGGACAGGGCAGGCCGGGAATGGCAGACATATGGCCAGCAGAGGGCGCTGGCACCGAGGTGCTGGTCCCTCTCCTCTCCCCGCCTCCCTTGCCCTTCTAGGCCCGTGTGCCCCAACCCCAGGCTGTTCTCATGCTTGGTGGCATCTGTTGGTCCCACCGCCTTCTCTTCTCTCATACGTCGTTCCTGTCTCGGACTCTGCAAAAGGCCTCATCCCCTCAATTTCTGCTCTGATGGACAGACTTACCTCTGCCACTGCCAGGAGGGGAGATCCAGTTCTCGGGCAGGTGGAGCCAGAGCTCTGTCCCAGAGCCCCCGGAGCAGGGCAGTTAGGGGAGGGAGAGCTTTTTGAGTCTTTTGGTGCTTATCCACTTGGCCCAAGAGAGCCTGTGGTCAGGACTGGTGGTTCCTTTCCTTGTGAATAAGAGAGAACAGGACCAGCCTACAGTGAGTACCTATTTAGGAATGGGCATGTGGACATGGGCACACAAACACGCGAGCACACATTCACGTGTCCCTCCCCTATCCCTTCCTCCTCACAAAGCACGCCTATTAGCAAACTTGTCTCTTCCTCCCAGGGACACCCTAATTGTTACCTGCACCAACAGTGCCACGAGCATCTTCGCCGGCTTCGTCATCTTCTCAGTCATCGGCTTCATGGCCAATGAACGCAAGGTTAACATCGAGAACGTGGCAGACCAAGGTACAGTGCGCCGGTCACCCTGCTGTCGTAGGGCAGGTTCCAGGTTCACACCCTGAGCTCCTCATTTATGCTATGCTAGGAAGTTGGCCTTCTGGAACAGGCTGGAGAGGGGAACAGCCTAGGTCCCCCTTTGCGGAGGGACCCAGAACAGCTGGAGTCGGAAGCTCATGCAGGGTTAGATCTGGCCGGTCCTTCCCCAGAGGTGTGGCTATAAAGGCCCCTTTCCTGCTTCCCTCTCCTTTCCTTCGTTTTCCCGTCCTCTCTTAACTCAGCTCCAGCAGAAGTAAGGTCTCTACCTGTTGGGCATGGGGAGAGGATCCTCTAGGCAAACTAATGCTCCTGCAGCGGATGTAGGCACAACCTGCTTCAGGGTGGCATTCCTTGCCGAGGGCTCTGTAGGCACCAAACACTAATGCTTAGCAAGAGCAGCCTTTTCCTGATGAAGCACTTTCCTGGTTGTTAGGTCAGATGTGTTCTCAGGGTCTTCTGCTTAGTTCGCAATGCAGACCCTGCAAATTGTTTCCCCAGTGGGTGGAAAGGTTGGACGGCGGTGGTGGGAGGGATGTGGAATAAATGTTTACCTTCTGCCCAAGTGATCCCTCTATTAATGGCTAGCATTTGTGTGGTCCCTTTGGAGTGTACAGAGAGCTCTCCTTTTTTATCTCATTTAATCCATATTTCTAGCACAGAATCTTGTAGACAGTATGTCATATTTTTAGTTAACTTTTTACTTCCACCCAGCCTTATTCTACAGAGGATTTGGGTGCTGAGCAGTTCTCAGTGATTGAGGGATTTCATCGTGGCGTTGTCTATCATGACGGGCATTCTGTAATCAGGCATTTATGGGCTGCCGTGGTGTAGGGACTGTGCCAGGGGCTGTGGGGACAGGGCTGTGGGCCCAGACGATCCAGAGTGTGGATCTGTCTGTGACTTCTCTGTGCAGTTATCTTTCTTCAAGGAGCTCACTGCAAGTCTCAGATAATGGCTCAGACGCCAGCACGGGAAAGAACTAGGCCCTAGCAATGTCACCTTCTTGGTGGGCTGCTGGCTGTCTCCTGGCTCCCTAAGGATAATTAATTACTGCTTCAGCGGCGCTGATGATGCACTGCAGGCCTCAAAGGGTTAAAGAGCCAGCTTGTTGGTGGGGGGGGAGCTGTCTCTCCCGGCAGAGGGTGCTGGACCCCCAGGGATTTTGGTTCTGCAGCAGTGCACTAAATTAGAGGTCCCAGAGCTGAGCAAATGCCCTTCCCTGGTTGAAAAATTTAAACCTTCTGGGGAGCAGGGAGGTGGTGAGGGGGAGGGAGGGAGTGGCGGAGGCTTTGTTTTCGGGGTGCCTGTACCACCCGCGCTGTCCTCATTTCCTTCCAGCAGCGTAGCTGGAGCAGGTACGTCCTGTTCCACCTGCCAGCAGATCTGAGGTGTTCTGTTATTTTTGTGACATTACTGAGCTCCTTGTGAACCAGTGGCCGAGTGGCCAGAGATAGTGATTCTTAAGATGTGGGCCACATTCGTTAACTCTCCTGAGCGTTTCCTGCCCCAGGAAAGGGATCTGGGGACACAAGTTGCTAAAACCCAAATTAAATTTTGTTTTTCGTTTATATGAAAAGCATCAGACAAATGGCCTGTTTCCCTCTGAAACTTCCCCTTTCCAGAATTTTTTCATTTCCTCTGATTTTAACTGGGAGAGAGGAGTACTTCTCACAGGTTCTAACGTGTTGTGTTCATACAGTTGACCCTTGAACAATGCAAGGGTTTAGGGGCGCCGACCCTCCATACAGTCAAAAATCCGTGTTATAATTTAGAGTCAGCCCTTCGTAGATACAGTTCCTCTGAATCTGCAATTCCTCCGCATCCATGGATTCGACCAACTGCAGACTGTGTTGTACTGTAGTATTTACGATTGAAAAAAATCCATGTCTGAGTGGACTCGTGCAGTTCAAACTGTGTTGTTCAAGGGCCAACTGTACTTGGTAGTTTCTCATTGTCACCAGCACAGGGACAGTGGGTCTCATCTCCCACAGGGAAGGGGCAGTGGTCCGGGAGGTCTTCTGAATTCGCATACATTCTTATATGTGATTAGCAGGCTTGTCCAATTTCCTCCATTGTAATGGAGGCTCTGCAGAATACAGAGATCGGGGTCAGGCCTGCATTAGGTGCCAGCCCCAAGCTCTCCTAGCTGGACGACATTGGCACGTGGACATTCAGTTCATTTTTGCTGACCCAACATTAGTAACTGTGCTTTGGTATTCAGTCAAAAGCAGTTTCTCTTTAATGACCTAACCCTAGTCCATTTCGTTTACAGCTCCCTTGTAAGGGAGGCTCCAAGTCGTTACCCCAAATCTTGGCCATATCAGAGCTTCTGGGGGCTTGAGGGTGGGATTGGTGATGAGACCAAGCTGTCCTCTGCTTTTACGATGGGCACAGGGAAGGGGGCGTGGTCTTCTCAGGCATCTACGCCAGAGAAGGAGCTTGCTGGGAAGTCAGCCTTTTAGAGTCATCTCCCAGCCAACTGCTACCTGGGGAGCACTGACTCACGGTCAGAATCCAACTCAGAGCCCTACCAAGATGCTCACCCACTAGCGGCAAGACTCGGTTAGACCACAGCAGAGGAACACGGAGGTGCGTATTGCATATAGAGTCCCAGGTCTAGGCGGTAACTCTCAGGTAACCAGGCCACTAGGAAGTTCTGCCCTGGTTCCCTCACCCCCTCATAGTTCAGAGACCCTGCTGATCAAGATGAATGCTCTCAAACTGGACGGACCGTCCCACCATCTGTCTGTCACCTGGATGCCAATCCTTCCAAAGGCACAGGAAAGGGTTCCCGTGCAGCGTCCTCTGAGAACGCATCCACACGTAGTAGGTTTCTCAGCAGAGTAACCACTCCCCGTGTGCTGCGGGTCGTGATGGGTCCATTGACCGGAGCCCCTGGTTGTGTCTTCAGTGGCTCTCTAGGACCAAGGAGGCTGTCACTGTAGGTCTCTGGGGGCCCCGCCCAAGACGCTGGCATGCAGAACCCCTTTGATCCCCTCTCATGGGAAGAGTAATAATGGTCTATGCTTACTGAGTTCTCGCCACAGCCAGGCATTGTTCTGAGCCCTTTACTTGTATCAACACACTTACTGCTCACAGAAACTCCCTGAGTGTAGGTGCTATTATTATCTCCATTGTACGGATAAGGAAACTGAGGTTTGTCCGGAGTCTTACCTACGGTCCCGCAGCTAGGAAGAGGCAGAGCCAGTTTTCTGGCCCCTGGGGGAGAGGAGCCTGCAGTCCACCCACTGGGCCTTGCTGCCTCCCTGAGGGGGAGGAAGGAGGCAGGACTCAGCCTCCATCAGACACAAGGGCCTCGCCCGGGGAAAACTCCGCTGTGGCTCGGACAGTCCATCTTTCTGAACTCTACAAAATGTTCTAAAACTGTATTTAAAAAATCCACTCTCTAGCCATCTTGGATAAATGGAGTTTGCTGAAAATGATGCCTTTACCCTGCATACTTTAGGGAGGCCGCTGAAATGGAAACAGGCCGAATATTTTGAAATCATTCCCCTCCCTGAAAAAGCAGTAAAGCCCAAACGGCCAGAATCCTGTTAAGCAATGAGCCAAGGTCCTCCGGCAGTGGCCATTTGAAGACCTTCTCGTCCACTTCATGGGCCTAAACTGAACTGGCTTCCTCGGTGTTCCGGGCACTGAACTGACTTCTTCGGTGCATTTGAGACCTATTTTGAACTGTAGCTTAATACAGATTTTTCTTTTATGGTTCACTCAGGGAGCCTTCAGAGGCTGTCTCTACTGTCTGTTCAATAAATGCATCGAGGCGGGGTATCTTAGGCATTCCAGGCTTTATGTTTTAAATACCCAAAGCCCTAGGCAACATTGGGAGCTAACAACCTGATGAATTCCAGTTTAAAAAAGTGTCATTATGCTTGAGTTATAAAAACTCCAGGAGCTACGATTTCTGGCTTCCAGACGTGCGCCGGCCGTGGATTACCCCGACACTCCCTGTTCTCTGCCCCTTATCATCTAGGTTTCTACCTACAGGGAAATTCACAACTGCCAGGTCTTTAGCCATCTTCCCAGTGAGGCTGTAAGGAAGATAGGAATGGCTGGTGGGGCTTTATGTTAGCAGAGAAAACTGCAGCTCAGAGATCCTCCACCAAGACCACACGCAATATTCTTGGGAAAACCGGAATCGGAGCTGCTAATTTCCAAGTTCATTGTCCACCCCTAAGAAAAGCTAATATTCTGTGAGTGCTGATGATGTGCAAGGCACTGGTCTCAGTGCTTTACGTGCGTTTCCTCATTTGTCCCTCATAACCGCCCTGTGAGGAACTATTGTTATCCCCATTTTACAGATGGGCAAGATTGAGGCTTACAGAAATTAAATAACTTCTCTAGGGTTGCACAGCTGGCAAGTCATGGAGTCTGAATTTGGACCCAGGTCTGTCTAACTATTAGAGACCAAACTCTCTTAACCGTTATATCATGCTTCCCTCTTCCCCACTTAATTACCTGTGGACTGATGTAGCCCCATCTTTAGCAAGCCTTTATAGGGCAAGTTCCTAAAAGTGTTAGATTGATTCATGTTTTATGTACATGGCTTCTCCTGGAGGAGTGACTAGGAAGAAGGGTAACAAAATGTGGAAACGATGTCATTCTGGGCACGTTTAACCCTTACAGCAGGGTTTCTCCACCTCAGCACTCTTGACATTTGGGTCGGATAATTCTTTGTTGTGGGGACTGTCCCATGCATTGAAGGATGTTTAGCAGCAACCCTGGCCTTTCCACACTAGACACCAGTAATCATCCCCCATGATATCCCAGTTACGAGAATCAAAAATGGCTCCAGACATTGCCATATGTGCCCAGGGGGGCAAAATCACCCACTGTTCTAGAGGGTAATTATTACATTCTCCCCCAACTTATGAACACAAAGATGGAGGTTTTCATGTTATTTGCATGGGATACAGACTGGCCTTAGAGTCGAGTTGGCCCCAAGTCTCTGCTTTGGCACTCTTTTTGAGCTTCTCCTCTGAGTTCCCTGAGGTGTGGACCTAATTCCCCTGGTCCTTCCCTTCCGGGAGCTTGAGGTCTAATTGGGGAAATGGATAGAGAGGAGTAAAAACATAGCAAATAGCAGGAGCAGCATGTGATAACTAACAACTCAGGGCTTCCATGGAGAGAGGACCCTGTGGGCTTCCAGGAAGAGGTGGCCTTGAGCTGGACCTGTTTGCAATCATGTGTCTTGTTCCTTCCAGGGCCAGGCATTGCATTTGTGGTTTACCCGGAGGCCTTAACCAGGCTGCCCCTCTCTCCGTTCTGGGCCATCATCTTTTTCCTGATGCTCCTCACTCTTGGACTTGACACTATGGTGAGCCCCTCCCCGCTTCAATCCCTGCTTCTCCTGAAGACTCCTGTCCTGGGTCCTGCATCCAGCCTGCAATGGGGTTGAGCTTAGTGGTACTTAAACGTTTCCCTGAGGGATGTAGGGATGGTGAGGTACCTGTCTAGGGCTCAGGATAACCTTGCATTTGTGGGTGACTCAGGTGATGGGGCGAAGGAGCCGTGCTCTCTCCCTCTCTGTTCTCCATGCAAGTTTTAGCCTGTGTACTTCCCACTTTTGGTGTCATTTTGCCAAAGCAAGTTCTTTGGGGCTGAATAAGGGAAAATAATATGAGGTCAGTTTTAGGGGAATTGCTCTGGGGCTGAGACTACTACAAATCATGCTGACAGGCACTCAGAGTTTAGTAGTTGGGTGCAAAGAGGGTTTTTCCTCAAGCAGAAGATCAAATGCGATTTAAACAGGAGGCGAGGAATTTACATCTCATGAATACAAAGTGAAGCTTAAAGTGTCCTGATGGATGGGTATGAGTGCAGCCTCTGGGGGCTGGAAACACTGCTCTAAGGCCCACATCCTGCTTGGATTCCCCTCGCTGGTCTTGTGGGTTGGACCCCAGCAAAGTCTTTCAGACCCATCGAGGGAATGCAACCCTAAAACCCAAACCTCATACAAATACCACTTTGCCTGGTGGGAAACACAAAGGGCTTTTTGGAGCCTTTGGGGCTGGGTGGTGTGTCTCAGGTGTCGCTTTGCTGGCATCGTTCCAGTTTGCCACCATCGAGACCATAGTGACCTCCATCTCGGACGAGTTTCCCAAGTACCTGCGCACACACAAGCCGGTCTTTACTCTGGGCTGCTGCATTTGTTTCTTCGTCATGGGCTTCCCGATGATCACTCAGGTAAGCTGCCTGCTGGGCGCAGGCTTGGGATGGGGGCAGGTTGCAGGGGGGCCTGACGGCTCTCCAGCCTTTTACTCTTAGCTCCCGGACCTTATAACAACAGCCAAATCATTGCCATTTCCATGTAGATGGCATCAGTTCATTAGGGATTCTTACCACAGAGGAAAATATGTCACCTTGGCTACTAATGATACTTCTAGCATCTTCGTAATTGAGATGTAGCCTTCTTGAGCCAACGAGACAGGTGTGTCCTACTTTAAGAAAATGGAATACATGAAAATACTGACCAGAGAAATTGGTTACCTGTCATATACAAGATTTATAGCCACTTGAGTTCCTTCTAGTCCTGAGTGTCTGGTAAGTTGAGTATTAACTTACCTGATATATATATATATATATATATATTGCTGTCCCTGTGACCTTGAGCGAGTCACTACTTTGGGCCTTGGTTTCTTCATCTGTAAAATGATAGATTGAAAGGAGATGGTCTCTAAGCCTCCTCTGTTGTAGAGAGACTTAAAGAGTGAGCTGAAAATGCAGGGGGTTGCTTGAGGAGTGCCCAGAGACACCTAAAGGTCATATGAAGGTCAGTCACATGCAGGTATATGGGTAGAAATGGTCGTCTGTTGCTTAAAGCAAAAATGAAGCAATCTGGCTACTTTCACATATACATCTTCAGATGCTGACCTTTGCCTTTTATTTATTTATTTATTTATTTATTTATTTATTTATTTATTTATTTATGGCTGTGTTGGGTCTTCGTTTCTGTGCGAGGGCTTCCTCTAGTCGCGGCGAGCGGGGGCCACTCTTCATCGCGGTGCGCGGGCCTCCCACTATCGCGGCCTCTCTTGTTGCGGAGCACAGGCTCCAGACGCGCAGGCTCAGTAACTGTGGCTCACGGGCCTAGTCGCTCCGCGGCATGTGGGATCTTCCCAGACCAGGGCTCGAACCCGTGTCCCCTGCACTGGCAGGCAGACTCCCAACCACTGCGCCACCAGGGAAGCCCTGACCTTTGCCTTTTAAGAGTAAGACGTTAGATCACTTTTCTGGGCTTGTTCTATTGATTAGCTCGGAGTCTTTCCAGGGACTGCTTTGCTAACACGGCAAGTCTCCCAGCTTACATACCTGGCCAGCGTTAGGTTACTGATGTCAAGGGGAGGGGAGATCCTTTGACTCCTGTTTGCACCTGACCCTGCTCAGGATGGAAGGATTGACTGCTAGAAGTGGGAGACAGCCTAGATCCAGGCCTATTGATGTCGGTTGTTTCTCTCCCCTACCAGGGTGGAATTTACATGTTTCAGCTTGTGGACACGTATGCCGCCTCCTACGCCCTCGTCATCATTGCCATTTTTGAGCTCGTGGGGATCTCCTACGTGTACGGTAAGGGAACCACTGTGCCTGATGCTGAGGCAGAACTTAGTGTCGGTTGCCAAGCGTCCATGGCAAGCAGGCTTCCCATATTTTGTAAGACAATGAAAGGGCTTCATTGCAGCTATTTAGGAAACATAAGAGAGCTGTACCTTTATTTCCAGCTTGCCTCAGGACCACTGGGGTCTAGATTTAATAGAGAAACAAAAGACGGCTGATGGTGAAACTCAGTAGTCTTTGTACCAGAAACTGCTAGGACCAGGACATGCCTTTGGGTGTGGTCTGGCAAGTGAACCGTCGTTAATGCCTGAGGACAATGGCCAGATTGGGTGGCGGGGGAAGGCTTCTTTTGCATTTTGAGGTCTCGGTAGCTGCAGTCTTCCTGTAGCTTGAGGTGAGGAGAAGCGTCATGGCTGGTTCCCGGATACTTTAGTGAGAAAAGAGAACACAGGCCTAACAGATCCTTAGGAGACTTCATTAGCATCATGGGAGCCTGTGATACAAGATCTCAACCCCAGATTTTCCCAGGAAGAAACTGCCTGTTCCTTTACAGATTAGCCCTTCTTAATATCACCATAGCAACCTGCATCCCATAATCATCAGGGCCATTATCTAGAAGAACAGGAATGGTAAGTCAGCGGATGCCGTCTTTGCCCTTCACGTGGAGGTATCTGGGCGTGCGGGGGAGGGGGTCTCACCGGGTGATCTCCTGGGCTCCTCGTGTGCAGTGTGCGCCGCCGGTCAGCACAAGCAAGTCCTATTGGGTTCAAGGCACTGCTGACTTCCCTGTGCCTCGAAGTCTCAGAATCATCCCTAATATAGATAAGGCCTCCTTAGCAAATACCAGGAAGGTGAAAAATGCCAACTCAGATGATCCATCTGTACTTCAGAACCAAAAAGAGATGGTAAAAAGAAAGGCAGGGTATCACTTGGATGCGGGATGTCCTTGGTATGAGCATCTTGCTTTTAATGTAATTGTTAGCCTCCTGTCCATCAGGGTTCAGCAGCTTCTTGCTTGCCTGAAAAACACATTAAAATGGAGGGTGATGGGGAATCAAAATATAAAAAGGAAACCTCTCACGTAAACGTTAGGTGCCCTAGAGACAGGAAGATACTGTTTAGGTTTTGGCAGAAGGGAACTTTGTCTCAGCTGGAGATTACATCCCCACTGCAGGGAGAGTTTAGTTTCTGGACAGAGAAGTGGGCAGGCATGCCAGCTGTCGTGATGGGATCAGAGGCCGAACTGCCAACACTTTGGGCTGATGAGACAGCCTGGAGCCTGCAGTGACACTGTGATTGAGGACCTGCATTTAGGGTGAGGCTTCAAGGAGCTTCCTACCTGAGCAGAGAGTGGCAGAAACCCAGCCAATCTACCACAATCCTAACTTTCTGCCCAGATACCAAAGGCTTTGCCATGGAGAGGCCTCTGGGGCCCTCCTTTGGAAACTCAAGCCCTTGTGGGTCTATATATAAGCTAAAGTCACCAGATGGTCTGTTGGCAAAGTCAGGAAAGCTCTTCACTGCAGCACTGGCCCAGGTGCAGGAAGCCATCTCATTGACCTCCTCTGCTGTCTGTATCCTCGCTGCTATCTGCCACAAAAGACACATTTGCACAATTCTTTCCAATAAAACAGGGCTGTTCAGTGTGGTTTACAAGCATCATTAAAACAGAAACCTTTTAACATCTCTATTTTTAGAACTTAAGTAGCTCCCCCCAGCCTCCATATAAAACTGGTGGTAGATTTTTTGGTTCTGAAGGAAAAAATAAGTCCTGAGTGCTTCATTCCCTGGGCTCTGCTAATCTTCCTGGGGACCACCCAGGAAATCACCTGGCCTCTAGAGGGCTGGTGCTGGGCCAGCTTCCAGGTCCAGGTGGACTCTGTGCTGAGCTCAGGGTGAACTTGACTCCTGCTGTGTCGGATGTGGGTGTGAACCTCTGATTTGTACCTGGATGGAATTCTAAGAAGGGACTCTTAGAAGAAATATTTGAAATAAGCTAACATAATTGTTAGAGGTGAAAGCAAAAGCCTGCACAAATATATAATGCACGCTCCAGAGGACACTGGATTCTTTATTGAGATGATGAGGCCCCAAACAAATGCAAGGTTAGTTTAAGGAAGTTGAACATGAACCTGTGAAGAGTGAAAATGAACCAGACTGATTTGCTACCCCCCATCCTGGCTGCTGAATTTGAAAAATAAGTAGGTGGATTGCAGAGATTTGTGTTTTCTTCTTAGTTCTAATGATCTCTAGAGTCTAGATTCTAGAGGTTGCCATTCAAACATTTAAAATACAGTAGGTACAATTTTCAAGTTTTATCTTTAGATCAAAATATCTGATTCAGGTTCTCAAGGCAACACTCTTCAAAGGCCAATATTTGGGTTTGAGGTAGCTAGAAAAGTGGCACTCCCTGAGTTTGGTGTAGGGACAATCCCTTTAACAGACTGTTACCTAATAGAGTCGCTTTGAAGAAGTGATTTGCATTTTCCTGGGAGCCAATACAGGGACTTTCTGGCTGGGGGGACCATAGGATTGACCTGCCACCACAAAGCCCTGCTGCCTGCTTATCTGCTTGGCTCCACACTGTGCATTTCCTCCAAATCACTAGATGCTCAATTGTCTTGATCTGTTTTCTTCCATGTTGATCAGTTACTTGTTTCACATCCTACCCCCACTCTGTCTTTTTCCACATCCTCGTGAGGGATGTTAGAGTCACACAGGCAATGACGTTTACAGGATGGAATATGTCATTCTGCAGTTCTGGTTGTCCATCCTGCAGGCTGAACGCCTCAAAGTTTTTTTGTTTTTGTTTTTAGTATAAAAGAAAACAAAACAACAAAACAAAAACACATGATCTCTCCGGAACCCCACAAATTCAAGCTTACTTTTGTTCCTCTCTGGTCCCCCTCCCTGAGCTCCATCGTCACATGTGTTCTCGGCTGAAATGTCACTGTCCACCTCTCATTCAGGGTGTAAGTTCCCCCAGCTCCATTTGCTGGGCTTCAGAAAACATTAGGAACAAGATGGTTCAGTCCATTCATAACTCACATAGGTAAATGCCTGTGAGTAAATCAACAGGTATTTTTTTTTAAGCAATATCTTTTTAAATTAATTAATTTATTTTTCGCTGCGTTGGTTCTTCACTGCTGCGCGCAGGCTTTCTCTAGTTGCGGCGAGCGGGGGCTACTCTTCGTTGCGGTGCACGGGCTTCTCATTGCGGTGGCTTCTCTTGCTGGGGAGCACAGGCTGTAGGCGCGTGGGCTTCAGTAGTTGTGGCAGGCGGGTTCAGTAGTTGTGGCTCACAGGCTCTAGAGTGCAGGCTCAGTAGTTGTGGCGCACGGGCTTAGTTGCTCTGTGGCATGTGGGATCTTCCCAGACCAGGGCTTGAACCCGTGTCCCCTGCATTGGCAGCCAGATTCTTAACCACTACGCCACCAGCGAAGTCGTCAACAGGTATTTATTAAGTGTTCACTGTATGCCCTGCATGCTTCTAGGAAAGTGGGGAGGGCAGAGGTAGTTTTCTATATTCACAGATCTTTCCAACTAGCTGCCAGGAAGAGCAAATCTACTTTGTACATTGAGAAGAAGGCCAGTACTAAGGTGTGCATCTCAGCTGTGCGCTTTTGCTGCCCAGAGATAAAGGAGGGCCAGGGTAGCCAGAAAAACTTTGAGAAGGTGGAGTTCTGGAGATAAAAGAATATAAAAGTAGATAAAGACAAGACTTAGTGTTGAGTTTATTGCTAACCAAGGCAGGGAAAATCTGAGCCCACACATAGGGTTTTGGCTCCAAGAGATGCAGCCAAAACATTACATTAACTGTAAGAGAATAATATTTGAGATACACACAGGACTGGAGACCTAATTTGTGGGACCTAGTGCAAAAGGAAAATGTGGAGCCCTGTGTTAAAAAAATTGTCAAGAGTTTCAAGATGGCGACAGGAGAGATTAAGATTAATCCAGGGGTGGCGCCCTTCTGAGCACCAGGCCCTGTATGAGTGCTTGGCTCACAGGCTAGGAGGCTGGCCCTGGCCACGCAGTGGGGAGAGCAGCCCCCGGAAGACCATACTCAGACCAAGGGCAAGGGTATGGTTCATAAAGACAAAAGCCACAAAGTTGCATGGGTGAAAGTGATCGGTTGGTTGAAGGAGGTCCTTGACTTAACAGTTCAGGATTGGCTGGTTATATGGGGATTGTGGTGGGCCCATTTCTGGGCACCAAATCTGTTGGTTTGAATCTAGAACAGTTACTATGAGTTCACCACTTTTTTTTTTTTTTCTTTTCCTGCTATTTTTCTGCTAATTCAGTGAGAAACAGTTACTCTGATCCCTTTTGGAGCTCTCTTACCCCTCCAGGTTCAAGGTCATGCTGCAGGCAAGTCTCCATGCACATGCTCCAGGCCCCAAGATCAAGTCCTCTATCAAGAGTTAGCCTTCTAAATGGGAAAGAAATCCAAAAAAAAGAGGGGTATATGTATACGTATAGCTGATTCACTTTGCTGTACAGCAGAAGCTAACACAACAATGTAAAGCAGCTCTACTCCAATAAAAAAAAATAAAAAGAGTTAACCTTGAAGAGGGATCTGGACCAGCGGGAAGGATAGAGCAGGCAGAGGAAGCCATATGAACAAAGGCCGGAGGGGAAGGTAGACATTGAGGCTGTAAAGGACTCAGGTGGGGACTTGGGCGTGAGTCAGGGCGTGGGCGGGCTGTGCTGGGTGGGAGCTGGAGCAGGCAGAGGATGGAGGGACTGGAGAGCCTGACTCAGGAATGAGCAAGAGGCGGGAGGCTTGCCTCGTGGCTCCCAGCTGGTGTCCCTGGGCTGCATCTGGGGGGGTCACATTTGTGGAACAAGCAGAGCAGTCAAGGGGCCTGGAGCCTGTTGAAGGCAGAGGCCTGTCGTCCAGAGCCCCCGCGGGAGGCGCACGGGGAGGGCTGACTTCCAGGGCTTGAGCTGACTCTGGAAACCAAGCCATCTCACCTTCAGTCCCAGCACTGCACCTCAGCATCAAACTGCCTCTTGCCGAAACTGGGCCCCCATCATCCACCCCTTCCTACAGCTCTGGGTCCAGCTCTTGGTCCCCTCTGGGGGAGCTTGAGCACTTCTACTGCCACCCCCCTCCTCCCGTAGGAGGCTATCTGTATGTCTTCCTCTGTCTAACCTTGAACCCTGTCACATCAATTTCCCCAGGCGAGCTGCGCACCGTCATCTCCCAGGGATGATTTAATAGCCTGGTAACAGGATTGATACTGATAATAGACATTTTTAGAATCTTTTAAGAACTGAAGCCTGCTTTCAGGATCTCATGTGTGTTTCTGAGGGCCTCATCTTTGACTTTTGTCTCTTTTTTTGTTCTCACCCCTCACTTATGCCCAGAGGGTCTAGTGTCCAGAGGCCACTCGCTTGAAGGTGTTTGATGACATGAAAGGAGACAAACAAACCCAAAGATGGTCAGGTCAGCTGCTCAGAGTGTGCGGTTCTTGCCTGTGGTGGCCCATGATTTGGGGCCACCAGTCAGAACCGCCGACTATGAAAGGGCTTGAACTTGGGGCCCTTTCAAGTGCCTTCAGCATAGCGATCCCGCAGTTCTGAGAAAGCCGTGCTTCTGATGAGCTCAGGAAACAATACAAGAAACCGTTCCCTCCTCAAACATCCTCTGTCGCTTTTCCTTTCAGAGAGTGGATGCCGGTTATGCGGGGTCCTGAGAATAACTCTCTTGTCTGCTTTTTACTTTATGTAGTTATGTTGATCAGCGACCAAGAAGACCACAATCCTCTGAGTTCCAACAAAGTGGGTGATGGCCACGTGGCATTCACTTTGGTTCTTGCCTGCCCGTAGCATCTTACATAGAGCAGAGATAAACTGACTCATGGGAGAGTGTCCTTGTGAGGGTGAGGGGTAAAAAGCCACATGCAGTGAGTCTCCCTCAAAATTCCAAGGCTTTCCTAACACACTGTGCTTATCGATCACAATCTTAATTGGCTTTGTCAGAGTTGGTTGCTGACCCCATGAGCCCACCTTCAAAAACAGCCGCACGGGTGACTATGCCAGGCTGTGGCAGTGTGGAGACTCCCGGGGTAGGCCGGAATGGAGCTTTTTAGATGTCATGGTGGGATGACATCTCACTTTGAACTTCACTGCAGAGGGTGTTTACTATCTATTTAAATGTTCTATTTGCCTTAATCTTCCCGGCAGCGAGTCATTTGTCTGATGGTTTCCTGCATAACTAGGGGTCACGTCGACACCAGGATGGGGCCGTCCCAGCCAACGGCACTCGAGTGAGGGGCTCTCACGCCATCCCCTGCCCCACCTCACCCTGCCATTGCACCTCATGCTTGATCTCCATTGGTCTCTTTGCAGGCTTGCAGAGGTTCTGTGAAGATATCGAGATGATGATTGGATTCCAGCCAAACGTTTTCTGGAAAGTCTGCTGGGCGTTTGTTACTCCAACCATTTTAACTGTAAGGACCGTGTGCTTTATTGCGTGGGTAGCACCTTGTGTGCATATGTGATGCTTTATGTTGAGCAAGACCTGTGCCTACATACACATGAGCCTGCGGAGCTGGTAGGAGGAGTATTACTCGTGTCTTTCAGCTGAGGAAACGCAGATGTGAAGAGGTGAAGCGCCTTGCCTAAAGGTGCCTGCCTGGTCGGGTGCAGAGCGAGGACGCATGCACAGTTTGTAGCTTCCCTATGGAACGTTCCCCATTATATCGGTCTGCCTCACGTGATCACATTTCCCATGTGCTAACTGGGGTCCACGCTCTGTGCACAGTGCTTTATATCAGGGGTTCCCAACCCCTGGGCCAAGGACCGGTAGCGGTCTGTGGCCTGTTAGGAACCGGGCCACACAGCAGGTGAGCGGTGGGTGAGTGTGCGAAACTTCCTCTGCCGCTCCCCATTGCTTCCTATCGCTCGCGTTACTGCCTGAACCATCACCCCCATCCGTGGAAAAATTGCCTTCCATGAAACTGGTTCCTGGTGCCAAAAAGGTTGGAGGCTGCTGATTTATATGTATCACCTCATCTCTCCCTCACAGCAGCTCTGAGGGGTTGGTATTATAATCATCTCCATTTTATGGATGGGGAAACTGACACCCAGAGGTTATGTGACTTGCCTAGGATTGTACAACTATAATTAGCAACAGCCTGGGATCAAACCCAGGCAGTCTGGCTCCAGAACACTTAATCCTAAACACTGCTCAACACAGCTACTCTACAACTAATATGTATAGCAGAAGTTAGACTTTTATTGTTCATTTTTATTGCTTTTGAGGACTATCTTATCATCCTCAAGTGTGATGATGACATTTTGAGATCATCTGACATTCATCTTCTTAAAGATCAGAGCCCTTCATGTGCCAGTAAATCTGCAGAGGGACTTACAGGCATATCCTGTCACCTCCTTTATTGTGCCCCAGCTCCTGGCTTTGCCTCCATCTACTCTCCAAGCACAGTAATTGACAGTGACCTTGCCTTTCCCTCTGTTCCTCCCTGGCTTGTAGGTGTCATCTGGGCAAAAGCTGCAGGAAGCTGGCTGTAGTTCCTTCTGGGCCCAGCAGGTGGCACTAGAAACCAGATTAAGACCCTTTTACTACACTGTACCAGCTTCTTTAAAGGAAAACAAGACAGTAAAATTGTAGAGAAAACATATATTTTCCTTAAAAAAAAAAAAAACTGTCACAGAGTGAGTTTTAATCAAAACATCTCAATTTCTTTCTGAAAAGACAGAAGTTTAGAGAGAAAAACCATTCAGCGTTTACCTCCCTCTGCATTGACAGGAAGACATCATACAGAAGCCCACATCTGTACTCACATTTCAGAGGCTGTAATTTGTCTGAAAAGTCCCACCAGATTTGGGGCATGAGAGTTGAAAAGGACTAAGGTAGACTTTTCAGTTTCTTGAATCCAGGACTGAAGTGTGTGTGAAGGATGGGGAATTACCCATCTCTTGGGAGGAAGACGGGAGACCCCGCCTCCCCGCTGTTCCCCATCTCTGCTGAGCTTCGCCACGTCCCTCAGTTACTACTACACACAATTTATTCTTGGGTGGAATCAAAGTTAGAATCTGTTCCAGATTCTACCAACCTTTCCCTCCTGTCTTGGAAGAGATAAAGCTTCAGAGAATCTTATTATATTCTGCAGACGCAGATCACATAATAATAATCAGCAGGACGACTTGTGGAGATATAGTATTAGGTAGCAGCTTTATTAACTATGTCTCTCAAGCTCCCAACCACTCTGATTGGTGGGTGATTCTTCCCCAGTTTTACAGTTGCCTGTGCTGAGGCTTGGAGAGGCTAAGTAGCTTGCCCAAGGCTGCAAAGCTTGCAGGGGGCAGAATAAGAATGGAATCCAAGGCTACCTAGGCTTCAAGATAATACATTTCTAAATACATTTCTAATACATTTCTAAAAGCCTAGTTGCTTTCATCTCCAAGTGGAGTTTGGCCAATTCTGGATTAAAATAATCCTAATCTTCTTTAGGAGCAGAATGTCAGGGGAAAGGGATTCTAGGGACTTGCTGTGTTTTTTTGAGAAAGTTCCTCAACTGTGCTGTGCTTTGCTCGATTTCCGTTACAAAACTCACCTCAGAAACCTGTGGAGAGGTCCCTGGCTCGGTGGCTAAATTTTTTTTTTTTTTTTTTTTAATTTTATAGCTACTTTATTTATTTATTTATTTATTTTTGGCTGTGTTGGGTCTTCGGTTCGTGCGAGGGCTTTCTCCAGTTGCGGCAAGCGGGGGCCACTCTTCATCGCGGTGCGGGGACCGCTCTTCATCGCGGTGCGCGGGCCTTTCACTATTGCGGCCCCTCCCGTTGCGGGGCACAGGCTCCAGACGCGCAGGCTCAGTAGTTGTGGCTCACGGGCCCAGCTGCTCCGCGGCATGTGGGATCCTCCCAGACCAGGGCTCGAACCCGTGTCCCCTGCATTGGCAGGCAGACTCTCAACCACTGCGCCACCAGGGAAGCCCTCGGTGGCTAAATTATCCTTTCTCATGGCCAGGTTCATCTGAGGGCAGGGTTTTTGTCAAACCTGACTTGGCAGAGGGAAATTGATGGCAAGACCAAGCTTGCACAAATAAATTTGATGTGATATTTGTGTAATGAGGAAATGGGTATCAAAGAACCAAGGCTAACCCTTCTTTTTTGCCATTTGCCCTTCTGTAACACGGCTATCTTGTAGTAGGCTAGAATGAGCTGAGATTATGGGTTTAAATGACTTAGAAAACCCTGAAATAAAATTGATCATTTTTTATATGTGCCTTCATGGATTTATAGAGCTATAAATATTCTGCGTGCAATTATTGTATACATAGGCAGATCACGTTACTGAATTATGCACGCACGTAAGCAGATGTATTGCTATTTATATAGTAAATGAAATGGGGCAACTTACCATAATTACATTAGGCCATACTTCCAATAGACTGGTTAATAAAGCTTATAACTCTAGGGGCAAATGTTTAAAAGGGGGCCTAGAGTAGATATCTCTTATAGGAGCAGTTTTCTCAACCACTGTCTTCAGTCTCATGTTGCTTCAAATCCATATATTGAACTGCTGTTGCATTGAAATAATCACTTGCCCCGGCAGCCTGGGCTTTACAACAATCATACAGATGCCTTACATTTGTCTAATGCTTCACACTTTCCCAAAACACTTCCATATATTATCTTGCCTGACATAATTCCCTCTAATCATTTTCAGGCAGTTCTTTTACTGCTTAGGATAGAATGAGAGAGCTGAGGAGGAGGGAAGGACTTAGGCAGGTACATTGTTCTAGGTGGAGGCTGCCATAGGTGGGATGAATACAGGGAAGAACTCAATTTTCTGAGGGCAGTGCCCGCTCCCCCAACAGAGGCTCGGCTATAGCGTTAGAATCCCTCTTCTGTCCTTTTCGGTGCCTCTTTTTCCAGCGTATCTGTCACCTTGTTCCTCCTCCGCTACACTAAGCAAGACTTCAGAGGGTTCGCGTCACTGTTGCCAGCCAAAGTGTGCGGTGATGGGGGGAAAGGGGCAGACAATGCATCATCACCTCTCTTAAAAGTGAGGGGGGGGCTCCTGAGTAAATACCACACTGTTGTTCCCAGAAAATCCCTGTGTTGTATACCTGGTGTGAAATGGATCTGTTATATAGCAAAGAAGTCTGAGACATACAGGTCCCTCAGCCAATTAGTGGTAGAGCTGGGATTAGCCTGCCCGTCCCTGGCCTCTCGGCTCACGGGTTGGTGACGAGACCCGTTCACCTTGCATCAGTTGAGGGGAGGGCTGGGCCTCCACTCTCTTTGTCCCACAGCTGATTATAGGACCAAACTTCCTGCTCAGTCACTGCTTGGGGACCTCTCAGCTGGCTTTAGAGGCAGCTCCTGCGGATGGGCTCTTCCCCATTCAAGGGGAAAACGAAGTAGATTCGATTCATTTTTCACATTAATCTAATGGATTTTTTCCTTATAACAAAAGCTTGATTATCCATTATAGGCAGTAGAGACGCCTCTCTCCTTAAAAACACCCACCGTCCCCTCTCCTGCCTCCACCCGTCCGCCACCTCGGTATGTAGCCTTTAAAATCGTCCTCTCAGCCAGTCTGTGTGTATAGACACCCATATGCGTTGCTCAGTTTTTATGGGATGGCAAATGCAGCATCAGCGGCTCAGTGTGTGTCACGTTCATCTCTGTGAAATCCAGTTTCTTCATTTAGAAAATGAAGTAATAATACTTCCCTTTCAGGGTCGTTATGGGGGTAAAACGAGATAATAGACAAAAAAAGCAGCCAACTCACAGCAGGGGTCCAGTACATGACTGTTGAAGGAAAACTTCACATCCCCACCCTAACGCATGTGTTTCTCTTTTCTTCCCAGTTTATCCTTTGCTTCAGCTTTTACCAGTGGGAGCCCATGACCTATGGCTCTTACCGCTACCCTAACTGGTCCATGGTGCTCGGATGGCTAATGCTCGCCTGTTCCGTTATCTGGATCCCGATTATGTTTGTGATAAAAATGCATCTGGCTCCTGGCAGATTTATTGAGGTAATTGTATCAGCTCCCACTCCTGCCATCCCCTCCCAGGGGAGAAGCTCTGAGAGCCCCCTGCTTTAAAAAAACAAAAGATTTGGTGAACTTATTCTAAGGGGAGACATGGTGATTAAGTGGTTACAGTTGCTACCGTTTCTGTTAAACCCATTCTTATTATGTATTATTCCGCTAATGGAGGGGCTCAGCCAGTCCACAGGCCACGCTGATATTATGCTCTTCCTCAGAGCAGTGACGGCTCTGGGGAATAAACGATCAGAGTGTCTCCTCTCTCCTGGTGCTTCCCCCTCCTCTCCCCTCATCCAGAGCTTAAATCCCAGTGTTTGGTTTTTCACCACACATCAGATTCCCCCTTTCCTGATGTTCCTCTCTGTCCGAGGTGCCTCCCCCCAAACACCTATTACGATTACGTTTAAAATCACTCCCCCTTCCTGCTATGCCTGTGTTAGGCATGGCTGAGGGGTCCAAGCTGATGAAAATGTCACCATCCCCGAAGGATGTAATGAAAGGTCCAGGGTATGCCTGGTATAAGGCATGTTGGTTGTCTTTGTTGGTTAGTCCTTTGCTGGACCCATTTCCCATTTCTTTTTTTTTTTTAATTAATTTATTTTGGGCTGTGTTGGGTCTTCGTTTCTGTGCGAGGGCTTTCTCTAGTTGCGGCAAGCGGGGGCCACTCTTCATCGCGGTGCACGGGCCTCTCACTATCGTGGCCTCTCTTGTTGCGGAGCACGGGCTCCAGATGCGCAGGCTCAGTAGTTGTGGCTCACGGGCCTAGTTGCTCCGCGGCATGTGGGATCTTCCCAGACCAGGGCTCGAACTCATGTCCCCTACATTGGCAGGCGGATTCTCAACCACTGCGCCACCAGGGAAGCCCCCGCATTTCCCATTTCTAATGCAAAAGACTCCCCACCCTCACTCCAGGGAGGCTGGTGAGGGGACTGCCACTTGCTGAGCCACCAGTGAAGTGTGGTCAGGCTTTTGTTATTCATGAGAAATCACGTGCTCAGACGCGTTAGGAAGCGATCGGCCCTGCCTTGTCTTGGCGGTCCAGAGGGCTGCCGTCTTGGACCAGGCCGGTGCTGCTCAGGGTCTGGCCCAGGGGCTAGCAGCACCAGCACCACCTGGGAGCTTGTTGGAAACACAAACCATCAGGCTCCAGCTCTGCTCCGCTGAACTAGACTCTCAGGGAAGTAGGACTCTGGTGTCCGTAGTTTAACGAGCCCCCAGGTGATTCTGATGCAGATTCAAGCTTGCATTGGATTAGCCCAAAGCAAAGAAACACCTGCTGATGAGGGTAGTGAAGAACAGCTGGGTGGGTTTTGCTCTTGGTCAGCCAGATTGAGGAGGAGAGGGCCCTGGAGCATCTCTCGCAGGCTCGGGAGGGGAGAAGCAGATGGGAATAGAGCATGTGAGTAAAAGCCTTACACGCATGTCCACGCAATGAGGAGGCGGCCTTTGTTTTTATTGGACTAAAGGTGGAGGCAGAGTTGACAAAGGGAGATGCAGACATCTTCTTACTGAAGCAGTGTTCCAGTTTCCATCCTCAGGAAATTGTCTGTTATCTCCTTAAGGTAAATTGACTCAGCCCCCTCACCGCCAGGGATGGCTTGCCCGAGCCTCAGATGGACCTCCTACCCACTGACCCAGAAATCTCTTTCCCTCTGAACAGAAGCTGCTTTAGCCTCTGCTACTTTTGTCTTAGGCTGAAATCCTCTAAACTGATGAGTCGGCAAAATACATTTATTATGGTTGGTTCGGGACACAAAGGTTGCAAACTGATGATTAAGGGGAGATTAAACTAACAGCTATAAGAAGCAGCTTCCCTTTAATAGGTAATAAACACATACTTGTTCCCTCTTATGTAGTCAGAAATATGTTTTCTTTAATTTTCTAGAAAATGCTCCAGTCAAATTATGTTTTCCATGAAAGGTTCAGTTGACAGATTAGAGACATTCCCATTATTTTTAGCTTGCCTGCAAGAACCCACACTTCTGAACCAAGTCAGAAGCGTATATTTTTGTCAACAGATAATTAAAATCTTTGCTCACTCTTGGCAATGTATCTTTGTGGTTGAGGGTTTTTTTTTTTTTTTCCGGCCATTTATATACTTTGGGGAAATATGCTAAACAAAATCCAATTATTTTGATGTAACAACTCACTGTTGAGGCTACAGAACAAAAGTGAGTACATGTCCTTTGCAGTCTGCATTTGGCAGTGGAGAGAGCAGCTTGTAGATCCTCTCCATTTGGAGGGAAAAAAATGTATAATTAAAATCTGGGCCCTTTATTCTCTATTAATCTTGTGCAAGGCAAACCCTGGGCAACTGTAATATTGCTTGCAGGGTGATGTAAATAATTTCAAGTGAACTAAACTAAGTCTCCTCTTAAATGCATCCCTGGCCTTGTTAATTAATGGAGCTGATCTTCCTAACTGCTTCTCTTGGTGGGGGACCTCTTGGTTCCAGGAGGCGTTCTGGCGAATGTGGTCACACCCAGTTTGGGGATGGGTGGGTGGTGCCTGGGGGAAGAGGGTGCTTTGCTTCTGTGACCCTGTGTGTCTTTGGCTTCTTTGCAGAGGCTGAAGTTGGTGTGCTCGCCGCAGCCGGACTGGGGCCCCTTCTTAGCTCAGCACCGTGGGGAGCGTTACAAGAACATGATCGACCCCTTGGGAACCTCTTCCCTGGGACTCAAACTGCCAGTGAAGGATTTGGAACTGGGTACCCAGTGCTAGTCCGATGGCATGGGATGGCCCAGACTTGATTCCGTTTCTCCTCCCTGCCTTCCCCTAATGTTTTCCCCAGCTTTCTTGCCATTTTTCTTCTTTCTCCCCACATCTCGGTTCATACCCGTGCACGAGAGTGGTGACTTAGAAAAGTAGGACATAGTGTCGCATGCTGTAGCCAGGAGCTAGATGGACCACTTGAAGAGCGGTTTGCCTGTGTCCATGCTGTCAGTTTCTGGTGGGGTTTACCCCGCAGGCTCAAATCAACTAGGGGAGCGCTTTCCAGCGAAGTCACAAGTAGATGTGTGTGCGTTGGTCAGTAGAGAAGCATCCTCTGTGGTTGTCACTGGTGGTGCCAGTCAGGCTTATGCAGAACGGCAGGATAACCAGACTGTTAGTTTGGACTGATCTGAGCAATGTAGTGATTTCATTCCGACACACAAAGTTCAGGACTGGGTACCTTTGGGGGGTCGGCAGTGGTCAGAAAATGGTTTTGAGTAAGACGAGCCGGTGGATTTGGACACCCTCAAGGTGGTGGAGTTCCTATTTCCGTTCATGATTGGGGCTCTGTTTCCTTCATCTGGACCAACTGTCTCAAGTGTACCACGGACTCAGATGCTTTCTCTCTGCAAACTGCAAATCTCAGTGAAGAGTTGGTTCTCTCCCCTCAGTTGTCTTTTTTTTGAATAACCATATTTGTGAATTCTTTGGATGCTTTCCTCCACCTCTGCATCGTATTATTTGTGCCCAAAGTTGTACATTCATAGCAGAGTACCCTTTTTGTTTCTCCATGACGTCTAGCACTGTGGTTCAATGTCACCATTCCATGTTTCTTCTCTTCTAAATGTCTTTCTATGAGCTGTAGCTACCTTGTCTTTCAGCCTCTGAGAAAACAAGACTTACCCTGGTTCTGTCTATATATTATATATATAAGACACAAACTCCTAAAGGACATAATGTCTCGGTTTTTACTCATCATTTTTTCATTCACAGTCAATGCCGATTGTGGCCATAGAATCAAAGAAATGGAGAGTTGAAGAGAAAGCAACCACAATATTCACTGCACTGGTAGTACATTTTAGGTCACTGTATTTACAGAGATTTCTGATAGGTACAGGTTAGGTCAGTAGCAAGTGAGCTAATTAAAGCTATAGCTTTTAAGACTACATTTAGCTAATTCAATTTTAAGAGTCCCCAATTCACAGTACTCATAACCGCACTCTAATGAGGGCGAATCATATGTCTGCAGAGGTTGGTGAAGCCGTAACCTTTATTATCTTCTTGTATCCTGAACCTGCATATATGAGATTTCCATAATGTGATACGTGTTCACGTAGTGTGTACTCGTAGTGGTGTTTTCTGTCTTTATAAATATCTTATTAATCACTGTAGAGATGATGAGTGTAGGATAGTGTAGTCTGGGTTTTTCTTTTTCCCTTACAGTTATAATATCTAAACCTAAAATTGTTTCCTTAGGGGAGACCATTTCAATCATTTTCTTATTTGTTTGTCTTCATATTACAGGGTCTCAGGCAAAGTTTTCAGTTCAAATCTTGTATATTGATGTGACATTTTCATCCTGTTAAACAGTAATGAAACCCAACAACAGACCTTAAAGTAACACTTTTTAAAAAATGACTTCATTTGTTAAGGAAAAAGGAAAATCTCAACTCATCTTACTGAGCTCTCCCTTTTCTGGGGCAAATATTGTTGTCATTTGCCAACACCGACGTGAACTTCCAGTTTTCAAGAGTAGCCTGTGGAAACTTTCAGAAAAGGAAACAAAGATGGGTTTCGAACTTTAGGTTTTTCATCTCTTTTGTCTGCAGGGCACGTTTGTTCTTCCCCCTTCTCGTTCTCTTCTTCTGCTTACCTCCCAAAGCTAGAACTTACTAGAATCCATCACAGAGACTAAATCCTAAGCTTCCCCTAGACTTAGCTTTAGGAAGCTGAGTTGTGGCTTCTTCCCCTGTCCCAGTGTTTCCCATAGTGACCTGTCCGCCATTAACACTGGTTTCCCCAAGAAAGCCATACTGTAGAGAAGCCCCCTTTGCTGTAGCAGATTCTGCATAGTGGTACCAAAAATTAGCCTCTCCAATTGATATCCAATGAGGTGGGAGAGGAAGGAAGGACTAACTTAGGTTTGGAAATGTTCTGCAGCCTTTCCAACTTGAAGGTTGAAGAAGAGAGCTGAAATCAATTAGCATTCTCCCATAGGACTGGTATGTTTGTGTCAGGATGAATGGTTTTTGGCTTTCCTCTCTTGCCTCTTGGCTAAAACTCGAGTCTGATGCTGGATGCCAACCCAGTTTCTGTTAATTATTGCTGTTGTGATTAAAAGAAAGGGGGAAAAAACTCATGGATGCTGCCAGATTTGTTTTGTACACACTGCAAGTTAACTTAATTGTCAGAATGGGGACAGCCTCACTAGCTAGTGTGTTTTGCATTTGGGGGCAGCGACATTTGTATTCATTACAATTTGTCCAGTTAAGACCCAGGACCTGTTCCCTGAGCAGCTGGGTTTTTGTTTGTTTTTTTTTCCTTTTTCCTACAACTTTCAAGTTTTATGTACAGTTTCCTTAAAGGTGGAAGGTTCTAAGCTTATCTGGAAATAGTTACCTTGTGAGTTTAGTTTTGCCAGTTTCTACAGTAGTGTTTAACTTTTGAGGCTTTCCTTGCCAGAGATGTGTTCAGTATCTGAGCTGTTTCTAGTCATCGCCAATCTACTCGTGCCGCACCTCCCCTAGACTTGGCTGGGACGCTAAGAGCTGAGATGCGTATGACCAGATGGATGTTTCCATGCTATTAAAATGCACAGTCAAGTGGAAGGGAAAAAAATGAACGAATAAAAATAAAATGAGCAGCATTGTCATAAAGTGCCACTTGAGAGTTCCCCTTCAAACTGAGGCAAAAACCGAGTTGCTGAGGAAGGACTTTCATTGGTTCACTGTGCAGAATGGTGGGGTATTTTCCACTTGTGAGATTATTTCCTAATACCAACAAATGCCAGAAACCCATCCAGAGGAAAAAAAAAAGCCATATGTTAAAAACAGTAACGCTGTAATATCCTTAAAGGAGAAAAAAATGTATATGTCTTAACAATTGGTGTTGTGGCTTCTTATGCAAATACTTGTCTTGCATATTAGTAACTTTTAATCTCTTTAAGGCTGTGTGTTTGCCATGTACAAATGTGTCCGGTCTGGTCTTTTTTCTCTTTTTCTTTTATATTTATTTATTGCATGAAATCTGTGGTCAATGCAAAATCTCGATGACCTCAACATCTTTGAAATTTCCAATGTGTTTTTAATATGTCAGAAATGGAATCAACTTGTATTTCAGTGAGTGGCACTTTAAAAGGACATTGAACACAGTGACCCGGAAATGGATAAGACTTGGGTTGTCTTTGCTAATGTTGCACTGGAGTGGAGTTTTCCTTTAATTAAGTTCTAATTTTGTTATCTACATGTGCCTCAGTGCTTCCTGATAACGTTAACCTGTCAGCATGGTTTTCCCATGCCTAAAATTAAGATATTTTTCTTTCCTCTTTGTTCCCTTGGCTATCGGTCATCATTCTCTTCTCAGAGACTTGCACAATAACTATTGCTTAATGTAAGCATGATGGCAAGATCATACTGCTGCTGCACTTGGATTTGGGTCTGTGACACACTTCTTTGAGGCAGATGACTCGAGCAAGGGCAGGCTGGGTGGTAGGTTATCTTGCAGAGAAATAAAGACCAAGGCCAGCGAATGAAATGAGTGTTACCTATGTTTCATACCAGGTATCATGCAGAAAATCTCCAGGCTGGGAGCAAAGGTTTGGGTGATTTAATCTTGATACTAATTTCTCTGCAAAGTGGTCCCAGGATTTGCAAAAGTGAAGCTTCCTATCTTTCCTGGATTTTGCTTCAACTGTACAGAAAGGCCAAGTAATTTTGAATTGTGGTCTCTGCTCGGGTCACCTCTGAGCAGCCTGCAGCGAAAGAGAAAGTTTTCAGATTGGGCATTCATCACCTCTGAAGATCAAGCAGTGGTTTGATTTGCCTGCTATGGATTAAATACATCTTCAGGTAACCATTTGCCTTATAGGTGTATTTTATTGTTAGGGTGATACCTAGTAACTGACTAGGAACTGTTTTGTCTCTCATTGTTTTGGTCTTTTTTTGCACTTTATATGGACCTATCATGGAATAGGTTTATTCTTAAATTGTGTACTTGGCTAATGTCCTAAATGCAGGCATCTTACATGGTCCTGTCGCCTATGAATAAAGATATGTTCCCTAATCAGGTCCTTATATTTTTTCATTAACTGTACTTGAAGAAAATATATTACATTATAAATGATGCATCATATATATATCTTATAGAGTACATATTATATACTGTGCATTATTCATTTAAGAAGTCATTATTCTTGAGGCCCTACCTCAAATTTTGTATTTATGTGTACAAATACAATTTATGGTATTATATATTTGCCTATTATATACTGATATAAATTAGAATTTATCCTAATAATGTATGAGTTCACAAAACCCTAAATAAATGTCAGTGTTTAACCTGATGATTACAGAATTGTGTCTATTTCAAACCCGTTACCCACATTCCTTCTTTCTTAACAAATGGCCTTCAGGTATTCCCAGGATTGATCTGTTTTGTTGGGAGAAACCTGGAACAGAAATGGAAAACTGCCTTCTTGGGAAAATGAGATATTGCACTGCTGCAGAAACAAATATCAATTAAATTGTTATATTCTTAGCCATCGGAATACACTATTGTTTGCTGAATTATTTTATTTATTTATTTATTATTTATTTTTGGCTGTGTTGGGTCTTCGTTTCTGTGCGAGGGCTTTCTCTAGTTGCGGCAAGCGGGGGCCACTCTTCATCGCGGTGTGCGGGCCTCTCACTATCGCGACCTCTCTTGTTGCAGAGCACAGGCTCCAGACGCGCAGGCTCAGTAATTGTGGCTCACGGGCCTAGTTGCTCCGCGGCATGTGGGATCTTCCCAGACCAGGGCTCGAACCCGTGTCCCCTGCATTGGCAGGCAGATTCTCAACCACTGCGCCACCAGGGAAGCCCTTGCTGAATTATTAATCATCCCTCCTGGGGAAGGAGAGAGAGGGAGGGAGAGAGGATCTGAGTGAATCTGAACAGAAGGATTGGGCAAGTTAAATCCCTGGGTGTGTTTTAATGACCATTTTTGTCAGTCTTCAATTCAACTTTATTTCAGTTCCGCAAACATTTACGTTGCTCCTCCACTGAGTCGACCCCAGGCAACATGGAATAAAAAATAAAAAAGGGCTTCCCTGGTGGCGCAGTGGTTGAGAATCTGCCTGCCAATGCAGGGGACACGGGTTCGAGCCCTGGTCTGGGAAGATCCCACATGCCGCGGAGCAACTAGGCCCGTGAGCCACAACTACTGAGCCTGCGCGTCTGGAGCCTGTGCTCTGCAACAAGAAAGGCTGCGACTGATGAAAGAAATTAAAGATGATACAAATAGATGGAGAGGTATACCATGTTCCTGGATTGGAAGAATCAACATTGTGAAAATGACTCTACTACCCAAAGCAATCTACAGATTCAATGCAATCCCTATCAAACTACCACTGGCATTTTTCACAGATCTAGAACAAAAAATTTCACAATTTGTATGGAAACACAAAAGACCCCGAATAGCCAAAGCAATCTTGAGAACGAAAAATGGAGCTGGGGGAATCAGGCTCCCTGACTTCAGACTATATTACAAAGCTTCAGTAATCAAGACAGTTTGGTACTGGCACAAAAACAGAAATATAGATCAATGGAACAGGATAGAAAGCCCAGAGATCAACCCACACACATATGGTCAACTTATCTTTGATAAAGGAGGCAAGCATATACGGTGGAGAAAAGACAGCCTCTTCAATAAGTGGTGCTGGGAAAATTGGACAGGAACATGTAAAAGTATGAAATTAGAACACTCCCTGACACCATGCACAAAAATAAACTCAAAATGGATTAAAGACCTAAGTGTAAGGGCAGACACTATCAAACTCTTAGAGGAAAACGTAGGCAGAACACTCTATGACATACATCACAGCAAGATTCTTTTTGACCCAGCTCCCAGAGAAATGGAAATAAGAACACAAATAAACAAATGGGACCTAATGAAACTGAAAAGCTTTTGCACAGCAAAGGAAACCATAAACAAGACCAAAAGACAACCCTCAGAATGGGAGAAAATATTTGCAAATGAAGCAACTGACAAAGGATTAATCTCCAAGATTTACAAGCAGCTCATGCAGCTCAATAACAAAAAAACGAACAACCCAATCCAAAAATGGGCAGAAGATCTAAATAGACATTTCTCCAAAGAAGATATACAGATGGCCTACAGACACATGAAAGAATGCTCAACATCATTAATCATTAGAGAAATGCAAATCAAAACTACAATGAGATATCATCTCACACCGGTCAGAATGGCCATCATCAAAAAATCTAGAAACAATAAATGCTGGAGAGGGTGTGGAGGAAAGGGAACACTCTTGCACTGTTGGTGGGAATGTAAATTGATACAGCCACTATGGAGAACAGTATGGAGGTTCCTTAAAAAACTACAAATAGAACTACCATACGACCCAGCAATCCCACTACTGGGCATATACCCTGAGAAAACCATAGGTCAAAAAGAGTCATGTACCAAAATGTTCATTGCAGCTCTATTTACAATAGCCAGGACATGGAAGCAACCTAAATGTCCATCGACAGATGAATGGATAAAGAAGATGTGGCACATATATACAATGGAATATTACTCAGCCATAAAAAGAAATGAAATGGAGGTATTTGTAATGAGGTGGATGGAGTTAGAGTCTGTCATACAGAGTGAAGTAAGTCAGAAAGAGAAAAACAAATACAGTATGCTAACACATATATACGGAATCTAAGGGAAAAAAAAAAATAAAGCCATGAAGAACCTAGTGGCAAGATGGGAGTAAAGACACAGACCTACTAGAGAATGGACTTGAGGATATGGGGAGGGGGTGGGGTGAGATGTGACAGGGTAAGAGAGTGTCATGGACATATATACACTACCAAATGTAAAATAGATAACTAGTGGGAAGCAGCCGCATAGCATAGGGAGATCAGCTCGGTGCTTTGTGACCACCTAGAGGGGTGGGATGGGGAGGGTGGGAGGGAGGGAGATGCAAGAGGGAAGAGAAATGGGAACATATTGTATATGTATAACTGATTCACTTTGTTATAAAGCAGAAGCTAACACACCATTGTAAGGCAATTATACTTCAATAAAGATGTTTAAAAAAAAAGAAAGGCTGCGATAGTGAGAGGCCCGTGCACCGCAGTGAAGAGTGGCCCCCGCTTGCCGCAACTAGAGAAAGCCCTCGCACAGAAACGAAGACCCAACACAACCAAAAATAAATAAATAAATAAATATTAAAATAAAAAAAACCTTTAAAAAAATAAAAAATAAAAAAAAATAAAACAGTCCCAGAGCTCATGGAACACAGAGCTTAGCAGAAAGACTACCCATATTAAACCGACACACAAGCAAATAGATAAATGTCATTCCTCTCCTTTTAAGTGTGTGGAGCCCGCACATGCCCTGCCCAGAGAGGGGCCCTGAGCTCTGGTGACATGTGTAGAGACTGGCAGCTGGGCGCTCCTGTCTGATCATGTTAACCCGGAAGCTTGACCCTGTCCTCCAATAAACACAGACACTCGCATTCCACCTCCAACTTCAGCTGCCACGTGGGCAGGCTATGGGCATGAGCTGCACCACTCTTGGTGGGAGAAGAGATGCCCTCAGAAGCTGATGCTGCAAACCCCAGGCCGTGAGCATAGGTGTCCCTCCTGTGGTAAGGAGACTTCCACACACCCCCTCAGGCTTGTCCATAATACTGTGCTTCAGCAGGCAGACGGAGCCGCAAATACCAAACTCAGTGAAGACCTCATCTTGAAAGAAGAACGCTCCATGGCTTCAGAATTTGGTGCTGACTTGTCATCCTTGATTTCCTTCCTGTGATGTATTTGTGTTTTAACTTTTTCTGGAAAATTCTCAAGCATATATAAAAGTGGAGAGTGTGGAATAATGAACTCCCATGTTCATATCACTCAGTTTCAACAATTATCAACTCATGTCCAAGTTTATTTCATGTATCCCTCTCCCCACTCTGAAATGAGACTTTATTTCTTTGGTGTATTTCAAAGTAGAGCCCAGAAACCATGGAATTTCACTTGGAAATGCGCTGTTGTGTTTTTATAGCCCTATATTATTATTATTTTTATTGAAGTATAGTTGATTTACAATGATGTGTTAGTTTCAGGTGTACAGCAAAGTGATTCAGTTATACGAATGTGTATGTGTATATATATTCTTTTTCAGATTCTTTTCCTTTATAGGTTATTAGAAAATATTGAGTTCAGTTCCCTGTGCTATACAGTGGGTCTTTGTTGGTTATCTAGTTTATACATAGTAGTGTATATATGTGTATGTACCCCTTTAAACAGTCTTTCCCTAAATGGGGATGATGATGAAATGTGGGAAGCTTGGCGCCCACACATCTGTAGCAGGTTGATCTATTCTGGCCTGTTAAAGAGGGTAAAAGGATCTGTCTGGAAGGAGCTAATGGTGTTTGCTCTGATACCTCCCCTGGCTTCCTGCGTCCAATCTTTCATCTTGTTTTCATTTGTTTGGCAACTATTCCTCCCCCTGGACTTTGTGGCTATTTTCCTAAGGCGCTCACTTCTGCTCCTTTGTTCTCTGCTTTTGTTCATGCCTCCTTCTTCCATCTCCTCAGATGTCTCTCCTGGAACCAGGCATTCAGAATCTCACAGCTGCATAGAAGTCCAAGGTCATTTATTCCAGCATCTCTGATACACAGATTCTTCTATGACAGTCTGTTCTGTGGGAACTGGATTTACAAGGCAATGCAAGTAGGGTGGGTAGTCGCTGTCTGAAAGGTTCGCCATAGGAGCCTTTTACAGGAGAAAGCTCCTCCAGTGCCTTTCTCAACTTGAACAAAAGTGGATTTACTTCTCTGAGTTACACATTCTACTGCATAAACTGAGACTGTGTGTGGTTTGGGCCGCTCCTTTCTTGCCTTTTAGTGTAATCTGTAATTTTATGAGAATTTTCATATTGCAAGTCATTGAACCCAGCCCCATTCCCTTTTGCAGAAAACTTCTCCTGTTGCTTGTAGGATGAGAAAATAACATCTGGAATATAGTGTGGATCGGCATTGAAACAGTATCACATTTTCATCATTTATTGATCCATTCACTCATGTATTTATTTTTACACTCTACTCAATGTCTTAATTATGTTAAGATGTTAATATAGTTCCAGTACCTAATAATTTGTGACACAGTAGATAATAAATGCATTTTTTAATCAAATGAGCAAATACTGAGTACTGGCTCTGTACAAGGAACAGAGCTCAGTGTTATAACATGTAGGAAAAACACGAGTAAGACTTGGTCTCTCCCTCCAGGTTACTCAGAGTGAGTGGGGCTTTAAGACAGGTACACACGTTGCCATAACACACGGTGGCAAGTACCAAGTGTGGCCACAGGATTTAGGACAAGAACATACTGAGGGGATGCAGAGGAAGAAATTCCTTCTGGCTGAGAGGATTAGGCAGGACTTCAGGAGATAGGGACATGGGGAGGGTTTTGACCATGAGGAAGGTATTAGGATGAGCTTCCCAGGTGGATGAAAGCAAGTGAGTGATGGTATGAGGATAGGACTCTTTCAAGGAAGAGTGGTGGGCGAAATTGGAAAGTATCACATATGCTTGTGGAAGTGAAAACTAAGGCTGAAAATGGAGTTTAGGACTTGACAGTCAGGTGCCGTCAGTGGCAACAAGAAGAGTTCAGAGGCTACCGGGGACGGTTATTGAATCATGGAGAGATATTTCCTGGCAGAGGCATCCATGATGCCAGAGACAAAGCACTGTCCTGGGTTCAAGTGCCAGCTCTATATCTTATTAGCACAGTCTCAGTTTTCTTACTGTTACAATTGGAAAACTTATACCAATCTCACATAATTGCTATGAGCATTAAGTTAAAATTTGTATGTGCAAATTTAACACCACAGATAAATGTTGGATATTTACTGTTATAGTCAGATCTGTGCATTCGGAATATTGACCTGGTCACAGTGTCAAGGATGGGTGGAAGTGGGGAGAGACCTGGGGCAAGAACACTGGTTTGATTGTGCAGGAAACCAGCCTTTTCAAAATGTTAGAAGGAACACCAAGACACCAGGTCATAAACCTAGAAACATAGGGGTCTGTTTACAGGTAATCTCCTTTCTGACTCATGTGACTGGGGCCATCAGGGGTTATATTTAAAAATGTGAGCAATCAGCATGGAGATGACACCAGCCAATAGGGACAGAGGCTGGAGCATGGTCCTGGAGAGTCTTACCCTGCCAGGTGCTGCCACGTTAGTTTCTGGATCTTGGCAAATTCTCAGAGTCCGGGGCGGGGGGGTGCTGGGACAGGTGGGTCCTTGAGGTGGGACTCAGGATTCTCAGGACAGCCTGGATGGTCTTATCCCATTACTCGGTTCCTTCTGCTTTCTCCTCTCACTCAGGAAGGGGAGGCTAAGGCATTCTGTGGTTATTTACGAGGAATACTCACTTGTACCATTTGCATCTAGACTGCATGCCATCTGCATCCCATGCTGGTGTTGGGCAGAGATGCACAGAGAGAGCTTTGGGTGCTGCCTTCCAAGGTTGTATGAATTTGATCTTTCTTGGCTGTGGGTTTTGAGAAGAGGCCATAATAATAAAAAAAAAACACTCTGCCCCGCCTGCTTGAAAGTGGAGAGCACTGCTAAGCGTAGGCTTGTGACAATCTCGGTGTGCAGTCCCTCTCTTTTCCTGCCTTCAGGTGAGTGCTTCTTATACACCCTGTGTCTTGGGGTGAGGGTAAGAATGATGATGAACTTGCACTAGACCAGTACTGGTATTTTGCAAAGCTGGAACAATGTGAGGGAGCGCCATAGAGACTGAATTTCTCTGAACTTCTGTTCTTGCCTTCCTCAGTAACATTTCTGACTTTAGCTAGGCTTGTTGTCACCCAGTCAAAACATGACGTTCCCTAGTTCCCTTGCAGCCAGGTATGGTAGATGGACTACTGGCTCTACTTTTTTCACCCCAATCCGAATCACACCCGGGTTATGTCCTCATCGTGGACGGATTGTACTTGTCCCTTGACTTTACTAGCATGTAAGCAGAAGTGGCAGTGTGCCAGTTTTGAGTCTAGACCTTAGGAGACCTGGCCTGTTTCCACGTCCTCTTTGTGCTATGAGAAGAACATGTCCTGGCTAGCCCAGTGGTCCAAGGAAGATGAAAGACATGTGGGACAGAGTCATTCAGCTGACACACAGACCTGCTGTGAGAAGTGGGATCAGCCCAGCCACTGTAGCCTGAAGCAGACATGCCTGAATGAGACTGAATGAGCTGAATCCTCGCCAACCTGCAGATGTGTGGGAGGAAATACTTAGTGTTGGATGCCCCTGAAATTTAGTGGTTGTTTGTTATGCTGCAGTAGCTAATAGATACATAGGGAGTGACCATGTGACTAGGTTCTGCCCAAGTTTGAGTGGAAGTGATACATGGGGCTCCTAGGCATACCCTTCTCCTTCTCATTCTCTTCCATATTTGCTGTCTGGAATGTGGATATAATGGCTGGAGTACCAGTAGCCATATTGAACCATGAGGACAAGAACTACATTCTAGGAATGATGGAGCGGAGATCTGGGAAGAGCCTGGCTCCCTGTGGACTTCATAGAGCCACTAAATTAAACCTGGTTCACTCAACTCTAGAATATTTTCTTTGCCTGAGAGAGTCTTAAACATCTCTTACGTAAGTTATTACTTGGGAGTTTTTCCTGTTATATGAAGGCAGATAGAACCCTCACTGATATAGGTAATAAAATGAACTGGGATGACTAGAAGGACACCCAGGGAACCACTGGGAGATGTGGGAGAGTTTAACGTTACTTTGTTGGCGAGGAGAATTTTCATGGCCTGTGACTCTGGAAAGTAGTCTTAAAAGCGTTGGAAATGACCATTTCTGTTTTATGTATTGTAGATGGGCAGAGCCAGTCTCAAGGACTGATGTGATAGGTTGTTGCCTAAAGTAACTAGAGCAGGCTATCCCTGTTCAAAAATACCTCTCCCACTCTACCATCCCACGGCCTGAATTTCCTCCAGTAGATATTCATTGCTTTGGGTCAACAGGCCGGCTCATTGATGTGGTACTTTAGTGAGGGATGCTCCATCTTCCCTAATTCAGTGTAAGTACAAAAGGATGCCTTCCTCCTAATTTTCCTGCAGAGTGATGGTAACGCTGTGGAGCACATGGGCCTTTGACCAGGAATGAAGGATCATCTTCAGCCCTGGAAAAGAAGGCTGGGTGAGCACTTTGTGGGCAGCCCAGGGCCATGGGACAATAGAAGGAGCCTTTATGGAGGAAAGTTTGGGAGTTGATCAAGAGGATCATTTCTTCCCCAACCTTTTGGTTTCCACGTTAGGGATTTTCCTTAGACCCTCCTGGCCCTTTACTATACTCCCTACTCTCTCCACCTTTATAGAGGAGGCGGATGGCCATTGGTCCTCATTTCTCAATGAGCTCTCTTTCACTTTGTCGCTCCACCCTGGTCAGTGGGACCAGACGGCTGTGCCCAGATCCAGCCTGGAGGGAGGGCAGATGGCCAGTCCATTCTGGCTTTCACACGAGGCTGTGCTCTCCCAACACTGTCCCTGTATTCATAAAGACCATGTTTGGCCTCCTGCTAACTCTTTTATTTCTCAGTTGGTCAGAACTCATGCAGGAAATAGGGCTGCTATGTATTATTAGTCTCCCACAAGACCTCAACAAGGAGACTGAATCCACAGGCTTTAGCCCAGGAGAAGCGGTATAGCTCAACTGTTAAGTGCACAGATTCTGCAGTCCTACTGTCTGGGTTTGAAGCTTTGCTCGGGCACACGTTTGACAAATGGCTCAGTTTCCATATCTGTAAAATGGGTATAATAATCCCACCTACTTAATTGGGTTGCTTTGAGGAATAAATCCATAGAAGGCACTTGGCTCAGTAACCCACACCTAGTTACACTTAATAAATGGAGCCATTATCATTCTGGTTAGTGTTGGGGCAAGGTCTGCTTCTAGGGCCTGTTAGAGGATAGGGTTTCTGCTCTCCCCTGGTTATAGGAATGGACAACATGTACTTATGTAACACTTAAAACCTGGATACTATGTACACCTTAGTTCTTATCCTCAGAAACTCAAAACTCAGATTATTGATTTTATGGATTAGGAGAGTTTCATCCAAAAGAATTATGAGATGCCTTTATCTATATGTCTATGTACAGATTTTTCTACGTCTTCCTACAGATTTACACCTAGCTTTGTTCTAAAATGTGTTTGAAGCTGCAAGACAGAAGGACAATAGTTATCTTTACAAAATATGGGTCCTCTAATCTGGACATCATTGAAACTGATTGTAGTAATTGGAGTAGAGAATACATTTTTTGTGTGTAGAATTCTTATATTCATATTGAAACAGAGGTATGTGCGTGAATATATTCATTCTACCCCTCTTTACCATTGCACCTGCATTTCAGGAAATGAAAATACCCACCCAGGTCCAGGCGTGCATAGTTCTAGAGAGTCTGGGGCTTGCTGGGTTTGTGAAGGAAACTTGGGAGTTTTTGCACTTCCCTGGGCTCTGCCAGGAAATTGGCACCTGTGTTAGTTTCCTAAGGCTGCTACAAAGCACTGTAAACCGGAAGGCTTAAAAACAACAGACATTTAGTCTCTCACGGTTCTGGAGGTTAGAAGTCTGAAATCAATGTGTTAGCAGGTCCATGCTCTCTCCAAAGCCTCTAGGGGGGAGGATCCTTCCCTGCCTCTTCCAGCTTCTGGTGGCCCCAGGCGCTCTCTGGCTCGCAGCCCTTCAGTGTCTGCCTGTCACATGCTGACATCTGTTATGTCTCTGTCTTCACATGGCATTTTCCTCTTCCTATAAGGACACCAGTCACATTGAATTAGGGCCCACTAATGACCTCATCTTCACCTGATGACATCTGTAAAGACTCAATTTCCAAATAAGGTCACATTCATAGGCACTGGGAATTAGGACTTCAACATATCTTTCTGGGGGGACACAATCCTATCCATAACAGCACTATCCTCTATTCCCTCCAGTTTTACAAGGAAATGTGTTGTGCACCCATAAATATGAAGGTAGTTGGAAGGCTGTTTGGACAAAGGAGAGTGACTTAT
The DNA here is from genome assembly GCF_949987535.1 of Balaenoptera acutorostrata. NCBI lineage: Eukaryota > Metazoa > Chordata > Mammalia > Artiodactyla > Balaenopteridae > Balaenoptera > Balaenoptera acutorostrata. Next base: position 37,411,628 of record NC_080072.1, on the reverse strand, counting down.
GGATGGGGACTGGAGGGCAGTATATGAAATGGAGAGTTTCTCAGTCTTGGATACTAAGAAGGAGTCTTACTCATTTTTCCTCTGCGGAATCCACTGCCCTACATAGAGTCAGCAGTGGAGCAGCTCTGAGGGCCCATGGGACATGGCAGTCTTACTGTTGCCTTGGTGATGGTCAATGAGAAATGTCAGTTCTCTATGCTGCTTCCTGGGAGAACATCCATTGATTCATTCAACAAACGTTTATTGAGCTCCTAAAATGTGCCAGGCACTGTTCTAGGTAGAGGGATACGGTGGTGAATAAGGAAGACAAAAATCCTACACTTGTGGCATTCTCTGGGGGGAGACAGAATAAATGTCAACAAATCAATTGATATTTCAGATAGTAATAAGCACTATAAAAAAAATAAAGCAGGGTTAGGAGACAGAGAGCCATAGACGTGAAGTGAGAAGCTTCTTTAGGCAGGTCTCCCCGAGGAGTTGACATCTGAGCTGAGATTTAAGTCAGGTAAAAAGTGAACCACACAAAAATTTATGGAAAGAATGTTCCAGGCATAGGAAGCAGCACATACAAAGACCACGAGGAGGGTGTGAACTTGGAATGTTTGAGGAATAGCAAGATTCTGGAGTGAATGAAGGGGAGAGGGAGAGAGAGCTGGGAAGGTGCAAGATTCTGGAGTGAATGAAGGGGAGAGGGAGAGAGAGCTGGGAAGGTGGGCAGAGACCTTGTAACATGTTTGGATTTCTTCAAGATATGATGGAAAAATGCAGGGGATTTTTGAGCAAGGGAATGTGATCTGATACATGTTTTAAAAAGCAGACTATGCCTGCTGGGGGATGGCTGAATTGTCAGGGGCAAGAGTGGAGGCTGAGAGAATGATTGAGAGTCTAGGGCAGTAGCCGAGGGAAGGGGTAGTCATGGATTGGAGGAAGGTGGGAGTAGTGAAGGGTGGTGAGAAGTAGTTGATTTGGGATTTTCCTTTAGGTCTAAGGGAAAGCAAGTCAAGGATGACCCCGCATCATTTGGTTGGAACACCTGATGAAGGCTGGTACCATCTCCTTAGAAGGCAGCAGGCAGGGAGTTTGGGGGGCGGGGGGAATCAAAAGTCCTCATTTGGCCATACTACAATTTTTTTCATGATCATTAACGAAGTTTTTTAAAAACAGGTTTATTGATATACAATTCACATATTATACAACTCACCCATTTAGAGTGTACAGGTCAATGGCTTTTAGATTATTGTGAATATCTGTGAGAGTTTTGCGTCCATCACCACCATGAATTTTAGGACATTTTCATTACCCCCCAAATAAACCCTGCATTCCTTAGCTGGCACCTGCTAATCCTTCCTTCCCCTTCCCCCTGCCGTAGGCAACCAAGAATCTACTCGCTGTCTCTATAGATTTGCCTATTCTGGACATTTTATATAAATGGAATAATATGACATGTGGTTCTTTGTGACTGGCTTCTTTCACTTAGCATAATATTTTCAAGATTCATCCCTATTGTAGCATGTATCAGTACTTCATTTCTCTTTATTGCTGAATAATATTCCGTTATATAAATATACTGCATTTTACTTATCCACTCATCAGTTGATGGGCATTTGGGCTGTTTCTACTTTTTGGCTATTATGAATAATGCTGTTATGAACATTTGTGTACAACTTAGTGTGTGGCCATATGTTTTCAGTCCTTGTGTATGTACCCAGGGGTAGAATTGCTGGATCACATGGTAACTTTATGTTAAACTGTTCGAAGAACAATTTTACATTCTTGCCGACCAGCAGTATATGAAGTTTCTAATTTCTCCACTTCCTTGTCAACATTTATTATCTGGCTTTGTGATTTTAGCCATCCTAGTGGGTGTGAAGTGATATCTCATTGTGGTTTTTTTTTTTTTTTTAAAGAAGATCTTTTTTTTTTTTTTTTTAAATTTATGGCTGTGTTGGGTCTTCGTTTCTGTGCGAGGGCCTTCTTCTAGTTGTGGCAAGTGGGGGCCACTCTTCATCACGGTGCGCAGGCCTCTCACTATCGCGGCCTCTCTTGTTGCGGAGAACAGGCTCCAGACGCGCAGGCTCAGTAATTGTGGCTCACGGGCCCAGTTGCTCCGCGGCATGTGGGATCCTCCCAGACCAGGGCTCGAACCCGTGTCCCCTGCATCGGCAGGCAGATTCTCAACCACTGCGCCACCAGGGAAGCCCCTCATTGTGGTTTTGATCTGCATTTCCCAGCTGGCTAATGATGCTGAGCATCTTTTCATGTGTTTACTGGCTGATTGTATATCTTCTTTGGAGAAATGTCTATTCAGATCCTTTGCCCATTTCAAAATTGGGTTATTTGTCTTTTACTATTGAGTTATAATAATTTTTAGTAAATACAAGTTTCAATCAGATATAGGACTTGAAAATTTGTTTCCCATTCTGTGGGTTGTCTTTTCACCTGTCATGATGTCCTTCGAAGCACAAATATTTTTAATTTTGATGATGTGGCCATATTACAATTAAGGCACCTGATAGGTAGTTGGGTATGTAAGCCTGGGGTTCAAAGGAGAGGTGGGGACTGGAGATACACATGTGAGAATTATCCATGTGTAGATAGTAGTTAAAGCCAGGAGGCTGGATGACAACACACAGGAGTAAGTGTGGCTGGAAGAGAAGAGGACTGGGGACTGAGCCCTGAGTCTCCCCAATATTTAGGGGTCAGGAAGAAGAGGCAGAGGGATGATCAAAGGAAGCCTCTGGTTCCTGGAGAGACCATGGAGGGAGGCCATTCAGAAGGGCAGGGTGGACTCGGGATATGGTATTGGGTAAACCAAGCCTCATCACTGCTTTCACTGAGCATGGATCCCATTGCGATATCCCAACATCACAGCCACGTGGTCCCTTAATTGACACCACAGAAATTTGATAGACGAATTCTGTAAAGGTTACCTTAGGCTACACGCTCCAAATCCCTACTCAAGAAATGCATTTATAGGAGGAGATTGAAGTACTTAGTTATCTAGGAAGATTTATGACCTTGTTAAGATTAACACTTGTTACTGCTAATGGATGTGATGCTGCAAAGCTTTGACAGAACATATGCCTTGCTTTATTTTTTAATGGAACATGCTAAAAGCTCCATCCCACAGGACCAACTAATTACACAGAAGCTTTAAGAGAGAGAAAGCTCTAAAGGTCTGACTCAGACTACCTTTTCCCTTTGTTGGGGTCACTGTGACTTCTAGGATTTCTGAGATCAATAAAAGGGCCTTTAAAACAACAGTTCAAAGCCACGAAGGGCTGCTCCTGCTGAGGTGTATTTAAAATCCGTGGAGAGACAGGGGCCATGGGTCTCACAACACAACATGGTGTAGGGGGGTTCTCGCTCATTAGGCCCAACTAAACTTGGGGAATCCAATTTTCTGAAAGATGTGTGATTTTAATGTTAGCTTTAAATGTAACATGCTCCAAGTAGAAGGAAAAAGTCCTGACTCTGTAATGAAAACACACAGAGAGAGTCAAGGCAGACAGATCCCCTCTGGGCTGGAGTTGAATCCCAGAAGACATGGAGAATCAGTTCAGCCTTGACATCAGTTTACCTCTTAATCTTTCAACTCAGCTTTGGAGTGGCAGTACACTTCTTTGTTGGCTTCCCTTCTTCTACCTCAGCTGTTAGGAGCTGGAATTTATCTCTTGTTCATTTCCTTTTTCATCTGCTAAGGGACCACAATGCAAAGGGCCGAGTGGGACAGTGGCTTGCATACAGAAATATCCAGAAAAATAGGACAGAGATCAGAAGAGTATGCAGATAAAAACCTTCTCTTAATAAACTGTGTTGCTAGTTTGGTGACCTTCAGTGGTGGATCCTGGGATCATAGCGATGTAGGGGTTAGGAGTACCGGGAGTGAGAGGGGGCCCGAGAGGTGAGAAGGGCAGGTCCTTACTAGTGAAGAGGATTCTGGAACGTTGGAATTGTTTCCTGGGAAATGAGGGAGGGTCGTGTTCAGAGAAGTTTCCCTTTCCTTCTCTGGGATCCCTGTTGCCAGTGTCAGAGGTGTGGGGTGGACTCGGAGAGGGGACCAGTGCGAGCAAGCTGAGGAGTTTTAAATCACGTGGGGCTCATTTGGTACAAATCAAAGGTTCTGTCATGTCTGATTTCACACTCTGCATCCTAGTTATAAATAACATTCCTGGATGGAAGTGCGACAAACCTGAGAGCTATTTCTAGGGAAGGCTCGGTTCCAGAAGGGGGTCACATAGAAGGAGGAGGACTTGTCTTCTTTCCCACACTCCTAAAACAAAGCCCAGCTTTTCTCTCCCGGGAATGGTGTTCGGGAGGGTCCCAGAGGGACTGCGGGAAAGACCTAAAAGTGACTATGATGGCTTTTGACAAAACCATCAAGAAAGTCACTCAAGGAAAAAAAAAAAAAAGGTTAGGAATTTCCCCTAAGTGGCAGCATCTGACCTGCGGAACCGGAAGGCTTGCAAGTAGACCCCCCAAACCCCACCGTGGCTCGCTCGGGCTCAGGAACCCTTTTTCTGGGCCCCCTGCCTCAGCGCCCTTTCCCTGAACCTCCAAAGCGTGTACCAGTCAGAGGGACCCACGGGGAGAGGGAACAGAAGGTGCAGGTGGCGAGCCGCGACTCGGCCATCATTCCCCTCAGGGCCCTACTCACCCCTCGCCAACCAGTTGCCTAAGCAAATCCCGAGTAATTGTTTTCCGGGGAGGGGCTGGGCGCGCTCTTTGGCGCCACCTGGGTCGGGATTCCCCCGGGAAGAAAACCCACCCGCGGGGGCTCCGCGGTTCTTAGTCTCGACCAAGATGAACTGGGGCAACTTCTGCAGTCTCCAGCGCGGCACCGAGGCAGAGACAGCGGCGGTGGCGAGGCCGGCTCGTCTGGGCTGGAGAGTGTGAAGCCGAAGGGGTGCTTCCGCCTCCAGCTCCTCCCTTTTGCCCGCGGGTCCTGGGACTCCAGCTCCGGTGCTCCGAGTGGTAGCGGCTGCTGCGCCGGCCGCCCGGGTGTTCGCAGCGGAGGGGAAGCCGCTCCCAGCGCCGAGCGCAACCTGCCGGAGTGGCCGAGCCCCGCGCTCCCGCTCCAGCTCCGAGGAGAGCGCAGCCGCAGCGGGGGCCGCCGCCCGCTGTGGGGGACGGGCAGGGGGCGGGGCGGCCGGGGCCGCCTTCCTGGGCGCGATCCCCGAGCGCAGCACCCGGCGCTGCCGAGACACCTCCCCCGCCGCCCGCTAGCAAGTTTGGCGGCTGCGAGCCCGGCGCGCCTCGGGATCGAGGCGCATTTGTTTCTTCCTGGCTTCCGCGCGCCCGGTTCGGCGGGGACCCTTGGGAGCGATGCCGAAGGATGTGATCTTAATTGTGTGGTTTTGTGTGTGCACCGCCAGGACAGGTAAGCACGGCTGGGGCTGTCGGAGGGATCCAGGGATAGGGGGAGCCGCGCCGCTGTGCCCGGCGCCCACCTAGGCGTGAGGAGAGCTGGAGCTGAGCTCCGCGCTGGTCCGGGGAAGGGCGTGGATGGGTCCCTCGAATCTCTCTGCCCCGGTCCAGGTGAAAGGGTGAAAAGTGGGACTCACAGGCTGGAAGATGCCCTCGAGGAGTGCCCCCTTCCCGGAGGACACGGCCTGGCGGACGCAGGAGTGAGGGGCGCGGCCATTCGGGCGCGCCCTCCTGCTGCTAGTAACCGGCTTCCGGGTGGAAACCCACGGTAGGGCGGGCCCGCGAGCCCCACACCCGTGAACTTGACAGGCGCCGTGGAAACCGCCCTCCCTGCGCCCCGCCGGGCGGGGAAGGGGCAGCGGCGGGAGGCGCACCCGCAGAGGGAGCGCTTCCGGCCGGCGGGCGCTGCGAGGGCCGGGAGGGCGCGGCGCGGGGTGAGGGCTGCGGGCGTTCCTGGGATTCCGCGATCTCTTTCCTCGTCCCCTCCTGACTCTTCCCCAGGGGAACTCCAGGAGTAGTCTCTCTTGCCACCCCTATTTCCCACCCCCCAGAGGGCAGAACAAACTGGGGGGAATTGGAACTGTGGGAGCAATCCCGGGGAGATTCTCTCCAGCTCCGCACTAGTTTTCCCGTGCTGTAACTGCACGTTGGGGGTTGTGAAGGGGAGGCAAGGATAATTGGCGTAATTTTCTGAAGTCCCCACTTCTTTCTGCCTCCAGAGACGCAGTTGTGAGGACTCTAAGCGCGCCTCCTTCCTTCAGCGTCTACTCGCCCCCAGCCCCCATGTCCCCTGGGGTTTGGAGACCCTCTCTCAGCCGCCTTCTCCAGGAGACTAGTAGTAGATTGGGGAAGGTGGGGGTGGAGTGGGGTGGAGGAGGAAATTGGCAAAAATAGGACCCTCCCCCGCGGGGTGGGGTGGGGCGTCGCGCGGTTTCATCCCTACGCTAGCCATCCTCGCCACGCGCGGCCGACTTTGCACCCCAGAATCGGTGTGTAGTCATTCCCTCTGCTTTTTTCTTGTATCACTCTCATTTCCCTTCTCTAGAGGCATAGCCTTCTTCCTATGCAGAGTTTATCTGTAGAGGGCTGGGGAGGGATGCCCGGCCTTGGTCCGCTCAAAAGTTCCCTCCGCTGGCCCTTTCCATTTTCCCCAGGACTGAGCGGGAAGCAGCTTTTCCTTTGCTTAATGACAGAGCGGCGGGTGTGGACTTCTCCGCGGACAAAAGGAATCCCCATCCCTTTCCTATCTCCATCCGAGCTCCCCAGGCTGCCGAGATGCCAAGACTCGGTCCAGCCTAGAATAGGTGCTTCTTGAGTTCCGGCCCATCTAGATGGGTTGGTCTTTTAAAACCGAGAACACACTGGAAAAAATGCGCCCCTGGAAGATCAGGGCAGGCAAGGCTAATGCAGAGCCTGGGCTAGCAGCCCTGCGTGCAGAGAATTTGGTGCTGGTGGGCATCTTACAGAGGAACCAAAGAGAGAGAAACTAGGTGGGGGAGAGGGCAGCGCATCGGGCATTTCACGTCTCAAGTGCACATCACTACCAAACATACTTACGTCCTTTGTTCTCATTACTCTTGAAAAGTCGGCAAAAAGTGCTTCCCCCAGAAGTGGACTGTGTCTCCAGGGCGCTTTGCTTTTGGAGATCTTTAACGACACTGTCTTTTCCCCTTCCCCACATCAAGTCCCTTTAAAACTTGTAAACATGCTCTTGTAGGGAAGATTTACTCCTGTATCTATTCATTCATTCAGCGAAGAGTTGAGTGTCTTGCTGGGTGCCAGGATTGCTTATACAAAGAGGAACCGGCTTGCTTGACTTCCAGAAACTTACAGCTTAGCTGAGAATCTAGATAGAAACTGAAAAGCATTTTTATTGTACAGCTTGATGGGGGTGGGGGGAAAAGTGGTGGGAGTACAGGAGTTTGTATTGAGGAAACAGGAGGAGCGGTAGGAGTGAATTCTGGGGCGGGGTGGTCGGTAGTCAGGGAAGGCTTTAATCAGGAGGTGACGTTTGAAAGTTGTGTCTGGAAGGCTTTGTAGGGAGTTTTCCAGGTGCACAGAGTAGGGAAAGCATTCCAGGCAGAGGGCACAGCTTGTCCAAAGTCAAGGAAGCGTGGAAGGATCTGCCCACTGGTTGTGGCAGTTGCTTAGGGAGCTTGAGTTTTCCATGCCACTTGGTACTCTTTGAACACCAGAGGCTACATATTTCTTCTACAAAAATTATCAGAAGAATGAGAAAGACAGGGGGAAATAATATCTCACTTCTTTCACTTACAATTTCTTGCAGCTTGAGGCCGTCTGATGAGCAATTTTTTTCTTTGATTTTGCCCAGGAACCATCATACCAGTATCACACATCCATCCTCTGAGGTAGCTAAGCCTGGCTCTCAATTATTTTATCAGGATCCAAACAGCCACTGGAAAAGTTTATTTGTCAAGTGGGACAATTGTTGTCTGGGCTGTTAACAGTCCAAGATGAAATAAACACGTAATTCACTGAGTGAGCTGCTCAGATATCACTGCCTTTTAATGGAAATGAATAGATGGTATCAGGCACATTTTAATTAAAGCAGCACTGCAGTGCAGTAGCAGTTACATATGAAAAGATCTAACGATAGGTGTCACAGGAAGCTGCTTAAATTACTCATTGTTCAGAGAATTTGTTTTAAAGAGTAAAGTGGGGTCACGAATAGGTCCTGTTCTCCAGTTCTGGTTATTTCTGGGTGAAAAAAATCTGAGATTTCCAGGTACATCACTAATAATGAAAATTTAGAAGGCTACAATAACAGCAGTAATAATACATTATGTCCATGAGTTTTCTCCAGTAACCTGGAAGTGTGAATAATGTAAAACTCAGTGATTACTCCCCCATGGCTTTCAAGTGTGGTTTGGTCACCAGGGCAATGGTTAGAGGGAGCCCCTGGGGCTGTGAATGCCTTTTGCTGCCACCTGCTGGAAAGGAGAGCTTTTCTTTTAGAAGCACCTCCCAGGCAGTTCATTAACTATGAATTGAATAATAGAGCTGTGAACAAAAGCCCCCAGCCTCCAGTGATCATGTGAAATATTGACTGATTTGGAACAGGCATAGAGCATATTCTTTAAGGATGTTGCTTTTGGGGTAGTAAGAAACTTTGTAGGAGTCCAGAGGCCCAAATCCGATCAAATGGCTGTGAAATCCTGCTGGTAAATGAGGTCTTGGAGCATCTCTCCAGCATCATATTCCCCTGCATGGACCAGGGGAAAACAGCTGCCATCACGCACAGTGAGCTGGATTAGATTTGAAGTGAGCCAGATGCAGGAGGATTTGCTCGGGAGCTTAGGCCTGGGACCCTGAAGGTGGACTGAATGGGCTTTGGGCCTCAACACTCTCTGGGCTAGACTGAGGAGTGGCCAGCAGCAGGTGTCCTGGGAGATTAGGGTGGAGATTCTGAATCTCAGAGCCAGGCCTCAAGTGCCTCTGCGACACTGACATGCTGCCTTCCAGGTTTTAAAAAATATTTTTTTTTTCCCCCAGAAGCTTTTTATCCGGCTTAATTCCAATACCCAGCTTCAGCCATGTGAGAGCAGTTATGGCCAAAGTAGAAAACTTCAATAGAGTTTCCTTGGAAAGGGCAAGAGCTACATGCTTGGATAAGAAGCAGAAACATTAAAATAAAAAAAATATTTTTACGGAACCAACACTTTCATACTGTATAAGGTTCAGGTGAAGCCATGCAAATGCTGCCTTATTAATAGATTTTCTGATTTTTTAGGCAGTGGGCAAAGTGCTATCTTTTACTCATCCTGCTATTGGCACCAGGTGTTTTCATCTTGATGGGGACCACTTAGAGAAAACAATACAGTACTGTTTCTGGAAGCCTAATTGATTTCTCTTGTTCTGTTTTAATGGGATGTTTTCACGACGAGAGCAATACAGTTATCTTAAAGCCAGGGAAGCCCCTTTGCTTGTAGGATATAGGGGGAGGGGTTAATATAGATTTAATATATAGATTTCACAAAGCGCAGCCAGGGACTTCCCTGGTGGCGCAGTCGTTAAGAATCCGCCTGCCAATGCAGGGGACATGGGTTTGATCCCTGGTCCAGGAAGATCCCACATGCTGCGGAGAAACTAAGCCTGTGCGCCACAACTACTGAAGCCCACGTGCTTAGAGCCCATGTTCCGCAACAAGAGAAGCCACGGCAATGAGAAGCCCGCACACCGCAATGAAGAGTAGCCCCCGCTCGCCGCAACTAGAGAAAGCCCGCGAGCAGAAACGAAGACCCAACGCAGCCAAAAAATAAAGAAAAAAAAAAAAAAAACAAAGCACGACCAGAGTGAGAAGCCCTTCTAGGTCGTCTGGGCCTGTGGAGGGGTTGGGAAAATGGGAGCCACCTGTATCTTTCGTATGATTCCAGTGGAGTTGAGGACCAGGGAGTTGGAATGGTCTGGAGAGCTGGTCCTATGAAAGACAGATGCAGCAGACCGCAGCTGGGCACCAGATATGTGCTAGGAGTGTTCATGCAGTTATCACTGAAACCTCACGAGGCTGGGAGGCGGGTATTATCCCCATTTTACAGTTAAGGGAAATGAGGCTCGGAGAAGTGAAGTGATTTTTCCAAGGGCACAAAGTTAGTAGGGAGAAGAGACAGGACTGAAAGTGGCTCTTAGTTTAGTGTTGTTTCCACAACACTTTCCAGATTGAGGTGATCTCACATGGAGATGGGAATCCAAGGGCACCACTGGGGTGTTCTGCCAGCTCTACAGAATCTGTGTGGGTGCCTTTTAGGCTTGTCCAGTTGCAGGGCTCCAAGTTTGGGAGATTCAAACATCTTAAGGATAACCATTATAGTGGGTCTTTAGTCCCCGCATTGGTCAATTACTGCCACAATAATATTGCATAACAAGCCACCCTAAAGTCAAAGCAACATTTCTTTTGGTTCATGCGTCTGTCGGTTGGTTTGGTATTGGCTCACTGGGGCCAGGTTTGGCTGGGCGTCGTTCCAAACCCAGGTAGGGTGTCTGCTCCGTGTGTCTTAGTCTCCTTGGAGCAGTGGCCCAGTAGGGCCGTGTTTTTCTCACTGTGATGCAGAGGTACAAGAGAACAGGCCCCACCACACAGGCACATCCAAGCCTCTGCTTGTGTGACATTGCTAACATCCTAATGACCCAAACTAGTTACATGGCTGGGCTCAAAGTCAAGGGATGGGAGGTTTACTCCCACTCTAGTGGAAGAACATGCAAAGCCACATAGCAAAGGGTGTGGCTATGGGAGGGGTAAAGATTTTTTTTTTAAATTTATTTTTGGCTGCACTGGATCTTTGTTGCTGTGAGCAGTCTTTCTCTAGTTGCCCTGAGTGGGGGTTACTCTTGAGGCATGCGTTTTGCGGTGGCTTCTCTTGGTGCAGAGCACGGGCTTTCGGCGCACGGGCTTCAGTAGTTGTGGCACACCGGCTCAGTAGTTGTGACTCGCGGGCTCTAGAACGCAGGCTCAGGGGTTGTGGCGCATGGGTTGTGGCGCATGCGCTCTGCAGCATGTGGGATCTTCCTGGACCAGGGATGGAACCCGTGCCCCCTGCATTGGCAGGTGGATTCTTAACCACTGCGCCACCAGGGAAATCCAGGGGTAAAGATTTGAAGCCAATAATTCAGTCAACCATATTCCTGTTAGAAAGTTTCCTGGGCTCGAATGCCGTCCTGTCCTCTCGTGGTATTCCCCAGATATGCATATTGCCCTGAGATCACTGCACCCAAAGCAACGATCATATGTCCACTCATCAATTAATTAATCAGGTCCTAAATTCAGGGCCTGACATATATGAAGCCTTGTGCAAGACACTGAGCCTACAGGGATGCTTCCTTCCTCTTGTGTCCAGCTAAGGGCACATTTCCCAAACCACGTTCCAAATTCCTGGCCAGAGATAGACTGGTGTGGAGGTCCTCTGAGATCACTCTTAAATTAATTTCTGCCGTATAGGTGTAGAGCACTGTAGATCAAACTGAAATATGAGTTCCTTTCCTGCCTTTTCAAGGTGATCATAGAACTGCTGGTATCTGAGCTCACTTGGAGAAAAACATTGCCAGTCTCAACAAGAGGCTCATGGTGCTGTGACTTGGGCTGATAGATGCCCGTTAGCGCAGTACTTCTTTGCACAGAGTAGGTACTCGGTCAGTCATCAGTCTTTGTGAATGGAGTCTGTGTCAAGCAGGTAGGATGGAACCTTGAGTGAGATCATAAGGTAAATCAGAGCACATCCCACTCTTCCTCCCCTTAAACACATACCTTAAAGTCCTCCAGTGATACTCCATTGCAATTAGAATACTATCCCTCTCCTTGTTGTGGCTCACAAGGCAGGGCCTACCCTGGGGCCTCATTTTCTACCACTCTCCCCCGGGCTCACTCTGCTCTGGCCACACTAGCCTTTTTACTGTTTCCTCTCCACGCCAAGTTTGTTCCTGGTTTGCATTTGCATTTTCTGTTCTCTAAACCTGGAAAGCTTTCCCCTCCAGATCTCCCCTTCTGGAATAACTGCACCATCGCCGGCCGCCATAGTCATCAGGTGTCTGCTCAGAGGAACCTTCCTCTACCACCCTTTTTAAGCCTCCACCCAAGCTGCTTTCTGTTTCATAACTCTGTTTTATTTTCTTCGTGGCATTTATTGCCATCTCAAATTATCTTATTTATGTATTTGTTTATTTTTTGCCCTCTCCTCACCCGCTGCCCTAGGAATGCATGCCCAAGGAGGCCATCTCCAGTGCCTCGCAATGCAGTGTGTGTGTTACATAGAAAGCACTCAGTCATATCTGTTGAAAAATGACTGAATGAATGAGTCGTCTTTGGGTAAACTGGTCTCACATCTGGCTGCATTTCAGAGGACAAGGGGAAGCCTGACAAAAATTGAGAAGGCAGCTCTATGCACTGTGTCTTTAATTTAACCCTTTGTCCACCTTCGGCTCCAAAGACCCTTCCCAGAGCCACCTTCTGTTGACAGAAGCCTCGATTGCTGCAGCAGCCCCTGTTTCCTAACAGGAAAAGAGTGAGGAGAGGGTACATTTCCTTCTCCAGATCTGTGGGGAAAGGGGTGAGGGCAGGAGGACAGATGAGACTGTCACAGCGTGTGATGCCCTGATGAAATGCACTCGGTCTCTCTGGAACAAATTGGGTGTAAGCTCTCCAAATCTTGCCTCAGCGACTGCATTACCACCAGACCAACGTTGACAGTTGTTGCTGATTAAAACATTTCCAGCTGTGCAATCAGAATTGCACTACTGAGGTGCTAAGTGTAGATAGGCACAGGCTTTAGGAGTAGCTTAAACATAGTCCCTTGGAGTGATCGCCAGCCTTATTAATATACATAATTGGAAGCCACTTTGCAGTCATGAGCGAATCATTCTGCAGAACACCCTGTAGATGAGAGACAGGCTTAAGGATTTGCCTTTTTCAGATGAGGCAGTGGGGGCTCAGGGCCCTGTTTCTCTGTGCTAAGGTTCTCCAACAAGAGTTGTCAGGGTGTCTAACTTTTCACGAATCCCCTTGACATCTACATCCATTGTTCTGGGGATTCTCTTTCCTGGCCAGTCCCTCTGCCACCCTTATCCATCAGGGACAGGATCCCTCTCATTTTCTTCCTTTTTATCGCAGGTGTCATTAATAGTGCTCTGTGGAGGTGTTTCCTGGTGACGGTGGTGTCAGATTTCACTACTGTATCAGTCTCTGAAGCAGGTAGATCAGGGCCACAATCCTGTATCCACAGTTCCCAAATCTAAAAAAGCTCAGAAACCCAAAGTTTCTTCATAGCTCACCTGACAGCAAAACCTACCCTGAGCTGAACTCCTTTGGTGGCAAAACTTGACCTGAACAGATATGAGGCTATTTTTATTTATACCAATTAGAGGACAATATCAGACTTTTTGCTGTACAAGTATTGTGTTTGGTTATGGGGTGCTGATGTAGGCTTTGCTGAGGGTGTTACATAAAATGTAGTATATGGGCCATATTAGCTTTCCAACAGATGATCCAGTCTGAGTTCTGAAATGTATTTGGCCCCTAGGGTTTTGCAAAGGGATTTTCAATCTGTAATGGGGAATGGGAGAGGGGGAAGGGACGACAAAACCACAATATCAGTGGGGGTGATGGAGCAAAGAGTTGCCTTCATTTTCCATCCAGGGAAAGAGCATCTCTAAGCACTCATCACTGGGTTCCTTGTATTCCCTGCCACTCCTGGCCTCTGTCATTTCTGTTCCATGTTGCCGCAAGCAAGTCAGCATTTTAAGCCAAGATGGCTCTTTGTTCCTTTTCAGTGGTGGGCTTTGGGATGGATCCCCACCTTCAGATGGATATTATCACTGAGCTCGACCTCGTGAACACCACCCTTGGAGTCACTCAGGTGTCTGGACTGCACAATACCAGCAAAGCATTTTTATTTAAAGGTAAAGGCATTTTTCTCCTTTGCATGGGGGCAGAACTTGGGGAGGAGGGTCTGTCTGGGGACTGTTCCTCTGGTGTGTATTTGTCGGAGGATCATCTCTGCTGTTTCTCTCGTGTTATCGTCATGAGGAATGTTCAGAAATGCCGAGGGTGTTTAGATATTTGGGGGGTGTTCTGAGGGTGTGGGAGGGGGCAGTCGGGGGCGTGGTGGTGAAATATCTGGCTTGGCAGTGACATATTTCCCAGGGGATTTTGGTGGGGATCTAAAGTGGAAGGAATTTGTAAAGTCCTTGAAAGCCATTGACCAGCCACATTATTTTTATAGGATATTTCTTCTACTGTTATTCATATCTTTACCTATACCTATGTCCTTTCCTGTTCCTATATCTTTATCTCTCATTTAATGGGTGGACCATGCACAAAGAGGATGTTTCATGGCTGCATTTTCTTAGGGGTACAGCTTACTTGGTTCTGCCCACTATAAACTTGACTATAATTCATTAAATTGTTCAGCAAGCATTCATAAAGGCAGTATAGTGTGCTTCTTAAAAGCCTGGGCTCTGGAGCCTGACTGCCTGGGATTAAATTCCAACCCTACCACTTATTGACATTGCGACTTTGGGCGATTCCTTAGGCTGACTCTGCCTGTGTCTTCATCTGAAATAATAGTACCTAATGGGGCAGTTGCAAGGATTAGAGGAGCTAATCCATGAAAGTGGATCAAACAGTGCCTGGTAACATAGTAAATCCCTGGTAAGTATTAGCTATTATTATGGAACTCCTATTGTGTACCAGGCAACATGCTAATAGTAGGATTATTAGTAAGAGTAAATAAATGTAGTGAGAGAAACAGTCATTACACAAGTAATTATTGACTTCCAATGGCTGTACTTACCATGAACGGGGTGTATAGGTTGCCAAATAAGAGTATACAGGGAGATCTGAATTATTGGGAGTGGGGAGATGGTGGTGGTCAGGAAAAGGCTACCCTGAAAAAGTGATATGTCAGCAGAAGAGTGAAACATGAATAGAAAGCTTGGTGAAGGAAGAGGTGGCGGCTCAGAGCATTCTGGGCAGAGAAAATAGTATGTAGGAAGGTCTTAAGGCAGAAACAAATGGAAAGACATTTAGCATGGCTGAAAGGTGGTGAGTGGCTGGAGAGGTAGGCAGGGGCTAGGTCACACTGGGCCCTGAAGGCAGAATTGATATTTAGCTTATATCCACGGGCTTGGGTGTACTGATGCTTTATGGCCAGTGTCTATTTTGATAGGTGGGAGGCCATGTACTTGTTAACTATTGCAAGTATTACCCTTGCCCATAGGCCATGTTAGTTTTTTACTTTACTCTCAGATCAGTGGGGGCCTTTGATGAGTTGAAGGAGGGGAGTGATCTGATCAGATATGGCAGCCTAGATATTCCTTTATGAAAATGCCTGGCAGGCTTCTTTTAACCCAGCCTTTTGTGAAGATAACAAAAGGATTATTTTAGAATGACTGAACCAACATTATGGGATGAGATATATATATTTCCTGTGCAGAGAATTTAAGGCTTCTTAATAATATACAGCACACCTACAGATACTATATAATAATATATAACAAGACTACAGATATGTTAATTTCCGCTTACTCTTACTAAGGAATTGGTGAAGTAAGTAAACTGGGCATGGTTAAGAGAATACAAACAGGATTAGTTTTCTCTTTGCATTATGCAAGGTCTCTTCAGTTACTGTTGAGAGGTCATCCCATTCTTTTTTTTTTTTTCTTAACGTTTTTATTGGAGTATAACTGCTTTACAATGGTGTGTTAGTTTCTGCTTTATAACAAAGTGAATCAGTTATACATATACATATATCCCCATATCTCTTCCCTCTTGCGTCTCCCTCCCTCCCACCCTCCCTATCCCACCCTTCTAGCTGGTCACAAAGCACCGGGCTGATCTCCCTGTGCTATGCAACTGCTTCCCACTAGCTATCTATTTTACATTTGGTAGTGTATATATGTCCATGCCACTCTCTCACTTTGTCCCAGCTTACCCTTCCCCCTCCCCATGTCCTCAAGTCCATTTTCTAGTAGGTCTGCGTCTTTATTCCCATCTTGCCCCTAGGTTCTTCATGACCATTTTTTTTTTTTTTTTTAGATTCCATATATATGTGTTAGCATATGGTATTTGTTTTTCTCTTTCTGACTTACTTCACTCTGTATGACAGACTCTAAGTCCATCCACCTCACTACAAATAACTCAATTTCATTCCTTTTTATGGCTGAGTAATATTCCATTGTATATATGTTCCACATCTTCTTTATCCATTGATCTGTCGATGGACACTTAGGTTGATTCCATGTCCTGGCAATTGTAAATAGAGCTGCAATGAACATTGTGGTAAATGACTCTTTTTGAATTATGGTTTTCTCAGGGTATATGCCTAGTAGTGGGATTGCTGGGTCGTATGGTAGTTCTATTTTTAGTTTTTTAAGGAACCTCCATACTGTTCTCCATAGTGGCTGTATCAATTTACATTCCCACCAACAGTGCAAGAGTGTTCCCTTTTCTCCACACCCTCTCCAGCATTTAGTGTTTGTAGATTTTTTGATGATGGCCATTCTGACTGGTGTGAGATGATATCTTATTGTAGTTTTGATTTGCATTTCTCTAATGATTAATGATGTTGATCATCCTTTCATGTGTTTGTTGGCAATCTGTTTATTATGTTGAGGTAAGTGGAAGATATACCATGTTCTTGGATTGGAAGAATCAACATTGTGAAAATGACTATACTCCCCAAAGCAATCTACAGATTCAGTGCAATCCCTATCAAACTACCACTGGCATTTTTCACAGAACTAGAACAAAAAATTTCACAATTTGTATGGAAACACAAAAGACCCCGAATAGCCAAAGCAATCTTGAGAAAGAAAAACGGAGCTGGAGGAATCAGGCTCCCTGACTTCAGACTATACTACAAAGCTACAGTAATCAAGACAATATGGTACTGGCACAAAACCAGAAATATAGATCAATGGAACAGGATAGAAAGCCCAGAGATAAACCCATGCAAATATGGTCACCTTATCTTTGATAAAGGAGGCAAGAATATACAGTGGAGAAAAGACAGCCTCTTCAATAAGTGGTGCTGGGAAAACTGGACAGCTACATGTAAAAGAATGAAATTAGAACACTCCCTAACACCATACACAAAAATAAACTCAAAACGGATTAAAGACCTAAGTGTAAGGCCAGACACTATAAAACTCTTACAGGAAAACATAGGCAAAACACTCTATGACATAAATCACGGCAAGATCCTTTTTGACCCACCTCCTAGAGAAATGGAAATAAAAACAAAAATAAACAAATGGGACCTAATGAAACTTAAAAGCTTTTGCACAGCAAAGGAAACCATAAACAAGATGAAAAGACAACCCTCAGAATGGGAGAAAATATTTGCAAATGAAGCAACTGACAAAGGATTAATTTCCAAAATTTACAAGCAGCTCATGAAGCTCAATATCAAAAAAACAAACAACCCAATCCAAAAATAAGCAGAAGACCTAAATAGACATTTCGCCATCCCATTCTTGATTTGAGAAGTGCTGCTGACACTTTGTCAACAGAGTTGCTATGGAAGCCTGGCTCATCTGTAAGCTTCATGAAAGCAGAAGTCTTCCTATCTAAATACCCCTACATCTCTAGGACCAAGTATTGTGCATGGCACACAGTAGGTGACAAGTAAACATTTTGAATTGAATTAAAATTTCCTCTGTCCAATGTGCTCTATGAAAGGCTTGTTGCCTACTTTATATGCTGGTCATTCACTCATTTATTTATTCCCTGGGCTAGATCTCTGCTTTCTAATTTTTGTGTTCTCTGCTTTAGCAGCTGCTTTTGGGATGTCTACCATCCCAAATCTCTCCAACAATAGGGAGAGATTTTCAGCTTCTATGCTGGGAAGAGTAACTTTATTGTGGGACTTTGAGGAGGGTTTTCCCTTTCAAGGTCTCTTGTGATTACCTTACCTGGATAATCTCTCCATCTCTGGATCTGTAATTTAATCACATCTGCAAAGTCCGTTTGCCATGTAAGGTAACATATTTCATAGGTTTTGGCAATTAGGACATTGACATTTTTGGGAAGCCATTATTCTGCTTACCGCAAAGTCTTCCCACTGGCCCCCAAAGATTCATGTCTGCCTCACATGCAAAATACATTCACCCCATTCCAATATCTCCAAAGGTCTTAACCAATTATAACATCAGCTCAGAGTTTAAAATCTTATCCACTCATCAGTTGAAAAATTCCAAATCTCACTATCTAAATAATCTAAATCAGGTATGAGTGGGACTCTGAGTATTTGCCATTTTGAAGCAAAATTACTCTTTATCTGTGGCTCTGTGAAACTAGAAAACAAGTAATCTGCTTACAAAATATAATAGTGGGACAGGTATAGGATGCCAGTTATAGAAGTTCCTGCTCAAAAGGGAAAATTGGAAAGAAGAAAGGGGTCACCAGGCTCAAGAATATGTGAAATCCAGCAGGGCAAACTCCATTGGGTTTCAGGGCCTGAGGCTCATTCTCTATGGTCCTTGGCTCTGCTTTCTGGGCTTGTGACTCATTCCTCTGAATCATTCTTTTTCACGAACAGTAGCATAGGTTTGTAGTTGAATAGTTTTATCAACCTGTTTCTTGCCTATAGATTTTGGGAGTCGATCAGCCTTCTTTCATTTCATGTTCTTTCTGTCCCCTTCAGTCCAAGTTGGCAGTGTTTCTGCTGGTATAACGTTCTCAAGAACCTGGAGGGTCTCCTGTCCATTAGACAAAAGGCTCATTTACAGATCTTTCTGAGATAATCTAATCTCTATTTCTGACTTCTGCTGGGATGGCTGAGGGGATCCATGAATTACAACCATGATCTCTTCAAAGAACCCTCTGTGTGATTGAATATTCTGACCCTTTGGTCCTTCAGAGTCACTAGCAAAAGGTGGTTCAACCACACCCTTGGCTTTGTTCCAGAGTAGGCTTTCCTGACAGTGAATCTCCTAATTTTATTGTCTTTTCCAATCTGGATAGGCTGGGAATTCTGCATATAATCAGTCCTGGTTCCTTTTTGCTTAACAGCTCTTCCCTCAATCTGTCTTTTTCTTCTTACCTTTTACTATAAGCAGCAAAGAGAAACCAGGTTGAAACTTCAACACTTTGCTTGGAAATCAGAAGTCAAAAATGGGCTTTAAAACGGGCTAAAATCAAGGTGTTGGCAGAGCTGTGTTCCTTCTGGAGCCTCTTTAGGATAATCCATTTATTGTTTTTCCAGCTTCTAGAGGCTGCTACATTCCTTGGCTTGTGGGTGCATCACTTCAACCTCTGCTTCTGAGGTGACATTTCCTTCTCTATGTTTCTGTCATGTTTTCTTCTCTGGTACTGACTCTTCTGCTCCCTTTTTCCCTTATAAGGACCCTTATGGGTCCTTTTCCCTATATTGGGTCCACCTGGATAATCCAGGATAATTTCTTCATATTAAGATCCATAACTCAGTCACATCTGCAGTGTCTCTTTTGCTGTGTAAAGTAATATATTTATAGATTTTTGGGATAAAGATGCAGACATCTTTTGGGGGTAGGGAATATCATTTTGTCTACCATAGGATGGCTACCACTGTTGGGCAGAAATATGAGCAATATGATATTTCCAGTTTACTCCAGATAAGTACTCCTTTCCAGTGCAGCACTGCCCAATAGAAATATAAGTAAGTGAGCCATATCTGTAATTTTAATTTTTATAGTAGCTGTATTAAACATGTAAAAAGAAACAAGTGAGGGGCTTCCCTGGTGGTGCAGTGGTTGAGAATCTGCCTGCTAATGCAGGGGACACGGGTTCGAGCCCTGGTCTGGGAAGATCCCACATGCCGCGGAGCAACTAGGCCCGTGAGCCACAACTACTGAGCCTGCGCGTCTGGAGCCTGTGCTCCGCAACAAGAGAGGCCATGATAGTGAGAGGCCCGCACACCGCGATGAAGAGTGGCTCCTGCTTGCCGCAACTAGAGAAAGCCCTCGCACAGAAACGAAGTCCCAACATAGCAATCAATCAATCAATAAATCTTAAAAAAAAAACAACAAGTGAAATTAATTTTAACTATACATTTTATTTAACCCAATATGTGAAAAATATTATCATTTCAACATATGGCCAATACAAAAAATTATTAATGAGATATTTTACATTTTTTTCAAAGTCTTCAAAATCTAGTCTATAATTTATAGTTACAGTTATAGCTAGAGTATACAGTATATTTGCCAAGTTATTCCATACATAGTTTTAAGTATCATTAAAAAATTTAACAGCTCTGTTAAGGTGTAATTGCTTATAATAAACTGTGCATATTCAGATTGTATCGTTTATTAATTCTGATATGTGAATGCACTGGTGAAACCATCATCACAATCAAGATAATGAGCATACCTATCACCCCCAAAGTTTCCTCTTTTTAAAATAATCCCTCCTTCCTATATTTCCCAACCCCCATCTGTAGGCAACTACTAATCTGCTTTCTGTCACTATACAGTAGTTTGCATTTTCTAGAAATTTTATATAAATAGAATTATACAGTGTCTACTATTTTTTTATTTTTTTGGATCTGAATTCTTTCACCTATCATAGTTATTTCGAGATTAATCATATAATAATATGTAAAGTGCTTTTCTTGTAGCCAGTATATAGATGGGTCTTACTTTTTTTTAAAAACCAGTATGATAATTTCTGTTCATCAGGGTATTTAGATCATTTATATTAATGTGATTATTGACACTGTCATATTTAAATCTATGTTTTTGTTGTTTGTTTTCTATCTATCTATTCTTTGTTTCCTTTTTTCCCTCTTTCTGGCTTCTTTTAGATTAATTGAACTTTTTAACTGATTCTTTAAAAACTCTTTTTTTGGCTTACTCATTGTTTCATTATTTTAGTGGTTGTCTTAGGGTTTATAGTATACATCTTTAAATGACAACAGTGTACCTTAGGTGATACAACTTTATGTATATAATAAGTATATTTCAAGAGTATATGACTCTCCCCCTGACATTGTGCTACTGTTGTCATACATTTTACTTTTAATTCTGTTATAAACTCCATATTACATTGTTGTTGTTTTTATTAATTAGTCAATTATCTTTTGAACATATTTAGATAATAAAAAAATCAATCACATGTTTACTCTTGTAGTTACTGTTTCCTGTGTTCTTCAGTCTCTTGCATGGATTCATATTCCCATCTGGTATCATTTTTATTCTGCCTGAGGGACTTCCTTCAACATTTCTTTTAGTGTAGGTCTGCTGGTGATGAATTCTTTCAGATTTTGTATGTCTGAAAAAGTCTTCATTATTTAAAACAATTTTCGCTGAGAGTCGAATCTTGGGTTGACAGTTTTATTTCTTTCAGTACTTTAAAGATGTTGATCCACTGTCCTGTCACTTGCATTGTTTCCAATGAGAAATCAGTTGTCATCCTATTTTTGTTCCTCTGTAGGTAATGTAACTTTCCCCCCTGATTTTAAGACTTTCTCTTATTGCCAACTTTAAGTGATTTGATTGTGATGTACCTTGGTCTGATTTTCCTAATGTTTCTTGTGTGTGGGAGTTATTGAAATTCATTGCATTTAGAAAAAAATGGCCATTATATCTTCAAATATATTTTGTTTCTCTTTCTCTCCTTTAGGGACTCCAATTATTTGTATACAAAGCTGATTAAAGTTGTCCCATAGCTCACTGATACTCTGTTCATTTCAAAAAATTCTTCTTCTCTTTTCTCTCTGTGTATCATTTTTGATAGTTTCTATTACTTTGACTTCAAGAACTGTTTTTCTGTATTGTCTGCTATTAGTATCATTCTGTTTTATTTTTTTATGTCATATATTGTAATTTCATCTCTGTAAGTTCAGTTTGACTCTTTAAAAAATCTTCCATGTCTTTATCTAACTTTTTGAATAGATGGAGTACAATTGTAATAACTGTTTTAATATCCCTGACAACTAATTCTAATATTTGTATTAGTGCTAGGATGATTCTGATTGACTAACTTTTCTCTTCATTACTGCTTCCTTGTATACTTGGTAATTTTTGATTGAATGCCAGACATTGTGAATTTTGCCTTGTTTGGTTCTGGATATTTTTGTATTCTTATAAATATTCTTGAGTTTTGATTTAGCACACAGTTAAATTACCAAAAAACAATTTGATCCTTTTGGATCCTGTTTTTTTTTAAAATTGAGGTATAGTTGATGTACAATATTATATAAGTTTCAGGTGTACAACATAGTGCTTCACAATTTTTGAAGGTTATGGATCCTACTTTTTTAAATTAATTAATTTATTTATTTATATTTATTTTTGGCTGTGTTGGGTCTTCGTTTCTGTGTGAGGGCTTTCTCCAGTTGTGGTGAGTGGGGGCCACTCTTCATCGCAGTGCGCTGGCCTCTCACCGTAGCGGCCTCTCCCGTTGTGGAGCACAGGCTCCAGACATGCAGGCTCAGTAGTTGTGGCTCACGGGCTTAGTCGCTCCGTGGCATGTGGGATCTTCCCAGACCAGGGCTCGAACCTGTGTCCCCTGCCTTGGCAGGCAGATTCTTAACCACTGCGCCACCAGGGAAGCCCCCGGATCCTACTTTTAAGATTTGTTAGATGGCTCAGAGCAGTGCTAGTGCTAGTATATAGAATAGAATTAATTATTTCCCATCACTGAGGCAAGGCCTTCTGTGTACTCTACCCAGTGCCCCATGAATCATGGGGTTTTCCAGTTTGAGTGGTGAGAATAGGTACTCTTCTTGGTCCTGTGTGTATGCGGGGCACTGTTGCCTTTTGGGTGGTTCTTCTATGTCAGCTGAGAGAGTTCCATATTTTTCTCTCTGCCGTTATCTCTCCGGTATGCTGTTCTGTGAAATCTAGGTGCCTTGGTCTCCCCACACTCTCAGCTTCTTCACCTCAATTTGAGTGAAGACTGCTGGGCTTTGCCTGCATTTCTCTTCCTTATGGCACAGCCTGGAAACTCTCTCAGAGGGGTAAACTTGGGTAATTGTAGGGCTCATCTCTTTTGTTTTCCATCTCTTGAGGGTCACTGTTCTTCATTGACTGATGTCCAGTGTCTTGAAAACTGCCATTTCATTGAATATTCATTTAAATTCAAACTAATTCAAATTAAATAAAATTAAAAATTAATTTCCTCCACCACACTAGTCATATTTCAAGTGCTCAATTGCCATATGTGGCTTGGGGTTACTATATTGGACAGTGCAGGTCTAGAGAGGCTCAGAGATTTTAGCGTTTCACCACAGTTCAGTTAATATGAGCAAGTTAAGAAATCCTATCTTTCAAGTTTAATACATGATAGTAAGTAGCAAACTACTTAATCCCTCTACCTCAAAGTACCTCCATTTACTCACTGATAAAATGGGGTAGTAATAGTACTTACTATATATGGTTGTAGTGAGGATGAAATAAATTAATACACATAATAAATTAATACACATTAACACACACAATACACTGTATCTGGTACATGGCAAACTCTTGTTAAATGTGAGTCCATGCATTTTTAAGTAATAGGGTATAACTTTGGTCTTCTTCTCCTATGTGTATCATCTGTCTTGTGTGTTTTTAATGTCAGATTTTTAAAAAAATTATTTATTTTATATATATTTATTTTTGGCTGCGTTGGGTCTTCACTGCTGCATGCGGGCTTTCTCTAGTTGCAGCGAGTGGGGGCTACTCTTTGTTGCAGTGCGTGGCCTTCTCATTGCAGTGGCTTCTTTTGTTGTGGAGCATGGGCTCTAGGCATATGGGCTTCAGTAGTTGTGGCACACGGGCTCAGTAGTTGTGGTGCAAGGGCTTAGTTGCTCTGCGGCATGTGGGAACTTCCTGGACCAGGGCTCGAACCTGTGTCCCCTGTATTGGCAGGTGGATTGTTAACCACTGCACCACCAGGAAGTCCCTTAATGTCAGATTTTAACCTGCAGAGGTAACTTGGGATAGCGGGAAAAGCAGAGGATTGGGGAGGGGGCAGAAGATTAGGGGTTAGGACTTTCTATGTATTAATTTATTTTACCTTACTACAACCATATAAGGTAATTATTATCATGCTTCCATTTTATCAATAAGTAAATGGAAGTACCTTGAGGCAGTACTTAGGGGGACCAGTGGATATGTCTCTTAATGTCTTCCAGCCTCAGTTTCCTCATCTGGAAATGGGATTGATTGTAAGAATTAAATGACAATGTGTGAGAAGGTACTTTGAAAAATAAGTATAACTGTTGCTGCCTGGGTGGGAGCTAAGCCAGAGCCAGAGCCTCAGAGCCACGGAAACATGGAAGCCTGAGGTGACATGTATCACCCTGGCTGTCCTGCTACTGTGGCTTGTCTGTTCCCCTCTGCCACTCACTCATTTTCCCATGAGCTGGAAGTGGATCTCCCCACTGGCTGAGACAGGTTGTCTTGTGGAAATGAAAAAAAAAAACTATTATATATAGAATGGATAAACAATCAGGTCCTACTGTATAGCACAGGGAACTATATTCCATATCCTGTAATAAACCATAATGGAAAAGAATATGAAAAAGAATATATATAGATGTATAACTGAATCACTTTGCTGTACACTGGAAACTAAGACAACATTGTAAATCAACCATACTTCAATAAAATAAATTTAAAAAAAAGAAAAAAGAGAAAAATATAAAGTATAAAAAACAAATTCATTCTTCTTTCCTTCCTTTATTTTTATTTCTTCTCTTATTTCACCATCCTAAGTCCAGCTCTGAGTTGATGTGTATTGAGGGAGTGAAAACCTTCATTTCAATGCTAGCCTCTTAATATTGATAAATTTAAGTAGAAAGCTCAGTTAACTGGAAGCACTCCTATCATACCAGCTCCAAAGCCTGATAGGATTTATTTTCTGGCTACTCAGCTTTTTAAGGTTATCTTTGTCACTGCTGTCCTTGTAGAGTGTAAAGGCTTGAATGACTAAGATTTTTATTGTCTTCTTACCTGAAACAAATCATATTTTAATAGGGATGGGTGATGGGGGCGGGGAGAATAAATGGCTATGTGTAAGACTGTCATAGATCTTCTCTAAGCTGAAAAACATCCTAAATATTGAATACCAGAATCAGAATTTCAAAAATCATTCTGGAATATTTTGCTTTGCTTTGAGTGGGACTGTTTGCTTTGCTTTGGTTTGGGACTGTACTTCTCCCTGACTGGCCATGTCTTAACGTTGAGTAGTTGGGAGGATGTGTCTGTCTATTGGTGTTTCATTTATAAAAGTGAATTAGAATATACATGAGTGCAAATTCTTTAATGTGTTACTTTCTTTTTCCTGTCAGGAAAGTGCTACCTTTTAGGAGTTCTACACTAGGAGAATTTCTACAGAAAAAGTAGTATCTTTCCAGTAGCTTGTTTTATGCGACAAGATAGAACAAAGGCTAATGTGGGATACTTTGAGGAGAAGATTGAGGCTTTTAGCACCTATTTGCATTCTAGGCTTTGAGCTAGATGTTGGGGAAGACACAGATGAATAAGGCAACGATCCTGGCTGCAACGAGGGTACAGTCTAGAAGGCAAACACAGCATGTCGTCAGACATTGTAACGTAGAGGACAAGAGAATGGGCTTGCAGTGGGGTATGGATAAAGTATGTTGAGTAGAGAAATTTCTTTTTAATGGCTAATCTGGGGAAGGCTCCCTGGGGAAGGTGGCACCTGAACCAGAACTTGAAAGATGGATAGGAAGTAAATCCGTTTCTGTTTCATAGGAGCACTGCCTATGTATGATCATTTTTACAAGATGGTGCTTGAAGTTTGAGCCATAGCTCTTAATACTTAGAAAATCTGAGTAAGATGGAGTTACCCAAAGGGTTTGTTTAATGCTGATCTTCCAGATTTCCTTCCACCCACTATTGCCCAAGTCTAAATTGTTTTTTCTGTTGATTGGGTGTGCCTAGTCGCTAATTACCGCTGGGAGCATTTCCGAGTCAACCTCACTATGAGTGGAGTAATTTAGTATAACTTTGCATTTAATCAATTAGTGGAGTGATTCAATTCACATGCCAGCAACTTCCAAATATAGATATTTTTGCTCTTGCCAAAAAAACAAAAAGCAAAAAACAAACAAACCCTTAAGCAAGCTGCGGGAGTGGAGTGGGTTTACAAGTTCCTCTCTGGGGCAAATTAACACCTGCCCTGGCATATTCTGGAAAATCATTCAATGGCTATGTGAGTAAATGGATGTCATAGATCAAATAAACTCTGTCTTTGTTTCCCAAAACTGCACTAAAATCTATTTTCTCAGTCATGCTCCTTTTCCTATCAAATTGTACATTAAGGAAAGCAGAGGTGGAGAGAGACAGCAGAGAATGTAAAAAGATAATAATTCTTTTAGAAACTATTAGGTATAAGAGCCAATTCCATACTAACAAATTGACCTTGGGCAAATTACCTCTTGGGATTTGTTTCTTCTCTGGACATTAAGTAATAATGATAGTGTCTATGATACAAGATATTTTTAAGGGTTAATTTAGATAATATAAATTTATTGTAAGCCATAAAAAGAATTTGAAAATGTTAGTCAATATTATTATTAAGAGTATTTATTCAGAAAATATACTTTTAAAAATTAAATAAATATTTAGCAGGTACCTACTAAGTTTTAGGCACTCTTTCAAGCACCAGGAATATAGCAGTGAGCAAATCAGAAGTCTGGCTCTTAAGGGTAAACAGATAATAAGCAAATAAATAGGTATAAAGTAAGTTCAGATAACTTTAAACAATTAATGTATTTACAGTCAGGAAAATATTTCTGTTTCATTTTCTCTCAAGGAGTATATATTTGCAGTTACCTACTTACTTAATTCCTAATAAGGATGGATAACTGTTGTCTGACCTCCATTTTTTTTTTTAAAAGAAGGGTTACCTCAACTCCTAAAATTTATCTGCCTTTTAATCCTTCCACCAACATTCCTGTATATGTACTGTTTTCATGTCTATTATACAGATGAGGAAACTGAGACCCAGAGAGTTCCAGTAACTGACATTAGTTGTAGTGACAGACAGGATTTAAATTCAGGAGTCTATACCTGCAGAGTTTGTGCAGGTCCCAATCCGTCTCATGGCTGTTTTTCCCTACTTCATGATTGTGGGAAAGACAAAATAAGTGCAGTATGCTAGAGATATATCTTCTTCTAAGAGACAACAAAGGACAATATTTTGGCAGGTATTTTATTTTTATTTATTTATTTATTTTTTAACATCTTTATTGGAGTATAATTGCTTTACAATGGTGTGTTAGTTGCTGCTGTATAACAAAGTGAATCAGCTATACATATACATATATCCCCATATCTCCTCCCTCTTGCATCTCCCTCCCACACTCCCTATCCCACCCCTCTATGTGGTCACAAAACACTGAGCTGATCCCCCTGTGCTATGCGGTTGCTTCCCACTAGCTATCTATTTTACGTTTGGTAGTGTATATATGTCCATGCCACTCTCTCACTTCGTTCCAGCTTACCCTTCCCCCTCCCCATGTCCTCAAGTCCATTCTCTACGTCTGCGTCTTTATTCCTTGGCAGGTATTTTAAATCAACCAGGACAGATGGTTGTTTTGTAAGTTGATGAATTTCATTTAATAGAATTTTTAATAATTCCTTCACTTGGAGGGTCCTGCTGAATATCTGGAGATGAATACCTGGTAATCTGTTTGGCTACTTAAAGAGAACATGCAAGAAAATCATAATTAACCATGGAGCTACAGTTTAATATGTGCCCATTTAAAACGTAGTCTCTGTGACCATTTGACCAGTGCTTTCTTGAGAGAGCGTTGTGGGAGAATTAGCTCCACCTTAACTGCTGTGCTCTTTAATGAATGCTGTGATTCTTTTTTGTTTGTTTGTTTTGTTTTTTTTTATTTTTTTTATTTTTTATTTATTTATTTATTTATTTTGTGATTCTTAATTGGGGTTTATTTTAACATATTGGGACTAAATTCTTTTCTGTGGGAACACATCTCCAAAATTAGAATGTAAATCAGTGGAGAAAATATGATTTGATATGCAAATATTTTATTTAAATACAACTTTTCAGGGATGCAGCCAGTGTATGAAGGGGAGCCAAGATGTTCTGATAAGCTCGGCTCGCTCAGCCCTCATGCTTACAGTCTGTGAAAAAATAAGGCGCACACACCACCCGGCAGCATAGCGCCGCGAGCCTGGGAACCCAGGGTCTAGCTTGGCTCTTTCGCTGTTGATTCCTGGGTATATCCCTTAACTTCTCTGGACCTCAGGTCTTTAAAGTCATAGAATATTTAGCTTGACAAGGAATTATTTTGCAAAAGAAAAGAAAAATATGGACAAGCGCAAGGTAACAACGCTGTAGCTGTTTTCTAGAATCAACAAATGTTAATATTTTGTCATATTGTTTAGAGCCTTACAAAACATTAGACTAAGTTGAAGTCTCTATATTCCCCTCCCTGTTCTTTCTCTCTCTCAACCTCCTTAAAGGCCATCACTAACATGGTTGATTAGTATTTAGTCCATTTGTGTATATGTAGGTGTGTATGTATGTGTTTGCACGCTTATATATTGCCACATTTATGTTTTCGTATGTGTCCATACACAAGATACGTAACAGAGAGGGCATATGTGTAGGGGCTAAATACAGCCTTTGGAACCAGATGGCCTAGATTCAAATCCCAGATCTGACTCCTAATAGCTGTATCACCTTGGGGAAGTTCTTTAACCTCTCTTTGCCTCATTTTGCCCAGGTGTAATATGGGGATAATAAAGCATCTATCTTCAGATTGTTCTGTGGGTTGACTTGATTCATGTAATATATTAGAATATTATTGGGCATATAGTAAACATTTGGTAAATGTTAGCTGTTGCTTTGTGTGGCTTAAGACATATAAATGGCATCATATAGTATGGACCTTTCTGAAACTTATTATATTCACCATTATTCTTTTTTTTTAAAAATTTTATTTATTTATTTATTTATTTATTTATTTATTTATGGTTGTGTTGGGTCTTCGTTTCTGTGCGAGGGCTTTCTCCAGTTGCGGCAAGCGGGGGCCACTCTTAATCGCGGTGCGCGGGCCTCTCACTATCACGGCCTCTCTTGTTGTGGAGCACAGGCTCCAGACGTGCAGGCTCAGTAGTTGTGGCTCACGGGCCTAGTTGCTCCGCGGCATGTGGGATCTTCCCAGACCAGGGCTCGAACCCATGTCCCCTGCATTGGCAGGCAGATTCTCAACCACTGCACCACCAGGGAAGCCCTCACCATTATTCTTTTGAGGATGAATAGCTCTAGTTCATTAGTTTGAACTGGTGTATAACCCCACAGTGTATTCATTCGCCTATTGGTGGAAACTTGGCTTGATTCAGATTTCTGACAAACAATACTTAAAGGTACATCTTTGTGCATGCTTCCTTGCCCGTGGTTCTTAAATTCTTAAAATACATACCTCACTATAGAGAGGCTTCTTTAAGGGAATCCTTAATTGTCCAATAATCCATTAGTCTAATCCTATGGTTGGTCGCCTAGTGATGGAAGTAACACCACATCGTGAGGCAGCTCATATTATTTTTGGAATTCTCTGTTAGAAATAATTTAAAGGAAGACAAATTTTGGTTTAATAATGCGCCCTTGCATTGATCCCATCTAAATCACTCTGGTCACATTGGCCACCTCTTGGTTCCTTGACTGCCCCAAGATTTTCACTGACCCATGCCGTCCTTCCTGCTTGCCTTTTGCCTGGAAGACCACCTTATAGCTGCATTTTCTCTATCTGGCTCCTACTCTTATATATCACTTCCTCAAGGAGGTCTTCCCTGACCATCTTACATATGAGGGTTCCCCATTTTGTTATGACTCACCACTTCCTAGTGTTTAGTCCCTCAGAGTTCTTTTCATAAGTTGAAAGTATGTATATATATACACACACACATATATATTTTTTTGTTTGTTTGTTTCCTATGTATGTTTTTGTCTCCCAGAAGATCATAGGTAACTCCATGACTCCACTTGTTTCTTTTCCGTCGTAAGTCAGTGCCTAGCACGATGCTTGGCACTTAGAGTTGGTACTTAAGAAAGAGTTGTTTAGGCAGTGAATAAAGAAATGATTTAATGAGGCAGTATGACCACAGAGATAAAGTCTAAATCCCTTTCTCATGAGACATCCTCTCAGATATTTGCAGACAGCTTTCAAGGTCTCCCTCCTTTCCTTTCTCTAGGGTTAATGTTTCTGGTTGCTTCAGCAGTTCCTGATGGGACATCATTTTGAATTTCCCCATCATTTTCTCTTTTTCAACTACCTGGCTAATTGTCTCTGCTCCTAATGATGTCTGATGTCTTGAATTGAACATGGTGTTTACAATCTAGTCTGACCAGGACACAGCAGAGCATCCCTCCTTGTTCAAGTTTATATTCAAGTTCATATCAAGTTTCTATTACTGCAGCCCCATCACAGAATTAATTCATAATAAACTTATTGTGGACCAAGACCCCATAGAGATTGGTTTGTTTGCTGTTTCACTTGCTAAGCTCTGACTTTTCCCTTCTTGATCTTACACAGTTGGTTTTTTGGACCCATGTTTGTGTCCTTATGTTCATTACCATTAAATTTCATTACCATCTATAGAGGGAGAGGGTTGGATTAAACCACCAAGGTCACTCGCAGCTCTTAAAAATGGAATTGGTTGTTACAGAACAGCATTGTCCGATAGAACTTTCTGTAGTGACGGAAATGCTCTATATTGATGCTGTCCAATATTGCAGCCACAAGCCACATGTGGCTACTGAGCACTTGAATTATGGCTAGTGTAACTGAGAAATTTTAAATTTCATTTAGTCTTAAGCATTTTAAATTTAAATTTAAGTAGCCGCATGTGGCTAGTGGTTACTGTATTGGACAGTGCAGTTCTAGAGAAAAAGTTTCAAATTTTGAAAAGATGAAATGGTATGTATAACATTTAGGGAGAAACCAGTGTGGGATCAAATGGTCTGTTCAGGGTCAGGATTCATTTATTCAGTGTTCTTTTATTTTATTTAATAGATTTGTTTTCTCTTTTTACTGAGCGTTAGCAAAGTGCCAGGCACAATACTAGGTGCTGGAGATATAGCTTTGAAGAAGGTAGTTATGACCCCTGCTCTCAAGGAACTTCCTGTCTGGTACAGTGTTTTCAGCCCTGGTTTCATACTAGAATCACTTAGGGAACTTGAAAAAATTCAGATGCTGAGGACCTACCTTTAAGAGATTATGATTTATTTCATCAAATGTGAGGTTCATGTTAGACTTTGATAGTCTTGTAAAAACTCTCTGGGCGACTCTAATTGGCTGTTGGGGTTAAAAATCTTTGGTCCAGGGGAAAGTAACTGCCCTTCTTGGTGAACAGCTGGAGAGAGTCCTATTTAAAGTTACATTTTGGTGGGTAGGTTTCCTGCATATTCTAAAGTCCTCTACTTGATACTCTGATGTGACCTAATCTTCCCTCCCCAAGTAAGAAAGACTGCCTGAAACACGATGGCCCATGGAATCAATTACATGGTCTTGTTTGTTGTGTAGTGATGTCAAACATGCAAATATATCCTCAAGATAAGCTCTGAACTCCATCTCTTGACAAAATGTATTATTAGTCTTCAAATTGGATTTCTCTGCCCGTGCTTTTTTCATCTATAGTCTTGACCAGGTCTCCAGATTCTAGAACTTGATACTTTAGAACTCAGCCCCAGTAGAATGAGAGGAATAAGGAGCCAAATGTTCATGAGGTGGAAGGAATATTGGCTTGGACTCTTCAAGCAGGAGGGTATTTATGATTGTGTCACTCAATCTAGGCTGGGTTTTACTGTGTCTCATAACAAGGGCTGGTTTCTCTCTCCATGCTCATCGTGGGACATCTGGGGCCTCTGAAACAAGCAGACAGAGCATTCTTTATGTAGAACTTTGCTGATTGTTATGACAGAGGGAAAAGAGAACATGGCAAAGCATGAGCTGACCTTTAAAACTTCTGCCTAGAAATATGTCACTTTTGCTCAAAGCAAGTTCCATGACAAAGCAAAGAAATGACCTTCCCCAGGGAAAGGCAGCAAATATTTGTGAATGATAATATATTATAGTCTTCCCTTCTCATCACAAATATTTGGTTCAATTTCCTTTCAGCTCGAAAAACACACCCTCCTCCTGCCTCCCTCTTGGGAGACCATACGGAAAGTCTATCCAGTCATGGCGGTCCACTCAAAGCCCAGGATCCTGTGATGGACTTTACATCAGTTATTTATTTGTCCTCTCTTGCTTCAGATACCCATGCACTAAAAATTCTGCTTCCCATATACCCAATATATAATGTTAGAACAGGGCTAGAATAACTTAAATAAATACTTTTTTTTGGAAAGGGAGAGACTGATAGATACACAATTATAACAATTTTGGGATTTAATGGGAGAGATGCTACAAGGGCCTCTTACCTTAGGGATTGGGCATGTTCTGTGGCTCCCCGGGAGTGGATCTCCTGTCTGTTGTTTTCCATGGCTCTTGCTTTCACTTTCTTGGGAGTCTGTCTTCTTCCATTATCTTTTTTGGCAGCCGAAAAACTCTGTCAATCCACTTCCTCCCCATAGAAGGTTGGGGGCCCAAGTGTTGTTTTGTTTCCTAAATGGTCACTGTCTCTCTTAGTTTAAGATAGTATTCATTTAATTCCAGTCAGTTTTATGTACCAAGGGCCACATTCACAATTACTTTTCATTACCTTGAACTTATCAGGCTTTCATGGAAGAAGAGCCAGACCCTTAGCCATTTTGTCCAACTGAAGGGATTCACTGGAACTACTTTAATTTGTTCAGATGTTTTAGCAAAGGGTGGATGTCCAAACCCTTGATGCGATCCTTGCCTCAAGGCTGAGTTTCTTTCTTTCTTTCTTTCTTTCTTTCTTTTTTCTTTTTTATTTTTTATAAAATTATTTATTTATTTATTTATTTATTTATGGCTGTGTTGGGTCTTCGTTTCTGTGCGAGGGCTTTCTCCAGTTGCGGCAAGCGGGGGCCACTCTTAATCGCGGTGCGCGGGCCTCTCACTATCACGGCCTCTCTTGTTGCGGAGCAAAGGCTCCAGACGCGCAGACTCAGTAATTGTGGCTCACGGGCCTAGTTGCTCCGCGGCATGTGGGATCTTCCCAGACCAGGGCTCGAACCTGTGTCCCCTGCATTGGCAGGCAGATTCTCAACCACTGCGCCACCAGGGAAGCCCTCTTTTTTTTTTTTTTAAAACTGAGTTTTGATTGGCTTGCTCAAAGTATTTCTCAGTTGTATCTTTTTTACAGTTTGGAGATGAAAAAAAGTTGTCTCTTTCAACAATACAAGTCCTGGAATTTCTAGACTATGTTCCCTTTCATTTCCATCCACAAGGTGGCCAATTCTTTTGTCTCTCATCTTGTATTAGTTTGCCAGTGTTGCCATAATAAAGTACCACAGACTGAGTGGCTTCAATAACAGAAATGTATTGTCTCATAATTCTGGAGGCTAGAAGTTCAAAATCAAGGTGTTGGCAAGGTGAGTTCCTCCTGAGGACTGTGAGGGAAGGATCTGTTCCAGGCCTCCCTTTTTGGCTTGTACATGGTTGTCTTCTCTCTATGTCTCATCATATTATTTTCGTTCTATCTACATTTCTGTGTCCAAATTTCCCCTTTTTATAAGGGCATTAATCATATTGGATTAGGGCCCACCCTAAAGACCACGTATTAACTTGTTACCTTTGTAAAAACTGTATCTCCAAATTTGGTCACATTTTGAGGTATGGGGTGTTAGCACTTCAACGTAGGAATTTGGGGGGGACACATTTCAATGCATAACACATCTCTTTCCCCTAATCCTTGTCAAATGCAGCCAATAGTAATTGAGACATATACTAACTTTCTGCTCAGTGTACCTAAACTCACCCTGCCAACACCTTGATTTTGAACTTCTAGCCTCCAGAATTGTGAGACATAAATGTACTCACCAGGTACATTTATGTCTTCCAGTTTATTTCAGATGACAGCTTTACCAAATATTCCCTCACTGTATAATAGAAATAAACATCTTTCTAGTCTCCAATAATACAGTTTCTTTCTGCCCACTGCCAGAAGCCAATGCCACATATTTTTAGTTTATCTGTTGTTGTTGTTGTGTTGTTACAGCAACACCTCATTTCTTGTACCAATTCATGTATTGACAGGAAGGCTAGGTGTTGTTGCAATAAACACCTAGTGATTTACAAGATCAAGAGTTTATTTCTTGCTCATGCCGTGTGTCCATCATGAATTGGCCACCTCTCTCCTTCATATTTTTCGCTCTCTGAGATCTAGTGCAACCTCTGTCAATAGCCTGGCCATTGCTGAGGCAAAGGGAAAAAGAAAGGTGAAGTGTCCGCTGGCTCTTAAAGCTACTGGTCTGAAGTGATATGTGTCACTTCTGCTCAGATTTCATTGGCTGAAGCAAGGGGTATTGCCAAGCTTTAAATGAAAGGAGACGGGGAGTACAATTCTCTTCCAGCGACAGGCAGGAAATATTTGTGAGCATGTTTACAGTCTAGAACAACGGACTGAATATTTTTAGAAAAGTTCAGAGAGATAGAGGACAGAGTTTGACACCTTGGGACTAAGCAGGTGGGAAAACTAGAGCAGTTGGTGAAGAGAAGGACTTTGGCCTTGGGAATGAGAAGAGCACCAGAAGAGTCTATCTTTCATCAGAGACTTAACAGGTTAACATGTCAGAGTTGAAAGAATCCTTGGAGGGGGCATAGTAGGCTGTATACTTCAGAATTTCAAGTTGCAGCTCTGCCACTTAATTGCTGTGTGACTTTTGTCAACTGACTTGACCTCTCTCAGTGTCTGTTTCTCACTTGTCAAAGAAGATAGCGGTATCATTCGTCCCACAGGAATGTTTTGAGTATCTCACTTCCCCTGTGTAGTAACTGTGTAACCTTGGATAAGGTACTTGACTTAGATATACCTCAGTTTCTTCATCTGTAAAATGGAGATAATAACAGTGTGTGTTTCATGGGGTGGATAAAGGATTTACTGGTTTAAAACATTTACGCCAGTGCCTGGCTGGTAGTAAATGCCCAATAAATGCTAATTATTGTTGCCGTAGCTGCAGTTAGCCCAGGTGATACACAGTGCTAGACACACAGTGGGTACATGGTACATACGAGATCATCACTTTCTGCACCAACACTTTATTGAGGAGTGCGAGTCTTAAAAGATGAAGCAGAGGAGGAGGGAGTATAAGAGAGAGCGTCACCAAGCGGGTCATGGGTTCCTGGCAAGCTGATTTTTCCGTCTCTCAGGATGTACTCATAGAGGTCACGTATTGTCACCGCCTCTCCAAATAGTCCATACACTAAGGGGGGATGGGAGAAGAATGCACCTGTTGACTCCTAACTCCCATGGGTCCAAATTCCTACCACGAAGCATCTATGTTTCAAGACATCTGGGCTGCATGTGTGTGGATGCCATGTGAGGAGATGTCTCCTGCCTCTGTGGCATCAGGGAGGCCCCAGAGCATGAGATGAAGGTGAGTGGCCTGATGAGAGGGGAGGAATTGTTCGAGCACGCATCTGGGCGACAAGAGTAATTGGGAGCAGCTCCATGGCGGATGTGTTGGTGGCAGCAGTCGTCTGGCTGCATCACTGTGGGACTAGTGTAAGTGGCTGCCAGGGCACTCTCTGGCTTGAAAGCAAAGCAAGTTCATGAATCTGGGTGTCCTATAAACATAATCACCTTTTTAGCCCCATTTTCTCACTTTACAGGTGAGGAAACAGATATCCAGAGTGGGAAAGGATTTATAGAAGGTGATACTGCTTGTTAGTTGCAGAAAAAAAATTAGAATCCAGGTCTTATGAAGAGTTAGTGCTGAGATTTCCTGATCTCTGGTTCAGGCCTTGCTCATCTCCATCCATCCATCCATCCATCCATCCATCCATCCATCATCTCTGTGCTTGGGATTTACTGAAGGTCACCCTTGTATCTGGTGCTCTGCTGTGCTGGGCAATTCTCACAAAAGAATGCAGTCACCTCTTTCTCCTAACTTTATGTCCTCTTCTGTCATGGTGGTGGGGAAGGCAAGCCAACAGGGAGGAAATTGGATGCACTCCAGATGCCTGGTAGATGGAATGACTGAGGTTGTCCGGGCCAAGGGAAAAGGAAAGCAGCTGTTTCATCTCTGGCTTGAGCTCCAGTGTAGTGGCAGCAACTCTCAAATATAGGGAGAAGATGGATTTCCAAGGAGGATACCCGGCTTCTCTGAATCTCACAGGACCTTAAGACATACAGCCTCCCCATTGGACCAAATCATCAAAGGGCCTAGTGGCTCGCTGACTGTAAGGCATTGTGTAGGAATTGTGAATTACAGGCAGACCCATGTTATGATTCCTATCCTTTAGCAAATGAAAATGTAGTTGGGAGATAAGCTAATATATAAAATATTATTAATAGTACTCTGTTATTAATATTAATAACTAACAGTTACTGTGCTTGGCTAGGAGACTTCTGTTGTGTCTCAGTGATCTCAGTGTGGAGTCCATGGACAAGCCCAGTGAGTCTGTGGACCCCCTGAAGTTGCATGCAAATCGATGTATTTTTCTGGGGAAAGGGTCTACTGCTTCCATCATATTCCCAAAGATGTGTGCAGTCCCCCACAAATAGAATTCACTCTACTGAATTCATTTTCATAGCAGCCCTAATTTTTCAAATGAGAAAACCAAGGCTCAGAGAGGTTAAGAGGCAGAGTCAGTACTTGGACCCAGACCTCTTTGACCCCAGACCCTGTGCTTGACCCACTTTGCTGTGGTGTATTCCTATAGCATTAATAAGGGGTAAATGAGGCAAGCACCTCTGATTTGTGCCTGGGAATGGTGTGTGATTGCTGCTTTGAACAGAATGTACGTGCTTTGGGGCAAGGCCCTGAGACTTGGGATCATTCATCCTGGAGAGCGGGGGTCCGAGGGCAGCACGCCTTCCATTGGGTTCCTGGATGTGCACAATAAGGGTGGTGGCAGCCAGCTGTCCCCATCCCCACAGAGGCCAGGGCCAGTGCCTGGCTGCATGAGGAGTGTAGTTTATACCCAAGGAGGAACTTCCTGACTATAAGTGGGTGATTGAAGGAGGAATTAAGTCTCCTGAGCAGTCAGAGTTGGCTCTGTCTTGAATAGTTTTATTTAAATTCAGGGGAAGGATACATCATCTTTGAAGGCTTCCTATGATCACCATTTTTCTTTGTGGTTCTAAATCCACTATCATTTCCTGACATCCAGTGGCCACTGGTGAGTCCATTGGTATGTTCAGGCCTGGGTTCTCCGGTATCTTCAAGCTGCAGCCCCAGGAGGGGCATTTCACACCCACACCCCTTAACTTTGCTCTTCACCTTGAGAAATGCAGTTCTGCAGATACCCAGGGAGGTCTGCACCTGCATGAGGCACTAGGGGCTTCAGATGCTTTGTGAGAACTTTCACAGCTTGGCAAGTTACAAGACTTTGGAGATGACCTGGTGAGGTTCTGTTGCATGACTTGAGACCACACTGGGAAATCATTTTGTTGGGTTTAACGGGCTAATGGTTGTGGCCAGATGAAAGAGGAGGAGAAAGCTGGAGCTTCTGGAATTCATGGCTGAAAGAACCTTCTAGAACTACAGAACTGCAGCTGAGCTAGGCCAGAAGGGGGTTCAGCATGAGGGTGTGCATAGGACGTGTGGAGTGGTGTGTGTGAAGTTATGTGTGTGAATGTACTCCTATGGCTTTGGGAGTGTGATGTGGGCATGGGTGTGAGTGTGAGTATGTGCTTGGGGACGGGGCTGTGTGTGTATGTGGTAACGAAGACCTGGGTTTAAATTCCAGACCCACCGTTTACAAGTGGGGTGGGTTAGTTAATTTACCTCTCTGCATGTCAGTTTTCTCACCTGTCAAATAAGAAGAATAATAACCACCTCACAGAGTTACTATGAGGATCAAAACAAAAAGCATGCATGAAAAATGCTAAGTACGTGCCTGGCATTAGTAAGCGTTGAGTCAATGGCAGATGTTAGTGTCTGTAATGGGAGTAGGTGTGTGCATGCGTGTGTGGTAAGCTGTGCATATGTGCATGCACACACATTGGTTTAGTCTCCGGCTGTCTTAGCAGACTCTATTTAACTAAGGGGCTTCCCTCATCCAAAATCACTGGTGTACTCTCCAAAGCTCCTTTTCTAGAGAAGCATTTCACAGTGAATCCCTGCTGGGACCCATCCTTCCTAGGATTTGCCCTGATTGCCCACTAGGATTGTTCACAGTTTTTGTGCTGCCTTTTTGAGTCTTTTTCTCACCAGCTGTCACTTCCCAAGTTCTTTCCCTGTCGTTGGTGGAGGGAGGAGGTGATGGGGGTGCTTAGGGGATCTTATGTACATCGGGCTCACTTGCGTCCACTTGAGACCTACCTACAGTTTGCCCTTTCCTCCCACCTGTTCCCTCTTGGTTCTTGTGCTTTGTGGATGTTAGTGAGTGGAAGATGGTACTTGGATTCCTCCTGTGTTAAGTTCCACCTTCAATCCTCATCAGCTTTTTGTGGTCGGTATTACCATATTTTCTCTATTTTGAGATTCACATTTTACCTTTTAACATGGTGTGTCTTACAGTCAAGGTATACATATAGTCACTGAAGGGGATATTGCTTATCTCTAAAGCTTTTACTAAAATAATAGTGCAACTTAGGGGGGATGGCTTCTTTGACCTTCATCTCAGCACTTGTAACCTTACATTTCAATGATCTGTTTCTAGGACTGGTTCCCCAACTACGTCGGGAGCAACTGCGGGGCAGGAGGACTGGGTCTGGCTTCTGAGCAGTGTCAGGCACGTTGTGGGTGCTCTGCGCAGGCTGGTTTGAATGAGTGTGTTGATAAGGTGTGAATCCTCCCTGGAGGAGCCCACAGGCTGGTGGGTCTTAGTTGCTCCCTTTACTATGGCTTTTGTCCTTTTATTCTGCATTGAAAGTTTGGGGTACTCCTGTAGTTTTGCTGCCAAGGTCACTACCAGAAGAGTCTAGTTAGGGAGG
This sequence comes from Balaenoptera acutorostrata, assembly GCF_949987535.1. Classification (NCBI taxonomy): domain Eukaryota; kingdom Metazoa; phylum Chordata; class Mammalia; order Artiodactyla; family Balaenopteridae; genus Balaenoptera; species Balaenoptera acutorostrata. The sequence continues at coordinate 37,372,715 of NC_080072.1, read as the reverse complement.
CAACACAGGCGTGTGTGAAAAGATGATGAGCCGTATGGGGCATCACTGGTGTTCCTGAATGGCTCCCCGATGGTGGGTGCCGTTGGAGGGCTGAGGTTCAGAGATGCTTCAGGGCTGGTGGGATCCGGAAGGACTTGCAGCCGGAGCGGAAGAATGAGTAGTGCTGGGTTAGGCTGAGAGGGGGAGGAAGGCATAGGATGCTGGGGGAATGGCATGAGCAAAGGGACAGGGGGGACCATGATCAAGGGACAGTGAGAGGACAGTTTGGCTTGAATAAAGAGTTCAGGAGAATAGGTGGGAGAGAAGCCTGGAAAGGCAGGTTAGGGCTTGGCTATGAGAAGCTTTGAATGCCAGGCTCAGGAAGTTATGGTGGGGAAGGCATGGACTTTGGTGTCATTTAGACCTGGGTTCATTCATTCTTTCTTTCAATAAGACATTAACTGAAATGCCAGGTCCTCTTCCAAGTGCTGGGAACACAGTGGAGATCATGAAGACCAGCCCCTACCCTTGCAGAACTTACATTCTAGTAGATTCAAGTCCTAGTTTTGTTATTTACTCCCTGGGTAAACATCAAGAAGTTCCTTAAACTTTCCAGGTCTCAGTTCTTCATCTGTAGGATAGGGATAGCCGTCACTAAATGAAATCATGTAAAAAAAAAATAACAGCTGTGTATCCAAGTGGTGTTAGCTCCCCCATTCCTCTTCCTTCATGCCATTTCCCTTTCCTCACTTCTTTCCATAGGTTGTGGGGAGCCATTGGCTCCGCTCTATGCCTGCTGCTCTGAGGGAAGGACATTGCACCTTTTCAACTGCCCCTGGGACTGCCAACTACAGTTTAGCGCTCTCCATAGGCTCTTGGCCTCATGCATTTGCCTCCTGGGAGTGACTGTAAATTGTCATAGATCGAGGTAGTTCATCAGCAGTAGAAATTAACCTACACGTGCCTTGGGAGTTTCTCCAGGATGACTGCAATTTCAGGGTGTGGTCTGAGCTCAAGCTGAGCCATATCTAGAAAAAACTAGGTTGGGAGCACAGGCCAGAAGGGGCAGGAACAGGTGGAGGTATGAAGCAGAGTCGGAGGAGGGGAGAATGGGAGATGAGAAGAGATAAAGGGCCCTAGGTCTAGGGCGAGACTCTACTGGGGAGGGGTGGACCCCATGCAAAAGTTTAACTCCTGTTAAGTATTTGTTGAGTGCCTGCCACACGCCTGCCACTGCCCAGCTGCTGAGGCTACAGCAGTGAATAAGAAAACAAATTCCCTGCCCTCACGGAGCTTGTGTAGATCAGAAGAGACAGATCATAAGCACACTAACAAAGAAATTACAAGATAATTTTGAACAGAGATGAGGACCACTCATTCATTTATTTATTCATCAACAAAATTTTGAGTGTATTCTATTTGCTAGCTATTATTCGAGGTGCTGAGAATACAGCAAGGAAGGGGACAGTCTTTACCCTCATGGACTTTGCATTCTAGTGGAGACAAGTCCATCAGTAGACAAATATATAGTAAGGCTCAGTTAGCGATAAGTACTATGAAAAAAAGGAAGATAACAGAGTACAGGTGACAAGGGTGCTTTTCAGATCAAGTGCTTATAAAAGGTCTGAAGGAGGAGATGATGTTAGAGCTGAGACTTGCTGAAGTAATGGAAGAAGCTATACCATAACCTGGGGGAAAAGCATACTGGGTAGATGGAACTGCAAGTACAGAGGCTCCAAGCTTGGTGAGTTTGAGGAAAATCTAGGAGGTCAAGGTGACTAAAGTGAAGAGGGTGAGGATGAGAGTAGTAGGAGTTAAGGTCAGAGAGGTAAGCAAAGGCCAGATCATATTTGGACTTTATTTTCCATGGGAGAGGAGCAGTTGGAGGATGTTGAGTGGGGCAATGATGTATGATTTGCATTTTTGAAATATGGCTGGTGCTCTGTGGAGGATAGAATGGAGAGGGCCAAGGGTATACTAGAGAGATTGGACAGGAGGCTTATAGGCAGGGGTCCAGGGGAGATGATTGCTTTGAGTGAGAATGTCGTGGAGGAGGTGGTCAGAGTCTGCAGGTAGAGACAACAGAATTTGTGAATTTGTGATGAACTGAATATGGGGCTTGAGGGCTCTGGTGGAATCAAGACTGCCTTCTCCTTACTGCCACTGGGAAGACTAGTGGGGATACTGCTATCGTTCAGTCCTATTAGGTCATGTTGTGTTTGGGGAGCCTATTTAATGTCCACAGGAGAAGTGAGGAGGCATTGGGTCCTACAAGTCCAGAGTTAAGGGGAGAGGTGGGGCTGGAGGTATATTTCTGGGTGTCATCAGCACGAGTGTGGTATTTGAGGCCAAGGGAGTGATGAAATCATGTAGGGCAGCGGCTTTCAAAGTGTTGTCCATGGATGAGTAGCAGTGGCAGTAGCACCTGGTGACTTGATAGAAATCCAGATTTTCAAGCTCTTCCCTAGACTGATTGAATCAGAAACTCTGGGTGTGGAGTTCAGTGATGTGTGTTTTAACAAGCCCTCCAGATAATTCTGGTACAAACTCATATTGAGTGTTGGGGGGTGAGTGTAGACAGAGAGGAGTTCCAAAGATTGATCCATGGGTCCCTCAACAATTAAAATCTGGAGTAGAAGGAGCCAGCAATGGGAACTGAGAAGAGCCAACCTGGAATTTAAGAAGGAGACTCGGAGGGTTTTGCAATGGATGACAAATGCTTATGAAGAAGGTGTGGATGGTTGGTTCAAATGCTGCTGAAGATTGAAGGAGATGAGGACCCAAATGGTCCAGTAGATTTGGCAAGATAAGCATCTTTTCTGAGCCTTAACTAGAGCAGTTTCAATGGAGTGGCTGTGACGAAGCTTGTTAAAAGAGAAAGTGAAGTTGAAGAGAGAAAGGAAGGTAAAGAAGCAGAGACAGCAAGTATAGGCAAGCGTTCTGAGAGGTTTTGTTATAAAAAGGAACAGTGAAAAGGAGCAGCTGCTGGAAGGTGACTTGGCATCTAGCGAGGTTTTTGTTTTTTGTTTTGTTTTGTTTTAAGGCAGGAGATATAACATATTTGAAATTGAGTGGGAATAATATAGTGGAGACAATTAAACAGGAGATAAACAAAACCTACAAACCTCTAGCTAGGCTTACCAAGAAGAAAGAGAGAGGACCCAAATAAACAAAATAAGAAGTGAAAGAGGAGAAATGACAACCAATACTACAGATATACAAAAAATCATAAGAGAATACTATGAACAATTATATGACAACAAACGCAACAACCTAGAAGAAATGGACAAGTTTCTAGAAACATACAGCCTGCTAAGACTGAGTCAAGAAGAAACATAATTTGAACAGACTGATCACTAGAAGTGAAGTAGAATCTGTAATAAAACTCCCTGCAAACAAAAGTCCAGGGCTGGATGGCTTCACTGGGGAATTCTACCAAACATACAGAGAAGAACTTATACATATTCTTCTCAAACTATTCAAAAAATATGGAAGGGGAGGGAACACTCCCAAATTCATTCTATGTGGCCTCCAAATGCCCTGATACCAAAACCAAAGACACTACCAAACAAGAAAAACTACAGGCCAATATCTTTGGTGACTATACGTGAAAAAATCCTCAACAATATAAGCAAACCAAATCCAGCAATACGTAGAAAAGATCATATACCATAATCAAGTTGGATTCATTCCAGGGTCACAAGGATGGTTCAACATATGCAAATCAATCAATGTGATACACTACGTTAACAAAAGGAAAGACAAAAACCACATGATCATCTCAATAAACACAGAAAAAGCATTTGACAACATTCATTCGTGATAAAAACTGTCACCAAAGTGGGTATAGAGGGAATATATCTCAAATAATGAAAGCTGTATATGAAAAACCTAGATAGACATTTCTCTAAAGAAGACATAAGACAGCCAAGAAGCACATGAAAAGATACTCAACACTGCCAATTATTAGAGAAATGCAAATCAAAACCACAATGACCTCACATCGGTCAGCATGGCTGTCATCAAAAAGTCTTCAAGTAACAAATGCTGGAGAAGGTGTGGAGAAAAAGGAACCCTCGTACTGTTGGTGGGAATGTATACTGGTGCAGCCACTATAGAAAACAGTATGGAGGTTCCTTAAAAAACTAAAAATAGAGCTATTGTATGATCCAGCAATCCCACTTTTGGGCATATATCTGGAGAAAACTCTAATTTGAAAAGATACATGCACCCCAATGTTCACAGCAGCACTATTTACAATAGCCAAGACATGGAAGCAACTCAAATGTCCATCAACAGATGAATGGATAAAGAAGATGTGGTATATATATATATATATATATATATATATATATATATATATATACGCACATACACACACACACACATACACAATGGAATACTACTCAGCCATAAAAAAGGAATGAAATATTGCCATTTGCAGCAACATGGATAGACCTAGAGAATATTACGCATAGTGAAATAAGTCAGACAGAGAAAGAAATATAGTATACGATACCACTTATATGTAGAATCTAAAAATACAATACAAATGAATCTATAATATATACAAAACAGAAACAGACTCACAGACGTAGAAAACAAACTTATGGTTACCAAAGGGGAAAGTGGGGGGAAAAGGGATAAACTTGGAGTGTGGGATTAACAGATACAATATTATATATAAAATAGATAAGCAGCGAGGATATACTGTATAGCACAGGGAATTATACTCAATATCTTGTAATAACCTATAATGGAATATAATCTGCAAAAAACTCCCACAACTGAATCACTATACTGTACACCTGAAACTAGCTCAATATTGTAAATCAACTATACTTCAGTAAATAAAAAAGAATGATGCAGGAGAGAGGGGTGCTAATAGCAGGAGGGAGGTCCTTGAACAGGGGTGAGAGGAGCTGGAATCCCATACATGAGTGGGGGACTGATCTTAGGAGCAGGACGAACGGATCCTTGGCAGGCAGAGGGAAGGCAGGGTATAATACATACAGAGGGCAATGAATACAGGGCCATGAGGTTGGCAGACTTAAAGGTGCAAAGATGAGGTCGTTTTCTCTAGTTTCTCAGTAAAATAAGAAGTGAGGTCATCTATGGAGGGCTAGGGGAGGTGAGAGAAATAGGTGTGAAATAGAAGAAAATAAAATGGGTGATGTAATGTGATAGAGAGTGCCTCCTCACGCCCTCTCTGCTCTCATGGATGGCAGGTGAGAGGGCAGGGAGGGGATCAGAGCTTCTCCCACAGGGCACGCTGACCTTGTCCCAGGAACCCCAGGTACCCACTGGCTGAGGAGGACCACATGTTAGTACACAGGGGTGGTGCAAACAAGGATCCCAAGATGCCCCCAGTCAGGAAGGAAGTTGGGCACTCAGCCCAGAGTTGAAGCTGAGCCCCTTCACTGTGGCTTGGGATGGTCTAGAAGTTCTAGAACCGTCTTGGCTTTTCTCTCCATCCAGAGAGGACAGAGGTCTACTTGGTCCATGGGGTTTCTCAGGCCTGTGCTCTGTTGACCAGTGTTCAAAATGTGGCATTAGTTTATTTACTTTATAGAACATTCTGTATTTATCTTTTAAATTACAAACTACTTTTTCACTGTAACAAAGGAAATAATCCTAAAATTTACACAGCAAAAAATCAATCATTTCCAGACCTTTTCTTCCTCCCCAACCCCACTTCCATCCCGCAGTTGTGCATAGCATTCTCCCTACTGTTAATTTTTGTTTTCTTACTCCTATTTTTATTATTTTCCCAGGCTCTTGAGTCTGATAGCCTGGTTTCAGTCTTGGCCCTCTGGCTTCCTGTTTTGTCTCTAATATTGTTCTCCATTGAAGGGGACCGGAGCTCCCTAGATGTAGCTAATTACAAAATTTGGGGCAGGGGAACGTCAAGATGGCCCTGGGTTATCTGCTTTCAGATATATCTGGATTAGTGCAAAAAATGGCCAAGAGGCACAGTGAAAAGGCTCCCATTGGCTGAGGTGGGGCAATTTACTTATAAAAAACAATAATTATTGCCATCAATTGAAATATGCTGTTACTGGCAATCCGTGAATACATGATAATGGTCAAAAGGGGTATGACCCTGAACAAATGCTTTAACTTCTCTGTACCTCAATTTTGCCATCTGTGAAAAGATTGTAAAGATTAAGGAACTTAAAGACTGTTGCAAAGATTAAGGAACGTAATTCCTGCAGAGAGATTAGCAAGCAATTGGCATATCATATTCAATGAGCATCAGCCATAATTCACATTATTATTGATATTATTTCCATGGAATGCTCTACAGGATTCTAGGATAAATATTCCATTTGTAAAAATTCAGAGTGGGAAAAACTCAAATATTTACTAAGAGCTACTATTATGTAGGCACTGTGCAACACTCTGAGTTGGAACCAACAGGAATTGTTGTCTGCAGTTATATGTGAATTTGATGTTGTTCTTCCCCACTAGATATAAGCTCCATGAGTTAGGTTCTTTGTGGTGTTCAGCTACTGTATCCTAGTAATACTCAGTTGAGTGGCAGAGGGAGGTATTTATACAGACTATAAGTAGTGTGAGAAAATGTAATCTAAAGGATTGTGAGACCATAGCAAATATTTCTGCTGTGGGTTGGAGGGGAGTGTGTGTGAATGCACGTGTGCATGCATGTGTGTGTGGTGTCTGGGAAAGCATCCCACAAGAGGACCCTCCAAGCCTTGGTGAGTGGGGGCATGTTGAGGAGCAGGCAGGAGACGGTCTGGGCAGAGATGCTAGGGCCTGGCAGAGCACTGGTGCACAGAAGTGCTCGGTGCAGATAGACCGAATGGATGAATGAGAAAGAAAGGCGCTGAGGTGCTGCCCAGGGTGCTGGGTTTTCTGGGTCCAGGGAGCGCAGACGATGGGGAATCACTGATGGTTTTGAACAAGAGTGCTTCAGCTTGGACACGAGGTCCCAGGAGAGAATGGTCTGAGCTGTTGTGGAATCAAAATCTGGGTCGCTTTACTCCTTGAACTCTTTTAAGAAAATGTGATGTTTTTCAAAGAGGCTATTTCTTTTTTTTCCCTTCATTCTTGTCTGGTAAAATTCAGTTAACAGCCTGGGCTCTGGACTGGGCCCTGGATTCAAGTCCCAACTTGGCCAGGACTAACTGCGTGACATTGGACCATGTCCTTCACTTGTAAAGTGGGGGAAATAATACCAATTTCCCAGGGGTTTGTGAATCGCCAGTGAGGTAACGTCTGGGGAGGAACCCTGTAGACTGGTTAAGAGCCATGGAGATGCGAGGGATGGGGCTTCTTTCTTTATTCCTCAGAGGCGGTGGTGCCCTGGTCTTTGACTCCAGAGGAGCCAGACTTTGCTTCAGTTAGTGAATTCCTTGAAAGTGTGGTTCACACTGCACTGGCTAGTGTCCTGCATAGCACAGCTGTCGTTGTAGAACATTCTAGAGGATGCACTGCCTGTGAAGGGGTAGGGAGGGAGGCCACAGGGGTCAGCAGACAGCGCTGAGAAGATGGTGGTGGCTTGGCAGTGCCTTCCAGGGACTGCTAACATTGCCCAGTGGAACCTGCAGAGGAGAGACCCCTCGGGTAAGAGTGACCTCATGCAGCGGCAATGTCACTCTGTCTTCCGGGCTGTATTTGGGGACGGGCAGGACACACACCACCCTTGTGTGGTTGTTTCTTGGGAGCCAAATGCTCCCCATCAGTGAATGCTGCCTCTTAGCTTCCTGCTGTGCTTTGTAGCTCATTTTTTTTTTTAACATCTTTATTGGAGTATAATTGCTTTACAATGGTGTGTTGGTTTCTGCTTTATAACAAAGTGAATCAGTTATACATATACATATGTTCTGATATCTCTTCCCTATTGCGTCTCCCTCCCTCCCACCCTCCCTATCCCACCCCTCTAGGTGGTCACAAAGCACCCAGCTGATCTCCCTGTGCTATGCGGCTGCTTCCCACTAGCTATCTATTTTACGTTTGGTAGTGTATATATGTCCATGCCACTCTCTCACTTCGTCCCAGCTTACCCCTCCGCCTCCCCGTATCCTCAAGTCCATTCTCTAGTAGGTCTGTGTCTTTATTCCGGTCTTACCACTAGGTTCTTCATGACCTTTTTTTTTTTTTTCCCCTTAGATTCCATATATATGTGTTAGCATACGGTATTTGTTTTTCTCTTTCTGACTTACTTCACTCTGTATGACAGACTCTAGGTCCATCCACCTTACTACAAATAACTCAATTTCATTCCTTTTTATGGCTGAATAATATTCCATTGTATATATGTGCCACATCTTCTTTATCCATTCATCTGTCGATGGGCATTTAGGTTGCTTCCATGTCCTGGCTATTGTAAATAGAGCTGCAATGAACTTTAAACGTTCCCAGCAGACAATAACCCAGCCGCTTGCCTGCCGGTGTTTACATTTTCTGTCGAGGCAGAGAGAGTGGGAGCTGTAGCATGGTAAAAGCACTTTCTTGTTTCTGTCATTCCCTTGACAGTGTCTTTCCAGAAACCTTGGGCAGTGAACGTGACAGGGGCCCCTTGCTCAACGGATGTGCAGGGGGATTTGAGTGGGATTCAGCTGAGTAATTGACAGACACATTCATGGACATCTTCCCCAGCCATTCCCTGGGCACAGAGAGAGGAAGTCACCTCCCTTCACTGTCTGCAGGGCTCTCCAGAGGGAGTGTTTGATGTACAGTGGGGGATGGAATGGGAAAAGCAGTTGGGGAATGGTCCAGAAAAGTTGAGGGGTCTGGAAGGGTGGTTTTTAAAGGGCCCATCCAGAGATAGACAACAAGATACACAGTAACTCAGTGCCATATGATCCAGCACTCCCACTCCTGAGCATGTATCTGGACAAAACTATAATTCAAAAAGATACATGCAACCCTATGTTCATTGCAGCAGTGTTTACAGTAGCCAAGACATGGAAACAACCTAAACATCCATCAACAGATGAATGGATAAGGAAGATGTGGTACGTATATACAATGGAATATTGCTCAGCCATTAAAAAGAATGAAATAATGCCATTTGCAGCAACATGGATGGACGTGGAGATTATTATACTAAGTGAAGAGAAAGACAAATACCATATGATATCACTTATATGTAGAATCTAAAATATGACACAAATGAACTTATCTATGAAACAGAAACAGACTCACAGACATAGAGAACAGACTTGTGGTTGCCAAGGGAGAGGGGGAGTGCGGGAGAGAAGGACTGGGAGTTTGAGATTAGCAGATGCAAACTGTTATATATAGGATGGATAAACAACAAGGTCCTAGCATATAACACAGGGATCTATATTCAATATCCCGTGATAAACCATAATGGAAAAGAATAACAACAAAAAAAGAAATAGTAACTAATACGCTTCACCCTTATACTAGGATGAAGATTCAGAGACAGAACTATTCATTCACCTAACAAATATTTATTGAGCAACTACTATTTGCCACGTCCTATTCTCGGTGTCTAAGCTTACAGCAGTCACAGACAATAATCCCTGTCCTCATGGAATTTATGTGCAGTGAGGGAAGAAGAACCAGCACTTACTGAGTGCTGAACACACCAGACACTTTTCTAATCCAATGAATTGTTGCAACAACTCTATGAGGTCCACGCTATTTTTATCCCCCATTCTTCAGAAGTTAGGTAACTTGTCCAAGGTCACTCAACTTGGAAGTGGCATGGCTACTCCTCTCCTTCTTGTCATTTTCTAAAACTGCAGGATCCTGAAGCTTTCTTAGCCTTGCGATGCCATTTAGGGCACAGCAGCTTCCATGGCTGCCCCTGGCCCTGAAATTCCTCAGATTTAGGACTCCTTTCTTTCTTGGTCCTGATGGAGAAGCCCCTTAACGGATTCCTGCTGCTACTGGTGCCCCAGGTTGCAGCATCAACCTACTTTTTCTTTCCACAGCATTTGATTTCTGCAGGCTTAGGTCCCTTTTCTGTTTCAGTGATGTCAGGAATAATCTTCTTCTAGCACCTCTTTGCCTGCAGAAAAGGAACTTGAATCTATTTTTTCTAATATTTTCTTTTCGATTCTGTCTGGTGTTCCCGTCCCTCTTTCTGCTGATTTAACTTTTCTGAAATGGCTTCAACCTGCTTCTTCAGTTCCTTCTCTGCCACTTTCAGGCCTAATACTGTTGACTGGTCCTGAGATTTTCCTTTCCTTTTCTTCTTTCTCTTTCCCGCTCTTCTTGTTTTGACTTCAAGATCAAAATCAATTTTTAAGCTATTCTAATCCTTCCTGGGTTTCTGATGTTCTTACTGCAAAGTCCAAGTAGTAGCTTTGTGTGCACACGCTCACCCCCGAAGCCTTCATGCCTCCTGATGGTGCTTTACCCTCTGCCTTGATGCAGGTCTGGTTCTCAGTGCCAGCATTTTAGATAGAGACCTTTTGCTTTTCCCGGCTGGAACCTGGCCTGTGCTACCACCCGTATGCTTTTTTATCTATCTCAACTTAAGAACGTGTCATATTACATCACCTGGCCGAAGAGCTCTCATTCTTCTCTACCTGTTCACAGATGATGCCACCTTCTCATTGTGATTGAATTGATCCCCCCATCTCTGAAGTCCACGAACATAATCAGGATTTATTTACTATCCCCAATTAGGATAAAAGGGGCGGAGGCATCTTGGATTCCTCCCTGTCAAACCACCAAGATCATCAGGGTCTTTCTTTGTTTTCATATCTGTTAACATCCCTAAAAACTTTCCAGAGACTGGGATTTCTAAGAGATTGACTTCTGGGGGTGGTGAGTAATTCAGAGAACATACAGACAAGCCACCCGAACCCATCAAGGTTAAGTCTGCCACGGAACACTCCAAGTCTTGTGTAAACCTCTCTCAACTCCTGGAATTCTCGTATCTTGTGCTCATGAAGATTGGATTGGGTATTTGGCCAGGGAACTGAGGAATATATCATCTCTGCTCCATCAGTCATCCCTTCCATGTCCCAGTCCCAAGGGACATATATACTGAAGCAATGCTTTTCCGAGTTTACTGTGCGTATGAAACTTGCAGGGATCTTGCTACCATATGGATTCTGTTCAGTAGATTGGGGTAAGACTTGAGGCTCTGCATTTCTAACAAGTACCTAGGAGATGCTCATGCTGCTGGTCCGTGGACCATGCTTTGAGGAGCAAAAGGCTAGACGACGAAGAGTCAGCAAAGGAATATTTTTATTATTTGCTGGAGCTTTGGCCCCAAACTCTGGTACTTCCTCTAATGAGGTGGACTTTGCAGTAGGAAGGACTTCTTTTTCCAAGAGAAGGCTGTTGTTTCTATCTGGGCATCAGTCTGGTTCTTTTTTTTTTTAAATTTTATGGAAGTATAGTTGATTTACAATGTTGTGTTTAATTTCTGCTGTACAGCGAAGTGACTCAGTTATACATAACTATATTCTTTTTCATATTCTTTTCCATGATGGTTTATCACAGGATATTGAATATAATTCCCTGCGCTATGTAGTAGGACCTTATTGTTTATCCATCCTATATATAATAGTTTGCATCTGTTAATCTCAAACTGCCAGTCTATCCCTCACCCTGCTCCCCCCCACTGCCAGCCCTGGGCAACCACAAGTCTGCTCTCTATATCTGAGTCTGTTTCTGTTTCATAGATATGTTCATTTGTGTCGTATTTTAGATTCCACATATAAGCAATACCATATGATATTTGTCTTTCTCTTTCTGACTTACTTCGCTTAGTATGTTAATCTCTATGTCCATCCATGTTGCAGTCTGGTTCTTATTTGGCTCTCTTGGCGGGGGGAGAGCTGCGAAGGACACATCTTCCCAAGCTGGAGAAGGTTTTGAGCCATGTCTTACCTTAATGGCTGTAGACAAGGAAGGGGGTCAAAGAGGCAGTGAAGGGGGTCAAAGAGGCAGTGAAGGGAAACCAAGAGGGAAATGACTGGAAATCCCTCCAAGCAGCAGCAAACACAATGCCTTTCCTTGACATTCAAGGATCCTGGTCTTTGTGGGTCTTGCCTTCACCTCTCCTCCTGGCACACTAAAGACTCTACTATCTGCCCTTTAATATCACCAGTCCATAGCAGTGCTTCTTTTTGGTGGTGGGGGTAAAAGAACTCACTCTTCCTTTGCATTCTGTTCTTTCCACCTAGGATGGCTCTGTGTACACCTCTCCAGTAGATATAGATGCCAGATGATCTACACTGAACTAATGTAGTCCCACCCAGTCTCTAGTCACAGACTCCACAGAGCTCGCTTTCTGCTGGTAGAAACCATTAAATCCCGTGACTCTGAAACTGTTCTAACTAAAGTCCACTTATGCACAAGATCTGTGACTCACCTGCCAAATCTATCCCTACTTTCTAGAGGTGAGGTATCATAACAATGAGATATTACTGTTCAAGGTTATTCTTGGCCTTTATTTTCTTTTGTAATGAGATGTACAGTTTCTTCAGCAAGCGCTCAGAGCCATGTATGAATTCAGTTTGAGCCATGAGTTTTCTCTTCATTTCCTGCTACTGACCTTGCCTGCTTTTCTTCTTGCATAGGCCCATATTTCCCGGTGTCCTTTGCTGACTTATCCTCAGCTCCTATATCTCCAAATGTTGGACTAAGTTGTATCTTCAGGTATCTTATCGTATTCATGTCTTTAGGTGATCTCCTCTGGTCTCATGGCTTCAAATACCATCTATACATTGTTGACACTCAAATTTATATTTCTAGTCTGTACCACTTTCCTGAAATGCAGAATTGAACACCTAACTGCCTAGTTAACACCTCAAACATAAGATGCCAAAACCACCCACCTTCCCCACTCCTCAACTCTGGACATCTTCTTACCCCAAGCCTTCTCCATCATTTACTCAGTTGCTCAGACCCAAAACTTAGGGAGTATCCTTGAACCTTTTATCTTTACATCACTAATCCAGTCCACTAATTAGAACCATCTCCTCTACCTCCATAATATATCTTGACTTAGATCACTTCTCAGCATTTTCATAGCCATATCCCTGTTCTAAGATACTATCGTTTCTTGCTTGGAATATCATGATAGGCACCTAACTGGTATCCCATCTTCCACTTTTGCACCTCTGCAGTCCATCCTACCTACAGCAGCCAGATACTATTACTCTTATGTTTAAAACTCCCTAATGACTTACCAATACACTTAAAATAAAATCCAAGCTAAAACCTTTCTTGTAAAGCTCTACCTTATCAGGCTCCTTCCTATCTCATCCATATTGGTATATGAGTATGGAAGATGACTTCCTTCCTCACTATAATCAGACCGATTTTCTCTCTGTCTGAACATGTTGTATCAGTCAGCTATTGCTGTGTAATAAACTACCCCCAAACTCAGGAGCATAAAATGATAAACATTTATTCTCACTTTTATAGGGCTCCAAGTTGAGTGAATCAGCTGATCTAGTCTGAGCTTGGCTAGGAGGTTCTGCTTCAAGCTGAAAATCCAGCTGGTCTTGGCTCTTCACAGTAGTTTGAGCGCAATTCTGCTCCAAGTGTGATCATTATGGAACCCACGATGAAGGACCAGCAACTACTCAGGGCATGCTCTTCTTGTGGGCAAGGCAGAAACCATAGGGGGCAGGCCAATCACACAGGCCCACTTTAAGCCTTTGCTCTTGTCACATTTGCTTATACCCCATTGGCCAAAGCCAAGTCATATGTCCAGTCTCAACATCAGGGGGCAGGGTAGTGTTTTCTGTCCACAGTGGGAGGAGGACAGGAATACATTTGGTGAATGACAGTCCAAACTATGATATACTCCAAGCTTGTTCCTGCCTCAGAGCCTTTTAACTTGCTGTTCCCTCTGTGTGGAATGCAGTTCACCTAGATCTTCATGAGCCTGCTTCTCATTATTCAGTTCTTAACTTACATGTTACTCCCTTAGAGAAGACTTTGAAGGTTCTTGGTCTTGGCTAAAGTAACCTTCTCATTCCCTCTTTTTTTTTTTTTTTTTTTTTTAAATTTTAATTTATTTATTATTTATTTTTGGCTGTGTTGGGTCTTCGTTTCTGTGCGAGGGCTTTCTCTAGTTGCGGCAAGCGGGGGCCACTCTTCATCGCGATGCGCGGGCCTCTCACTATCGCGGCCTCTCTTGTTGTGGAGCACAGGCTCCAGACGCGCAGGCTCAGTAGTTGTGGCTCACAGGCCTAGTTGCTCCGTGGCATGTGGGATCTTCCCAGACCAGGGCTCGAACCCATGTCCCCTGCATTGGCAGGCAGATTCTCAACCACTGCGCCACCAGGGAAGCCCCTTATTCCCTCTTTATCATATTACCCTGTTTTATCTTTTCCATCATACTTGATTGATGCCTGGCATTGCCTTACTTACTTGTTTTGTTTGTTTATTGTCTATAATCCTCCAATGGCACGTACAGTTTTGGAGGACAGGACCTTGTGTTGTTCACAGAAGGATTCTAATACCTGGAACAGAACTTGTTATATAATAGGTGCTCAATAAATATTTAGTTTGACCAGGCATCCAATTCTTATATGCCTTAAAGTCCAACTATTGAAAATCCTAGGCCTCAAACATTGTGGATCCAAGAGTGCATCACCACACGTGGTAGGGTTAATCAAATGACCCACTACAATCTATAATAGTAATTATGGAGCTTAATTAACATGAATTTATAAGCAGTCATAACAGTAATTGAGAGCCACGATCAACTAAAGATAGCGCTAATGATGTTGATACCAATGTATTCTTCCTGAAAACTGTGGGCCTTCCAACCATCTGCACATGTTCATACACAGTAAGAGCGTTGAATGTTGCCAAGTATTTAAGTCCTTAGTAGACTAGAAACACGTTAATTTTAGTTGACTGGTAACACATTACAGTAACCTAATTAGTATGTTGCTGGTAAGTAACCCTTAGCTGTCCATAAAAATAACTCTTTGAAATGAGGGGCTATCTACTCATGAAATTAATAAAAGCACCTTTATTTCTTGGTCAAGTTTGAGACTCCTGAAGAGAATGCGAGTGGTCTACTACTGGGCAGTGGGCCACATTTGAAGAGTTACTGATCTGGTGCAATGACATCATCTTCTGAATGAGGACATTGAGGCTCAAGGTAGGGAAAGGATTGTCCAAGAACACATGGATAGTAATGGCTGAATCAAGAACTATTATTTCTGGGCACCTGACTCTGATCTCAGGGTTCCTTCTGCTCTTCCATTCTGGACCTCCGTGCAAAGTGAAAATGCCTTAACAAGGAATAAGATTTTCTTACCTATCTAGGGCCTGTTCACTCTTAATTATTTAACTCTGAATGGGCTGGTGAGGCAGGTCAGGGCAGATATTATTCTATTTAATAGGTATGGAAACTGAGATGTGAGGGGCCAGTGAGTAGCAGAGTTCCACTGGAATCCCTATCTCCTGAGTTAGGGAAGACTTCTCTGGTCATGTGGACTGTGGCTACAGGTCAAGGGTATCATTTGACAGTGTTAGTTGACAGAGAGTGAAGCACAGGGTCTGTAGGACCTTTGACCTTACTCCTTACAGTGGGCCATAGACTGAAGTTCTTTGGGAACCATCAGACAAAGGTCTCCAAGCTTCAAAAACTTTAAGGTGACATGGACTAGTGGGAAGATGTGATTTGGAGTCAGACAGATTTGGGTTCAAATCCTGCTGTTTACTTACTAGGTCAGTGGTCTGGGGCAACCAATCTGACCTCAAACTCCTCATCTGCAAAGCGGGGGGACATTAGTAGCCTTCCCCTTTTAGGTGTGTAGTAAGGAATCAAAGCATGTGGCACATAGTGGGCACTCAATAGTGATGATTATTATTTAAAGTTGTATTGAGCATTGCCCTTTTCCGATTCTATCATATTTGCTGAGTGGGACTTTCATATAAGGTGAAATTTTATTTACATCATGTATCCTAGATCATTTTAAGATCTGTTTTCTTGATCCACTCACCATTCTTTACCAATTATTTACTTCTTTGTGGTGGTTTGGTAAATGGAAATTTAAGACGTGTAAGACATACAGCTTCCATGGAGTTTGTTCCTGGTTATACACAATATACTCTGAAAGCTGGAAAGACCTTGCAACGACTTTGACCTATCCCCATGACTGAAGTTTAACACCATGCTCACACCATACCAGGCTGATAAAACCCTGTCCTTTTCTTTGCCTTCAGATGAAGTCTCCGGTGACGACTCTTTTTTTTTTTTTTTTTTTTTCACACACACACACTGTATTTTATTTTTACAAGGGATAAATAGACTGACACCAAGCATTGTACATGGATGACCACAACAAAAGCAACAATGATTGCAATTACCAAACATGAAACACACTCATACTTTTTTTTTTTTTTTAATGTAATATTTATTTTTTTGAAGTTTATTTATTTATTTATTTTTGGCTGTGTTGGATCTTCATTGCTGCGCTCGGGCTCTCTCTGGTTGAGGTGAGCGGGGACCCCCTCTTTGTTGCGGTGCGCGGGCTTCTCATTGCGGTGGCTTCTCTTGTTGCAGAGCATGGGCTCTAGGCTCATGAGCCGCGGAAGTTGTGGCATGCAGGCTCAGCAGTTGTGGCTTGCGGGCTCCAGAGTGCAGGCTCAGTAGCTGTGGCGCACAGGCCTAGTTGCTCTGCGGCATGTGGGATCTTCCCGGACCAGGGCTCAAACCCGCGTCCCCCGCACTGGCAGGCGGACTCTTAACCAGTGCGCCACCAGGGAAGTCCCCACTGTCGACTCTTGAGATAGTTCATTGTTGGTCTGCTCCCCTTTAACTCAGAGATGTGTCTTGTTCACAATTACATGCCTGACTTCCTTCTTATAAAACACCTGGCATATGTAATAATAATTTCGTGGAACAATTGAATATTGTCTCAGAATGACGGACAGTGCTGACCTGGAGTGCAGTTG
Organism: Balaenoptera acutorostrata; assembly: GCF_949987535.1. Lineage (NCBI taxonomy): Eukaryota > Metazoa > Chordata > Mammalia > Artiodactyla > Balaenopteridae > Balaenoptera > Balaenoptera acutorostrata. The sequence goes on along the minus strand of NC_080072.1, from coordinate 37,355,852 downwards.
AATATATTTAAATAGTGAGAAAAAGTTAAGTAGTCTGTGTGGGAAATGTACCTGCTTTGAGCCTCTGTGTTTAAAAAGATATTCTCATGTGGTCATGCATGTTTAGGAATATTTTATATGATATATTAGTAGAAATAGAATGTCTTTTGAAATCAGCATATAAACATACATTGATTGATTCAGCGAGAAGAATGTGTCTTGATCAGCAAGATACTAGGAAGTCTAGGCATCATGGAAAGCAAGAGCTGTTTGGTTTGGCATCTTTTCATTTAAAAGGGAGGAAGGATTTGAGATGGAGTTTGGAAGGCATCTATGCAGAGGACGATGCCTGAGATCCTATGATAATATTCAGATAAGAGTGGTCTGGATATTAGAGGAGAAGTCGAGTTTGTGAGCTTCAGACCTGGATCCTGTCAGCTCTGTGTGGTTTCTCTTGGTTGTGTAGTTGGGACCTGCATGTCAGTAACCCATATGCCCTCACCTGGCCTGTCTGTTGGCATCACTGTGTGAAAGAAAGGTGGGTCTGGGGGGTGGAGTTTATATTCTTAGTGAATTTCCTGACCGGTCAGATTGCTAAGCACGAATTGCCCTGCATACCCTGGCCATAGCCAAAGATGGTTGAGCTTGTGCCAGAGTTAAGGCTACAACGTGTCAGTCTACATGCAAAACCTTCATTCCATGGCTAAAGTTTTCTCCTTCCTGCCTATCCACAGTGGAGTTAGAACACCAGTGTTCCTTCAGTGCCTTCCCATCACCTTGGGATGTGTGACATGGCCTCGTCTATATGCGCGACAGTGTCTTACCACCCTCTTTGCTCTCTGTACTCCAGTCACGTTGCTATGTCAATTTCTTGAATGCCTCATATTTCCTCATGCTCTTGTATAAGTTTTGGATATTTTGCCTGCAAGTAAGTGATCGTTCACACTCATCTGGCTTAAGTAATAAGGAAGCTTTACTTATTATCTCATGTAATAAGAAGTCCTAAAGAAGAGAAGCTCTAGGTTCAGTAGCCCTGTGACATGAGCAAAAACCAAAGTTTTTCACCCCATCTTTTTCTTCTCCCGTTCTCAGCATGTTGGTTTTGCTTTTCTCACGCCTGCAAGATGGTGGCCATGCTTCCAGGCATCACGTGTAAACACCACAATATACAGCAGCTGAAGAGAACATATCTCCTCTGGTGTGTCTCTTGTTATCAGCTGGAAGATCTGTGTCCCAGTATGAGCTCTGCCATTAGCTGTGTGACCTTGATCAAATTGCTCAGTTTCCCTAGATCTCTCTCCTTTATGTACTCATAGAAATAATTGGACCGGATAATACGAGTATATTCTAATTCTATCATCCATCCATCCATCTATCCATCCATCCATCTTTCATTTGACGTGTATTTACTGAGGGCCTGTTATGTTCCAGGAAATGTTGTATAATCTCATGGGAGAGACAGACATTAAATAATTACAAATAATCCAAGAGTGTATGTGATTAGGCTATTCCTAATCACATTAGCCTAATCCCTAGGCTATTCCTAACCAAGGGATGTCTGACCTTGGTTGAGTGACAATTCTTGGTTTAGTTAGCTTTGGGAGCAGGAATGGGAGAAAGTGGATATCATATACTATAGTAAACATCAGGGACTCTGGTGGGCAGGAAAGTACTAGCATCTTTTGGAATAGAGTAAAAAAAATCTAGTTTTCCTATGTTATTTTTTCTCTTTTTTGTAAATTAAGATGTAATTAACATGCGATAAAATGAAGACATTTTAATTTAGTTTGATGAGTTTTTACAGTTGTATATGCCCATAAAATCATCGCCCTCAAACAAGATGGAGAACACTTTTGTCACTGCACACCGCCCCCCGCCCCCGCCCCTGTGCCCCCATCAGCTACTTAGCTTTGCCTGTCTTTGAACTTCAGGCACATGGAATCACACTGTACGCACTTTTTGTATCTGGTTTCATTTTGCCCAGCATAATATTTTTGAGATTCAGCCATGTTGTTGCATGTATCAGTGTTTCATTTTTACTGCCAATTAGTCTTCCATTGTATTAATATATTTTAATTTCTTTTGGGTAAATATCTAGGAGTGGACTTTCTGGGTCAGAGGGCCAGTGTAACTTTATAAGAAACTACCAAAGAGTCCTCCAAAGTGGTTGTTCATTTTACTATACCATCAACGGAGTGTGAGAGTTAAGGTGCTCTACATCCTTGCCAATATTTGGTATTATTAGTCCCTTTAATTTTAGTCATTCTGATGTGTATTTAGCAATATCTTATTGTGGTTTTAATTTGCATTTCCCAGATGACTAACTATGTTGAGCATCTTTTCGTGTGTGTGTGTGTGTGTGTTTTCCCATTCCTATATCTTTGTAAAGGGTCTGTTACAGTCTTTTACCTGTTACTATTTTTTTTTTTTAATTATTGACTTGTAGGAGTTCTTTTTTTTTTTTTAATTAATTAATTAATTAATTTATCTTTGGCTGTGTTGGGTCTTCGTTTCTGTGCGAGGGCTTTCTCTAGTTGCTGCGAGCGGGGGCCACTCTTCATCGCGGTGCGCAGGCTTCTTACTATCACGGCCTCTCTTGTTGTGGAGCACAGGCTCCAGACGCGCAGGCTCAGTAGTTGTGGCTCATGGGCCTAGTTGCTCCGCGGCATGTGGGATCTTCCCAGACCAGGGCTTGAACCCGTGTCCCCTGCATTGGCAGGCAGATTCTCAACCACTGCGCCACCAGGGAGGCCCGACTTGTAGGAGTTCTTTACATATTCTGGCTACAAGCTTTTTGTCAGAAACATGAATTGCAAATATTTTTCTCCCAGTCTCTGACTTATCTATTCATATTCTACTGGTGTTTTCATGAGCAGAAATTTTAAATTTTGATGAAGTCCAATATATAATCCTTTTTATTTTGTGGTTAGCTTTTTGTATGTTGTCTAAGAAATCTTTGCCTACACTATAAAGTTATGAAAAAATTTTATCTTCTAGAAACTTTATGGTTCTAGCTTTTATGTTTAGGTCTATGATGCATCTTGAATTAATTTTTGTGTGTGGTATTAGATAAAAGTTGAGACTCATTTTTTAATATACATATATCCAGATCTTCTGGCACCATTTGTTAAAAAGACTTTTCCTATTTCATTGACTTGGTGACTCTGTAAAAAAAAATCATGTGATCATGTTCTCTATTCTGTTCCACTGATCTTGTAGCTTTATTCTTACACTAATACCACACTTTTTAAAAAAAATAAATTTATTTATTTATTTATATTTTATTTTTGGCTGTGTTGGGTCTTCGTTTCTGTGCGAGGGCTTTCTCCAGTTGCGGCGAGCGGGGGCCACTCTTCATCGCGGTGCGCGGGCCTCTCACCGTCGCGGCCTCTCCTGTTGCAGAGCACAGGCTCCAGACGCGCAGGCTCAGTAGTTGTGGCTCACAGACTTAGTCGCTCCACGGCATGTGGGATCTTCCCAGACCAGGGCTCGAACCCATGTCCCCTGCATTGGCAGGCAGATTCTTAACCACTGCGCCACCAGGGAAGCCCAATACCACACTCTTTTGAACACTGCAGCTTTATAGTAAGTCTTGAAATCAGATAGTGTAGTAGTTGCAGCTTTGGTCTTTTTTTCATGATTGCTTGGTAATTCTAGATCCTTTCAATTTAAATTTACATTTTAGTTATAAAGCAGATGCTAACACACTATTGTAAGGCAATTATACTTCAATAAAGATGTTTGAAAAAAAAATAAAAATAAAAAATAAAAAGAGAAAAAAAAATTTACATTTTAGCATCAGCTTTTCAATTTCTTCAAAAAATTCTACTGAGATTTTGATATGGATTGTATTAAATCTGTGTATCAATTTGGGACAGTGTGCATCTTAAAAATATCGAGCTTTTCATGAGTCAACCAATGAACACTATATATCTCTCCAACAATTTAGGGTTTTTTTTTTGTTTGTTTATTTGTTTTTTTTAACAATTTAGGTTTTTAAAAATGTCTCTCAGCATTATTTTGTAGTTCTTAGTGTAGAGGTGTTGCACATCTTTCATTGGATATATTCTTTGATGTTAGATTTTTAAAAAGCTATTTTAAATGTAATACCATTTAACTTTCATTTTTAATTGTTGCTATTTTATAGAATTGAAATTAACTTTTATATATTGATCATTTATCTTGAGACCTTGGTAGATCCACTTATTTGTTCTGGTAGGTTTTTATTTTCCTTTAACCTACTCTATGAGGTTTTCTTCATTTACAATGATGTCATCTGTTAATGATGGCAGTTTTACTTCTTTCTTTCTAATCTTTTGTCTTTCATTTCTTTTCTTGCCTTATTGCACTGTTTAGGACTTCCAGTACAATGCTGAGTGGAAGTGATGCAGAACATTTTTGTCCCTATTTTAGAGGGAAAGCATTCAGTGCTTTACCATTAAATATGATGTTACCTGTAGGGCTTTTATCTGGGGTACATGCCCTGGATCAAAATGAGGAAGTTGTCATCTATTCCTAGGTTGCTAAGAGTTTTTTGGGTTTTTTTTTTGAGGTATAATTGACATATAACATGATCTTGGTTTCCTTGTACAACATAATGATTTGATATTTGTATGTATTGAGGAATGATCACCGCAGCAAGTCTAGTTAACATCTGCCACCATACACAGTTACCTTTTTTTTGTGTGGTTAGAACTTTAAAGATCTACTTTGAGTTCTTTTCCCCCTATCATCATGAAAGCTTGTTGCATTTTGGTCAGGTGCTTTTCTTGCATCAATTGAGATGATCTGATGCCAACTCTAGCTTTAGTCAGCTTTGGGAGCACCCGTTCCAACAGCAGGAACTGTGGAAGGGCAAAAATTTATAAACATCTCTTGTACAAATGGCAAAGAAAAACTGACTCTTCTTTGAGAATTTTCTCTATTAAATAAAGTTATAACTGGTGAGACCGCAAAATTATTCTTTACCCCAATTATTGTCCTTTAAACAGAAAATTTCAGAGATATGTCTCATATACTAGAAATTACCATGGTTTTAAAATCTTATCATTAACTATGTCTGGGAGAAGTAGAAGAAAAAGGTAGGAATGGGCACCATGCTTGGACTAGGTGGTGTAAGATTAACAGATGACACAGAAACACTTTCTTTCATTTGGCTCAATCTTTCCTTCTAGAGGAATGATCTTAATATGGAACAGTGTGGAACAAACAGGAAGTGAGAGTCCAATTTAGTTATAAAATGGAAAGAGAACTTCAAAGTGCTTTAAACAAGTTCTAGCCCTGAGGCTCAGATGAATTTCATCCAGAGAAATAGGATGGACTTAGTTTTGATCATCCAACCTCTGTCCTATAATCTTAGGGAAATCATGGGAAATGAGGGAGGAGATGAAGGGCTGGATATATATCCTTTATAATTATTATTTTTTAAAGGGGAAATTCTGGGTTCCAGAAAGCATAGGCTAGTGATCTTAATATCCCTTCTTGGCAAATTTCTAGATTTCTTTCTTAATTAAACATATGGGAACATTAGAAGAGAAATTGTTGACTCCCCTGGAGCTGGTTCAATAATCCATTCAAATGTCACCTTTCTCTGATGGCTTCATGGACCCTAAAAGGCAGAATCAATTCAGTTTGGTCTTTGTGCTCCTACATTAATTATACTTGGCTCTGGCCCTGACCACATATTTTCTCATAATTTGTGTCTTTAGCTGTCTGTCTCCTTCACTAAACTACCTTTTTAAACGCAGAGCCAAGTTTATTCTCAGTTATATCCCTGAGTTTAGCAAGTGCCTTAAACTGTGAAGGCACATACTAAATGTTTGTGTGATAAATGAAATGATAGGACTTGCCAAACTCATATTTTTGAAAGAATATTATGTACCAACCAAGCTCTTTTACTTGCAATAGATCAGCAGACAACTAAAATGGCTTAAGTAAAAAGGAGAAATTTAATTGGCTCATGTAACCAAAGTTAGGGATAGAAGTGGCTCGAGTCCTCGCAGATTAAGGTACTCTAATGATGTTATCATGACTTAATTTCACTTTCTCTTCGTTTTTTAGCTCTGCTGTTTGGGGCTGGTTATTTGCAGACAGGCTGCTCCCTTGGGGAGCAAGGTTGCCCCTAGGATCCCAGGCTTATATCATATTCTCTCCAGAATGTCAGTGGAAAGATGCCTCTTTTTTGTCAATAAGTAAAACAAAAACTTTGGAACTGTCTTATTGGGCTGTCATTGGTCATATACCCATCCCTGAGCCAAATACTGTGCTCAGAAGGATGGGTGATGCTGATTGGTCAGCCTGGGTCATATGTCCACCCATGGAGTTGAGGGGTGGAGTCAAGACCTGAACCCAGTAGACTGAAAGTGGGTGAGTGGTGGATCTCCAAAGGAAAACAATGGTGTAGTTACAAAAAAGGAGGGAAAGTGTGTAACGAACAGGGAAAAAACCTCAAATACCTCTGGGTTCTCAACCAGTTCATCCATTGTTATCTCATATACAAGTATACTTTGATTTCAGTGGGGCCTTAAGCACAGTCTCTCAGGATGCTCTTTGGGCATGATGGTTAAATGTGAGCTTGTTGATAATATAGTTAGGTGGATTTATAGTTGGCTGAACAAACATATCCTAAATGTGTTGATTCATGAGTTGATGTTGACATGAAGGGTGGTCCCCAGGGCCATGCTGTCAGAGTTTGCACGTAATCCTCTCTGGGCTGGCATTTTTCAGCAGCAACTTGGAAGAAGACAATCATAGGTATGCTTATCAGACCTTTGGGTTGACAGCTCCTGGAATTTTGGGTTTCACAATCTGGCAAAGTTGCAGAAAACATTTAGGAAATGATGCAGAGTCTTCAGCTTTTTATTTTTGCCAAGTAAGGGTGCAAATATGTTAACTATCATCTATTCATTTCACCAATATTTTATGGAGAAAAGATATTTTAATATCAAAAAAGGGAGGAAGAACATGATCTTACAAAAGAAGAAAGCCCTTCCCCAAAAGGACAATTGGCTGCCTTATAGTGACATTAAAAGAAAATAATATAATGGATATAACACAAATGATTGCAACGTAAAAAGTCACTTTTCAAAATTACAACGAGTCTGATTTCTGTAATTTTCTCCCTTATAGATTTGCCATTTTGGAGATTTATATTTGACAGTACATCACAGCATAGAGCTTTAATGTTAGCCTATGGACCAGATTATTTTTTAGACTTAGTGGAAAGTTCAGATTCACATAAGTCTGCTGACAAAAATAAAAGAATGACACTCTTAATGGTATTTCACTCAATTCAGATATTTTACATTATACCAAGAGAGGATAGGAAACAACTCACCCACTCACAGGCCATATACGTGCACATCTCTGGCCTGACATGCCTCAGCCGTTTCTGCTGCCTACTTTTCCCCACAGGGCAGGGAAGAAGCTCTGTGGTTTCTGGTAGTGAGGTGTGCAGGAATGATGGTGGGGGACTCAGAAGTGATTATGGGGAGCGCTGTCACCTAGAGGGCTGCCCTCACCTGGTGTGCTCAGGCAAAGGCCCTGAGCATCTTGAGTGAAGCAGGCAGGAAAGCAGCTGAGAGGAATGCTGCAAACCAGCAGAAATCAAACCCTCCTTCACCCACCCGCAACCAACCCAAAGTCTGTTCAAGTCCCCTATTCCACAGCTGTTGCTGGAGGTGATGAAGAGCTGGGAGAAATAACTCCTTCACTGAATGTCAGGATCAAGGTTCTCAGTATCCCCGTGAGCAAGAACCAGGAACTGAAACTGACAGGATGGAATTTCATAGGGATTAGTACAAAGTTCTTCCCAATGGTTCAACTGCACAAGAGCAAGCCTACCTTGAGAGCAGTTTAGGAGAAAAAGACCTGGGGTTTTTAATGGACTCAAGTTCAGTATGAGCCAAAAGAACCTAATGTCATCAGTCTCAGGTCACCTTAATGGGAACATAATGTCCAGATCATTCTAATGACTTCATCTGAATGTAATTACTTCCCAAAGGTCCCCCCTTCCAAGTACCATCACACTGGGGGTTAGGACTTCAGCATAGAATTTATGGGAGGGAACACAATTTAGTCCATAACACATACCTATCACTTTCCTTCCCAAACAGCCCCTCATTCTGAGTTCCCCTCATACCATTGCTAATCTTTCTTTTCTCTAGTCTACACTCCAAGCTGTGGCCAGCAGCATTCTCCCATAGGACCTGTTCAGAATGGATTGCCCTGTTCAGAATGTGGCCTGAAGAATCCAAACTCCTTAGCATGACATTTGAGACCTTCCACGAATCTGGCTCCAGCCCATCTTTCTGTTCTCATCTCCCACCACATCACGTTCCTGATTCTAAGATCTGTCCAGCCTACAGCTGATCCTTGAGAGTGTGTTGCCCTTTCCTGATGGAAGTCTGTGCTTTTGGTGTTTCATCAGCCAGAGATTCCTCTGTCTCCATTTCAGCCTCTTTAACTTCTTTCCTGTGTATCACATTTTTTTCTTGACCCATCCTGGATGACCTCAGACTTAAATGGGTTCTTTCTTCTGGAGGATACGGTATATTTCTTAACATTGTCTTTAATCCACATTTTATTCTGCCTTATTTTGTAGCTTGTTCATCTCTCTATCTCCTCTGTTAGGGTGTAAGCTTCCTGAGGGCAGGGACTCTGGTCATTCATGTTCTGTTCTCCCCCAGGGCTTTGCATACAAGTGGTTGCATACACCAACCACATGACAAGCTCAAGAGGTTTTAGGTTTATTCTGTGGAGAAGGAAAGGGCACAAGTGGGACCAACCAGTTGAAAGTTCTTTATTTTGATTTAATCTACAGAGAGACATTTTGAATTAGATCTGATCAATAATGGAGAGGGTTTATCAGGAGGTGGTGAGTGTCTGTCCCTGAAAGTATTCAGGCAAAAGCCAGGAAGACCGTCTCTCAGAGATATTAGAGAGAGAATGCCTGAATTAGTGGGAGGTTGGGTTAGAGATCCTCGCAGGCAGGGTTTCTCAGTCTTGGCACTGTTGACATTTGGGGCCGGATAATTCTTTGCTGTGAGGGCTGTGCTGTACATTGTGGGATGTTTAGCAACATCCCTGCCCTCTAACCACTAGGTACCAGTATTACCGCGCACTGCCTCCAGGTTGCGACAACCGAAAATGTCTCCAGACATTACCAAATGTCCCCTGGGGGCAAAGTCACCCCAGTTGAGGACCGCTGTTTTAGGGTCCCTTCTATCAGTGAGAATCTGTGAATGTTTTTGTTTTTCTATTTTCTATGTAACAGATGTGCCAAGATCATTGCAAATTCTGTGGGTTGGGCGAACACAAGGGAAGGATGGAGAAGGAACAGATCTTTATGGAAGCTACCATATTCCATGACAATCTTGGAGGTGGGGAGTTTTACTTTTATTTTACAAATGAGGAACCTAAGACTCAGAAAAGTCCTGCAGCTGTTGAATAGCATAGTTGGGGCTCAATGTGGGCTTGCCTGACAAACTCTGTCTTCTTCCCCCGCCTCCCCCCTTGCTTTTACCTAAGTGTGTTTCTCATTGCCTTTAAACTCGACTCTTACGTTAACCTGCCTCCTTTTATGAGCCTCACATTCAAAATTTGAGGGTGTTTCAGTACAGTTGGCCCTTTGTATCCACAGGTTTCGCATCTGCAGATTGAAACAACCACAGATCAAAAATAGTTGGAAAAGAAAAAAATTCCAGAAAGTCAAAAAGCAAAACTTAAAGTCTGTGCTCTGGCAACTATTTACATAGCGTTTACATTGTATTTACATCTGTTTGCGTAGCATTTACATTGTATTATATATTATAAGTTGTCTAGAGATGATTTAAAGTGTATGGGAGTATGTGCGTAGGTTATATGTAAATACTACACCATTTTACATAAAGGGACTTGAGCATCCATGGGTTTTGTTATCTGAAGGAGTCCTGGAACCAATTCCCCATGGATACCAAGGAACTACTGTATTTACTTCTTATAAATTTCCACGGAGCTTCAGCTCTGTGCTCCCCTGTAGGGCTGACCTAGAGCCTCATGGAAGAAGCCCACGTTGTGATGCCTTGGCACTGGATGTTCTTACTTAATGCTGCTCATGGCTTGTTCTCCCCCCACACCAACTTTATCAAGATACAATTAATATGTAACATTGTGTAAGTTTAAGGTGTAGAATATGATGATTTGCTATATGTATCTATATATTGTGAAACGATTACCACAACAATGTTAGTACCCATTACCTCACATAATTACCATTTTGGTGTATGTGTGGTGAGAGCATTTTAGGTCTCTCTTAGCAAGCAGATCTTAGAAGTTCTCATCACAAGAAAAATTTATAACTATGTATGGTGATGGATATTTTTGTGGTGATTGTTTCATGATACCTACAAATGTCAAATCATTATGTTGTGTACCTGAGATGAATATAATGTTATATGTCAATTATATCTCAATAAAAAAGATCTACTCTTTTAGCAACTTTCAAGTATATGATACAGTATTGCTAACTACAGTCAGCATGCTGTACATTAGATCCCCAGAACTTATTCATCTTACAACTGGAAGTTTGTATCCTTTGACCAACATCTCCTCATTTCTTCCACCTCCCAGCCCCTAGCAACCAACGTTCTCCTCTCTGTTTCTATGAGTTTATTTTTTTTAGATTCCACGTATAAGTGAAATCATACAATATTTGTTTTTCTCTGTTTGACTTATTTCACTTAACATAGTGCCCTCAAGGTTCATCCATGTTGTTGCAAATGGCAGGATTTTCTTCCTTTTTATGGCTGAATACTATTTCAATAATATAATAATAATATATATGTATATATATATATACCACATTTTCTTTCCTTTTTTTTAAGTGAGCAATGTTTATTGAGCCTCTATTATTATAGTCCTGGGAGGTGATTTACAGGAAAATAGACATGGTCCTATATCAGGAAGTTATATGTGAAGACTCTGGAGAAGTTTTTATAATGATAAGAATAAAAAGTACTATTTTTTTTGAGGGATTTCTACTTTATAGGATTATTGTGAGGATTATATGAGAAACTTTTACTCCCTCCCCACTTTTTTACAGATATAGAAACTAAGCCTTAGCAATGTCAAATGGAGACAAACTCAGATTGAATGTTTCCACTATCCTGGTGCTCTCTCAGCATCATATTGTACAATTGAGCAGGTTGTTCAGTGCTCAGAGGTGCCTGGCTGAGAGTGGAAGTTATACCACATTTTCTTTATTCATTCATTTGCTGATGGACACAGGTTGTTTCCATGTCTTGGCTATTGTGAACAATACTGCAATGAACATAGGGATGTGGATATTGCTTGAGGTAGTGATTTCATTTCCTTTGGATATATACCCAGAAGTGGGATTGCTGGAACACATGGTAGTTTTATTTTTAATTTTTTGAGGAACCTCCATACTGTTTTCCATAGTGGTTGTATCAATTTACATTCCCAACAACAGTGCACAAGGGTTCTCTTGTTTCCATGTTTTCACCAACATTTGTTATCTCTTGTCTTTTTGATAATAGCTCTAATGGCTTGTTTTAAGGGAGACTTAAATGTCACCAGGATTCACAAACCTGTGAATACCAGTGGAACCCCACGTTATTGATAATAACCACAAAAACATCTATTCTTGCTGCATTCTGCCCAAGAAGAACCTAGTTTTCTGTGCAACATCTCAGGAACCCCAGGTCTTTCTGGGGTCCCTTTTAGGACACCTCACCACTCAGTCTGACAGCTTCATCCACCACTGGGCATGTTTTTTTTCTCATCTCTGGCCAATTCAGGAGTCTGCTGGGAGAAGGTTCATTATTGCCAGGACTGTTAGAATCTCTTATGAATCACTACTTCTGTCCAGGGTGCTGTGCCCAGTGGACCCCAGGGATGCCGGTCTTCAGGGATGCAGAAGGCACTTGCTCCATTTGAAGACAGAGCTATCCTCCCTACTTTGGCTTGGGACCCAACCCCTTGGAGGAACAGAGCATTCCTAGCTTTAAGTAGGAGAAGGACCCTTATTCCAATTACTCCACACTTTGTTTCCTGGCCCCTAATTATCCCTGCTTTGCCTAGACCCCACAAAATCTCTCAAGAAAATACTCCATCTCCTCTGAGCCCTTATCCCTCTAGATATAGAAGCTCAAACCCTGCCCAAAGGCTGGGGTGGGGAGGGAGCAGACATCATTCTCTACCTGCATCCTCACAGAAAAAAGAAATCCTTCTTTTTTCCACCCCAGTTGCCAAACGAAAGTCCCAGAACGTATAGCGGCTATATGGTTTAGTGCGGGGAGGGAGCTTGCCTATACTTACAGCATCTGAGCGTCCACTCAGCCAGCCATGATGCCCTCTTACACAGAGGAAAGAGGAGGTTTAACACTCGAATTGGGAAATGCCAGTATTTCCTGTACCATCAGTGAAAGGTTTAGGCTGGAGTACATGTACCTGTAATGTTCTCAAGTGTGTTTGATTCATCCTTTGGATTGGTTTGACTAGTGTGGCTGGTTTCATTCTCTGCTACTCAGGATCTGTCTAGAACACCACAGATCAGCTGCATGTAGGGTTATGATTGGAGAGCCCTGGAAACATTTGGGTACACACTGGTGTTGGCACACGTGTGGATGGGTCTCATGTCCCAGATCATGAGTCCCTAGACTTGATCCGGGACAAGTGGATCTAACGAGCGCTGTCCTTCCTCTGCCCTCAAGGCCTGGGTGGGAGAAGAAGGGAGATGGGGTGTGGAAGGTAACACCCAGCCAATGGGGGAGAGAGGGAGTGACCGACTAGGGCCCATGGTACTAGAAGTCAGCTCCCAGATCTGTCTAGCAAGACCTTGAGATTTGCCGCTTGAGATCCTTTGACTTAAAAACAAGATTTCTTAGGATTTCAGGCAGCATTGTTATTGGTATACATGCGGCTGATTTGGTCATGTTTTTATCTTCGTTCTTAGTTTCTTTTTGCCCCTAAACCTGAACTTTGGTGTCTAATCCCATTTGACAGTGTCTGTTAAAGATTTAAATGCTGCTGCCAGATTTCCCAGCCCTATTTGGCCTCTTTGAAATATTGGGTCTGAAAGAAGGAAGGCTCAGCCCGGCACCTACAAATGGCAGCTCCTCAGAGTGCCAAGCGCTGCTACTGTGCCTTGCCCTGAGGGAATAAAAATTAGCTTTTTTTCATGAGCATTCATGCTGCTACCTTATTTATCTGCCAAAGATTCAGACTCATCTTGCTGTCCACACTGCAAGCATGTCTGGCATGTGAGTGTGTGTGTGCGGGTGTATTTGTCATCAGCACCTAACCACCTTTGCATTCCCTGATGCCATGAAGCGTCAGTCGATGGCAAGATGCCGTTTAATGCAACATGGCATTAGGTAAGACAATGTGACTAAAGTCATCTCGGAAACTACAGCCTCAATGTAGTTGCCGTTCACTGGGCTTCAGAATGGTTCTCATGGGTAGTAAAAGTCACAGTTCAAGACTACCTGGTGTCTTGGAGGAAGTGAGTGAAGATGAAAAAAAAAGGTACGAGTTTACAATTTCCCCAAATAGTCGTCACTGTGCACCTGCGAAGTATACACAAGAAAACAACAACATATGCTGAAGCTTTTGCATTCTGGTTTTCCTGATGATGCCGGGTTTCATTTTCTGGAGGATTGTTACAAATGTTTCCTAGCCTCAGCTGAATCTTAAATGTGCTTGTCATGCTCTGCAGACAAACCCGTAAGTTGGGAAGTTTGGCAAATTGCTCATCCAGGAGGTCTACATCTCGGTTCTTCAAGTTCTAGGCAAGCAGTGACTTTAAACTGTCTTTTTTGCTCTTACATGTTTTGAAACAAACTGTGGGGCAAAAATGTATTTGGGAGGAAACTTGGAAGCCAGCTGATTTTCTATGTGTGATAGAACAAGATGCTCAGAGATTCGCTTGAAAAAAATGAAACCTCGAAACTTGAAGTCTGACGTCCCCGGGGCCATATGATAAATGCCAGTGGTTGTGCAAGTTCCTTTCCTTTCTTTTTCACATATATTTCTTTGAAAGACAGACCAGAGCCTGAACTTGGAAGGGACCTGGCAGCCTTTGCTGGGGAGAGGAAAATTCTCGAAAGAGAACGTTGTGGATGATTTAAATATCTCTTCAGGTGAGTGCAATCACCTGAATGATGTTTAAGATGTAAAGTTACGTACTTTGCCCACTAGTCTGTGGTTCTGATTGTGTCTCTTTGAGTCACATTGTTTTTTTGTTTTTTTTTTTAAATTTATTTATTTATTTTTGGCTGCGTTGGGTCTTCCTCGCTGCGCGCAGGCTTTCTCTAGTTGCGGAGAGCGGGGGCTACTCTTCGTTGCAGTGCGCGGGCTTCTCATTGCGGTGGCTTCTCTTGTGGTGGAGCACGGGCTTTAGGCACGTGGGCTTCAGTAGTTGTGGCACGCAGGCTCAGTAGTTGTGGCTTGTGGGCTCTAGAGTGCAGGTTCAGTAGTTGTGACGCACGGGCTTAGTTGCTCCACGGCAGGCATGTGGGATCTTCCCGGATCACGGATCAAACCCATAGTCCCCTGCGTTGGCAGGCAGATTCTTAACCACTGCGCCACCAGGGGAGCCCCCTGAGTCACATTGTTTGATGTTCTGTTTCAAGTCAGTTTCATAGTGAGCAGAGCACCCTTTGGTTTTTTTATTTGTTCCCTAATTATTTAGAAATGTCCTCATTAAGAGAGAAAGTAAACACGGTTTCAGGTGCTGTGCTGAAGACAGGAATTGTGGGGTAGTGGGAGGGGGACCCGGGGGAAGGGAGAACGCACGTGTTTCTTCTTTGAGATAAAAGTCCATCCCAGAAACAAAGGCTGTTAGAATACAAAAGCTCTTTGTACACTGAGCACGTCTGCTGTTACGGATGAACCCTCTCCAATGGCTGCTATCAAACTTGTCATATTTTATTCATGAGTTGTGGTGTGCCTGGATGAAATAAGAAAAGCAAAGCTCCAAATCATAATTATGGCATAAAAAAGATAAAATAGTTATTATTGTGACATTTTGGAAGAATTCTTAAATCCCTCCAATAATTCATTTGAAAAAGTTGCACGGAATGGCTGAGTGTGTGGTACGTCGTTTTGCTGGTCGGGGCTCCTGGGCTCAATTACACCTGGACCCACACTGACAGACTCTATGCCTGTAGTGAATAAGAGCATAATTAAGGAGAGGGCGACAGCGGTGGTTACACATAAATAGAAACGCTGACAGGCATCTTTGCATTTATCTTTCTTACATTATTACTCTGTGGTTGATAAAATATGGCATTCTTGTTTTTTTATTTTTATCTTTTTTTTTTTTTTTTTTAGAATGTGGGGTCTGGATTGTGTGGTATGCCTTGTACGGGGAGATTTGGGGGAATAGTGGCAGGAAAGTCCACTTATAAGTATGCCTTACACCCTATAGATGTTGTGGGACAGCAACAAAGAGTTTAGGACAGAAGCTGTTGGTTTACATCATGAATTTGAAAGAGTAAGCTGAAGTGCTTTTGTAAAAAGACATCAATTTCACTGGAAAAAAAAAAAAGAAAAGAGGCCCACTGTTGTTCCAGTGGCCCTCTCTGCTGACACAGGGCTTGAGTGATCCTCGTCTATTTCCTAATTTATCCGGAGATGCCTACCATTCCCCTCCATCCGTATGCTCATGGCCTCCCCATCTCTGGCCCAAATTAGTGATGGATTCATTGTAAGCTTATTTACTCACTCAGGATTTATTTTCATCCTATGGTGTTCTCTCCACTTGTTCACACTGCCGGATTGTAAGTGACTTGAAAGCCGGTGAGAGAAAGCCTTCTCCACATAGTCTCCGCACGTGCCCAACTCGTGTGGTGTCGTCCAACCCTGGCACTCAGACAGGGAAGAAAGTGACAGTGACAAACATTTTAAAAAACTGTTCATGTAGATGGTTACATGTACATGTCATGCAGATTCTGTGATATAAGTATCATCATTATATTAGTTGCCATTTAATGGAGGAGAAACTGAGTTTCAGGGGGATTGAATGACCTGTCACTCAGATACTAAGTGCCAGGACTGATGGTGGATCCAAGATCTTCTGATCTCAAATTCCACTTCCACACAGGGCAGTGTTTCCCAACCTTTCTCATATCATGGCACATGAGGAAAATGGCTATATTTTTATATTACACTGGGGAAAAGACAAGGGGGCTGTTTTTTTTTTTGCCTAAAGTACTCTTCCTGGCCACACCAAGGGCTGAGAGGATCCAAACCTCAGGGATACCTGTTACCAGAGCCCCAGCATCTGTGGAGAAGCACCTGAGTGAGCCGGGAAGGGCCTGGGAAGGCAGGGGATGGAGGTTTTGTGTGGAGCCTGGGTGTATGTAGAGTGTGTGGTATTAGCACATGTTAGAGCTGCGCCGGGGTCGGGTTGCGATCCCAGATGCACGGAGGGTCGGCCAGGTCATTGCTGAGTACACTGTGCACCGACGAGGGAATGCAGACAACGGGCGACATCGTGCAGTGCCCTGTTATCTCCTCAATGCCGCATTCACTGCATTGTTACCTGTGGGAATGTGGGCCCTGCTGCCAGATCATTTAATTTTTTACTGGAGGTCTGGATCTTTATATGAAATCTGGGAAATTTTATACTATATCCCATTGATTCTAAGACACACACATTCACATTTTTTTTTTATTTATTATTTATTTATTATTTTTATTTTTGGCTGTTGGGTCTTCGTGTCTGTGTGAGGGCTTTCTCTAGTTGCGGCAAGCGGGGGCCACTCTTCATCGTGGTGCGCGGGCCTCTCACTATTGTGGCCTCTCTTGTTGTAGAGCACAGGCTCCAGACGCGCAGGCTCAGTAGTTGTGGCTCACGGGCCTAGTTGCTCCGCGGCATGTGGGATCTTCCCAGACCAGGGCTCGAACCCATGTCCCCTGCATTGGCAGGCAGATTCTCAACCACTGCGCCACCAGGGAAGCCCCTCACATTTTTGTAGTTATGTAATAAACGGTCTTATGATCAATAGTGTGTCAAAGTCCTAATGGGTAGCTTTTGGTGTTCTTTGTAAGGTGTGTAAAGTAACGGTGTATCTTGTAATCTGTGCCACCTTGGACTTGATGAAACGTGACATGTAGGTTGGGAGAGCGGTGGAGAACACTGAGGGCTAAACTGACATGCTGGCGCTGCGCCTGGCCTGAGGCTGGTCACGTTATCACTGTGGACCTGGAGCCAGGACTCCGCACAGGACCCAGTTCTCAGCTGTGGCTGCTTCTTACAATCACTTGGGACACTTAAATCAATCCTGATGCCGGCTCCACCCCAGACTACTTCCCTGAGTCTCCGGGTGCGAGGTACCTTAAGGGAGAAGGCCCCCCGTCTGCCTACGCATTTATGAGCTGCAGGCATCAGTGGAAAGGAGAAACACAGGGTGGCGGGTACTTAGGGCTTGGCAGAAGTTTCCCTGGCAATTGGCTTTTTTTTTTTTTAATTTTTTTTTAAAATTATTTATTTATTTATTTATGGCTGTGTTGGGTCTTCGTTTCTGTGCGAGGGCTTTCTCTAGTTGCAGCAAGCGGGGGCCACTCTTCATCGTGGTGCGCGGGCCTCTCACTATCGCGGCCTCTCTTGTTGCGCGGAGCACAGGCTCTAGACGTGCAGGCTCAGTAATTGTGGCTCACGGGCCCAGCTGCTCCGTGGCATGCGGGATCCTCCCAGACCAGGGCTCGAACCCGTGTCCCCTGCATTAGCAGGCAGACCCCCAACCACTGCACCACCAGGGAAGCCCTGGCAATTGGCTTTTAACTGTATATTTCATGCATAAGCTAGCCACAGCATCCTTTTTGATATTTCCTTTAAATCGAAGATCTCACCATAATTAGAAAGCTGCCTGACCCACTAGGGTGTGCTGGGGACAGGGCAAGCTTGGGAGCACAGCTTCCTGGATGTCTGCTTTGTTTTTAAAAATTTTTAGTGTTGTTATTTTAGTTGAAGTATAGTTGATTTATAATGTGTTAATTTCTACTGTACGGCAAAGAGATTTAGTTATACATATATATACATTCTTTTTTTAATATTCTTTTCCATTATGGTTTCTCATAGGATATTGAATATAGTTATACACTAGGACCTTGTTGTTTATCCATTCTATGTATAATACTTTGCATCTGCTAATCCCAACCTCTGACTCTATGCTTCCCCCCAATCCCCTCCCCGCTTGGCAACCACAAGTCTGTTCTCTATGCTGGACTTTTGCTTTGAATCTTGCTTTTTTCCATGTGTAACTTTGGAATCCCTTCTCTCTCAGTCTTTGAGTGACTGGCTGGAGAATGATATTTTTTTTAGAGCCCTTATCTTAAAGGTGCCTCTAAAGCTCATTTATATATTAATCAATCAGCAAGCATTAACTGTGAGTCTGCTATGCTGCCGTGTGCCAGCCACTGTGCTGGGTCCTGATTACACAAGAGGAATGTGGAAAATGCTCTGCCCTTGGGGGCCCTTAGGTCCAGGTGCAGGGATGAGAGAACCAGAAATATATCATATTCATTCATTCAAAAATATTTATTGCACACCCACGTGATGGGCACTGTTCTGGCTGTTAGAGATGTAGCGGAGAAAAGACAGAGTCTCTGGGTTCCTGAAGCTTTGGTTCCAGCATTGATGGGGAATCACGGTGAACAAGTATACTCATAAATTAGTAACTATAGATAGCCATATAGACAATGAAGGAAATAAAGCAGCAATACCAAGGAGAGAAAGAGAAGGAGAGGAGAGACTTTAGATAGATAGGATTATTGGGGAAGGCTTCCTTGCAGAGGAGGTATTTGAGCTGATGCCTGAATGAAGAAGCCAGCCATGCAAAGATAATAGTATCATTCCTGATCACTTACATGATTAATGATGAACACTTTTTATGTGCTAGGCACTGTTTTAGATTCTTTACATTTGTTAACTAATTTCATCCTTAAAATAATCCATAATAGTCCTAACAGGGAGATGGGTATTATGAGCCCCATTTTACAGAAAGGAAAACAGAGGCACAGGGAGGTTAAATCATGTGGCCAAGGTTAGGTCCAGTAAGTGGCAAAGCTGAGAATTGAATTCAGGCTGTTTTGCTCCAGAGCTGACATTTTTGGAAGAGCTGGTACGAAAACCCTTGGATCAAACAAGTTTAAGGGGCACAAGGATGGCCAGTGTGGGTGGAAGTACCCGAGGAGGTCGGAGGGTGCGGCCAGGGCCAAAGTAAAAGCTTGGTCTTTGTTTCAGCCCCAGCAGCAACACCAAGCCACGCAGGGTCTTTCAGGCTATTGTAAGGAGTTAGGGTCTTATTTCAATTGTGCTGGTCAGTGTGGTAGGTTGAGAAGTGACCCTCCCCCACCCAAAGATATTCTGTCCTAATCCCCAGAACCTGTGACTGTGTTACTTTACATGATTAAAAACAACTTCGAAGATGTGATTAAGTTAAGCATCTTCTGGTGGGGAGGTGATCCTGCATTATCCAGGTGGGCCCAATGTAATCACAAGCGTCCTATAAGACGGAAACAGGAAGTTCCGTCAGAGGGCGGGTGATGTAAAGATGAAGGCAGAGAGAGATTCTAAGTTGCTACAAAGCTAACTTGGAGGATTAGGAAGGGGACATGAACCACGGAAAAGGTAAGGTAAATGGATTCTCCCCTAGAGCTTCTGGAGGGAGGGCGGCCCTGCCTACATCTTAGTTTTGGTTCAGTGAAACCCATTTCAGCCTTCTGACCTCCAGAACCATAGGATAGTAAGTTTGTGTTGTTTTAAGCCACTAAGTTTGCAGTGATTTGTTATAACAGCAACAGGAAACTAATACAGGCAGCTGTTTGAGGGTTTAAAGTAAGGGGTCGAGGGGATTGATATGATGTGATTTAAGTATGAAAAAGATTTCCTTGATTCTCCAATTGCTACATGAGAGAGAGAAAGTCAGAGAGGAGCGGGGAGAGGAGAGGAGGGGGAAAGAAACAAGTGGAAGCAAGTTGGCATTTGGCAACTGCTGCAGTATTACAGTCAAGAGGATGGAGGGTCTCGGTGGTGATGGAGGTGGAGCTCAGGGCTTGCTGATGGACGGATGTACCCTGAGACACCCTGACAGAGAGCAGGCAGATGAGGGTATGAAGGAGCCTCAAGGTGGCTGGAGAGGTAGGAGGAAACCCAGAAGAATGCAGTGTCCAAAAGACAGAGTGCCTCAAAAAGGAGGGAGAGGACAGCTGTTGCCAGGTTGTTGAGAGGTTAGTTAGGCGGAGGATAGAGAACCGACCATTGGATTTGGCAAGATGCAGAATGTAAGATGGGTCACAGTGGGTGGTAGTGGTCAGTGCAGCTACAGATACTGGCTGCATGTCTCTGTCCAGACCGAGTCTGTCTTATTTACCGTGGCCCGGCGCCTGCCACAGAGAACACGCTCCAAGAATATGTTTTAGCGAGTGATTGAATCTTGGAGTGAAGGGGGAAAGCATGCTGAACTGGGGGCTCCAGAGCTTCATGGAGTTACAGGAATTGGGTTGGGTCTCGCGAGATGGGCAGGCTTTGCATCGGCCTGGAGAAGGTGGCTGGAACTCCAGGTGGGAGGAGAGTTGAGATCCCATGCCCGTGGAGCTCCTCACCTGTGCCGGGCACTGCCCCAGGCACCACACGTGCTCTGCACTCCCAGGGCTCACCTGGGGCCCGAGAGAGCTCGCCCGAGGGTCAGCGAACAACCACTCGCGGTGGGAGTGGTTCAGGTGGTTCGTGGCTGGAAAGAGTATCTGCTGGGACTTCCCTGGCGGTCCAGGGGTTAGGACTCCGCGCTCCCACTGCAGCGGGTGCGGGTTCGATCCCCGGTCGGGGAACTAAGATCCCACATGCCGTGGGGCATGGCCAAAAATTAAAAAAAAAATCTTCTGGCTGAGTCAGATCATACCCAGGTAGAAAAGACTCCTTGGAAACCTACCGGGCACTCTTTGAGATGAATTAATCATAAAGACACTATTTAATACACTGAAGGAGTAATTTACTGAAAACTGACTCAGTGTTGTTACCCTAGGAAGTGCCAGAGCCAAATTATGTGCGACAACGATCAAAGACCAATTTTCCCCCAAATCAACATTTTCATTTCTTTACAAAAGCCTCAGTAAGTAGGGATTGTAATTTGAACCCTTGGTTGTAGATCTTGTTTGGGAGGGTGGCCGTGGGAAATTGGTGGAGAAGGATCCAGTAGCCAGATGGCAGTTGGCTTTGAATTCAGGCAAGCAGCATCTCCAACGATTCATTTTAAGGGTGACATTAAAGATTGTATTCTGATCCTATGAAACATTAAAGAGGTCAGTTTTCAAAGAAACACGGCAAGTCTGCCAGAATCCACACCCAGAGCCCCTTTCTGCACTCATCCCACATTTCTTGGAGCTTCTGTTCAAAGCCTGGAGTTTCAGGTGTCCAGAAAGCTTTACTGACCCTCCTCAGCACAGGGTTTGAAAGGCCGGTAATTACACTTTCCAGAAGCCAGGAAGCACACCCAGCAGGCAATGCAGACAGATAAATAGTGTGGGAGGCCTCCCCAGCAGTGACTCTGGAACTAATCAGCTAACAAGGCATGTAATTAGATTAACACATGTGATCTTAGACCTGATGATGTGCTTTTTAGGACAGTGGAAATAAAGGAGCTGAAAAGAAAACATTCCACTGAGGAGTTCCAAATTATTATCCCTTCGGAAATATTCAGGGCACTTGAAATAATAGAGCAAAGAACCTTCTCCAGTGGCCATGCCAGCAAGTAGGGGCCCTGACAGGTGGTCAGTATCAGGCTGGGGGTAGGGCGGTGCTGAGCAGCGAGGGTACCTCATTCGTCACTTAGTTCTTCCTGTGTTACCTGGGACCGATGCTGCTTTATGATTTCTCTCTGTTGTGGAAAGGATTTCTTTTTCCCTCCTTTGCATAGCATAGTGAGACGTTACCATATTACTTTCTTGGCATGTATAGTGACCGGGCCTGCCCTAACCTAATAGGCCAATTATTTCTGGAAGGACCTCCTGTAGCTTCCCTCTTTTTCCTTCAGCTTACTTGGAGAGAAAGAAAGCACACATTTGAGGTTTGCCAAGCTCCCTCTGTCTCCCCAGGTACAGACTTCTGCCATGCGGAGTCCCTACCTCCTCCACTATGGAGTCATACCCCTCACCTCTGACCACTGGGACCCCAATAAAGCAGATTTTACCTCTGACCCTCCCCTCATTCCTTACTGCTCATTCATTCTGTCACCTCTGTCTGAGGAAATGCTACCCTGTTGGTCCCCAAGTGCTAAGTTTGTGCAGTTTCTGGGGTGAAATATCTCTGAGGCCACCAAAATTGTTTCTCACTTGAGCTCCTGACAGTTTGCTAATTAATATGATTTTGGTCATTGCAGCCTGTGTTGAAGTTGGACCACTTTCCCAGAGGTGGGAAGTCAGACATTCATCCACAAAACCAAGTAAATTACTTGCATGTGAGGGGGAAGACCCTCACATACATCAGGAGTATCTTCCTGTGGTTTGGCATCTAGCCTTGCAGGTGGGCTTTTAAGAGCACTTCCTGGCCTCACGAACAGGGGTGCTTGGATTCCTGATAGAAAAGTTATGTGATTAAGATACCTCAAGTAAAACACATGCTTAGAGCTCTTTGCCTATCACCATGAGGAGATGCCAGCTCTGTTCTGAAAGCTGGGAAAAGAAATAGCCAGCGCTGTTTTCCATCAGGCGGAATACAGGCTTATCTGGAAGAGTGTCGCTTTCTGCTTGTAGATGCCACAACTGTCTCTTTGCCCACAGAGCCACGGGAGCTTACCTTTGAAACATTAGCTGTTCACCCTCGTAATTGCGCCATCCTTTAATTTAATGAAAACCCATTAAACCGAAACAATAATTAAAATGAGACATCATCTCTGTAGGAGGTTTGCATATTAAAATCACTGTGCATTTCAGTGCAGGCAGATTTTTATTCTTGAACAGTGTTTGAAGCAACATGTAAAAATGATTTATAATGAATAATCATAAACTAGAGAGCTTGGCGGTTGAACATGATGCCTCACTGTTTACTATTGAATTTGAGTAGATGTGGCAAGGTCAAGGCCAGTACAGCATTGAAAATGTCTCTCTTAAGCCTGAGAATTAGGCCTGTGCACAAAAGGGAAGTAATTATAATAAGGTTAGCCCATTGTTCCAAACTTTTCAAACAGGCTAGAGAGTGCACGCTCAATATATGGGGCAGTTTAGGGTTTTGGAGGAGCGGTGCCCCTTAGGTAGGGGACACCTGGCATTGGAGTGGAGTGGAGAAGTTTAAAGATTCTTCCTTGTCTGGGGCTTAGGGAAGTCGTACAGAAAGATACAGAAAGAGCTGAAAAGTTGGAGTCAGAAGACACATCTCTACTTGCTGGAGGTAGGATCTTGGGTGAGTCACTTAACTTGTACACACCAGAGATTCCTTACCTTTAAAGGGAGGTTATTAATGCCTGCCTAATGGGTTATTATGAATATGAAATGTGGTCATGTGTGAACCCACTGGCAAATGTTAAAGCTCAGACTTCCAGTGTGTAGATTTCTGAGCCATCTTTGCAAAGCATCTCAGAAATGCTGTCCTAAAGAGAGGCCAGGGAAGGGGAAATACTTCTGGAGCACAAGCTATATGGTAGGCATACTCCTTACTGAGCCCTGCCACGTGGGTGGTATTACCACTGTGTTTACACACGGGGCAACTCAAGGATGAAGGAAGGAAGCTGAGTTACCCAACCTCTCACAGAGGCTACATGGTGGAGCTGGCGTTCAAACACCAGTTGGGCTGAGATGGGTGAACAGGGTAGAGAGGCGGTGGTGTGTCGTGGTTGGCAGTACACAGATCTGAGTTTGAAATCCAGTGACGATACTTAGAGAGTTTCTTAGCTCTTTGTACCTCATTTATGAGACGGAGATAGCAATACTGACATCACTGGGCTGCTGTAAGGATTAAATTAGGAAGTATATTTAAAGTCCTTAGCTCAACATCTAGCACACAGCAAAAATTCAGAGATGTTTGGATGTCGGTCGGCTGGCTGGACCTAGGTTGGAGTAGCTGGGAGCTCAATAGACTCTGCCTACTTTTTAGTTTAAGAGAAGAGAGAACTGGCCACTCATCATTCCTCCAGCCATGGCTGGCAACCCCTGTTCACCCGCCCGTTGCCCTCCTGCTGGGCCACAGCCATAATCTGCCACGGCCCCAAGGCTCTCCTGGCAGGGCGGTGGCTGGCATAACTTGGTACACCCCATCCTCCAGGACTCAGGGCCTGCCCCAGCTGTGTTGCAGATAAACAGTTGGCCTGTTCTTCCTGTGTGGCAGGCACTGTTTTAAGAGATTAACATGTGTGAATCTTTATACTATCTGTATGAGACAGATGCAGTTTTATTCCCATTTTACAGACGAGGAAGCTGAGGCACAGAGAGGTTAATGAGTCCATGGTCACACAACTAGTAAGTGGTGAAGCTGGAATATGAGCCAGTCAGGCTCTGGAGTCTGAGCGCTTAACCGCTACCCCGCACTGTCCCATATTGGGAGGATCAGGTCTCTGAGGGGGAGCTCTCTGGTCCTGCTCCAGGTTATCCCAGCCATGTGCTGCCTCCTGAGCATACTAACTTTTCTTTTGCCTCTGAACTGAACAACGGAACAGTTCCCATTCATTTATGTTTGTGTCTTTATTACTAGATGCTTAGCCCCTGGCAGATAAAAGATGTGTTTTAGTCAGTTTTGTGTCCATAGTGCCTGGTTCAGAAGAGTGCTCGATAAAGGTTTTAAAGGTGAAGAATTAATGAGCTAATGATCGGATGGTTGAGTGAGCAATTCGCAGAGGGCTGGGACCAGGACTGTCCTCATGTCTTTTGTAGCAACCCAGAGAGCATCCCGTGCTGGGAACAATGTCCTTGCCTGTACTTGACAACCTTCTGGGCAACTTCATCCACCATGTGGTGGGCATACCTCTGCGTTCTCAGACTCTTGACCATGAGTGTGGATTAAAATGACACCTGACTTGACTGTCAGTTATGACCAAAATACACCTCAATCCCATCAGCCTGAGCTCTCATGAGCTGAGGGTCTCAGCTCATGAGAAATGCCCCAGCAGGCCATTCTGGGAGCTGGCCAGTCCTCTGCTTTAAGGAGGGGGAGTGTTATTCCATGGGAAGCCGGACCTGGTTGAGCTTGGCTGGAGGGAGAGGAGGTAGGATCTCACTAATTTAAAGAGACACAATTTCATGATTGAAAGCTGGGTGGTTGATGCTTATTTTCTTCTTTTGTAGGATGCCCTCTCTGCTTCTCCCCTGTTTCTATAACAAAACTGATTGTTTTTTCCTTACAATAATTCTGGAAATAATAATACAATCTAGAAAATTGAGACATGTGGAAAGGAGAAACATGTCACCCAGATTAGCTCCCAATGCTAACATTTTGATTAAAGGCCATCATCTCTTTCTGCTATGAATCAGTAAATACATTTTTTATGTACTTGATGTGACATTGTACATAAAATTGTGTCCCTGTTTGACATTATTGCCTAGGAATTTCCTGTGCTATTCTAATACCTTTGATATTATGTTATCCTACGTAATTTTCCATTGTATACAGTCTAATTTACAATCATTCCCTGGATAGCTTTTTTGCTATACGAAGCAGTCTTCCCTCTCCTCCCTGCCCCAGTTTTAATGAGATATAATTGGTATGTAACATTGTATTAAAGTGTACAGCTTAATGATTTGATACATGTATACTGCAAAATGATTACCTCAGTAAATTTAGTTAACATCCATCATCTCATATAATTAGAAATTTTTTTCTTGTGATGAGGACTTTTAAGATCTCTTAGCAACTTTTTCTTTTTTAAATGTATTTAATTATTTTTGGCTGCGTTGGGTCTTTGTTGCTGAGCGTTGACTTTCTCTAGTTGTGGCAAGCGGGGGCTACTCTTCGTGGCGGTGTGTGGGCTTCTCATTGTGGTGGCTTCTCTTGTTGCAGAGCATGGGCTCAGTAGTTGTGGATTGTGGGCTCTAGAGTACTGGCTCAGTAGTTGTGGTGCACGGGCTTAGTTGCTCCTGGCATGGGGGATCTTCCCGGACCAAGGATCGAACCCGTGTCCCCTGCATCGGCAGGCAGACTCTTAACCACTGTGCCACCAGGGAAGTCCCTCAGCAACTTTCAAGTAGCCAATATGGTATTGTTAACTACAGTCACCATGCTGTACATTACATCCCTAGAACTTATTCATCTTATAACTGCAAGTTTGTAGCTTATACAATGCAGTCTTTTTATTAAAAAAATCTTTATCAGCCTTTTGTTGTTGTTGTTGTTCTCCTGTCCTGTGATTCAGATAGAGCTGGCATCCATGCTTTACCCCTATCTTTATTATGAGGCATCCAACTGAGATGGGGGTGGAGGGATGAGGGTTAGGGGGGGAGACTTGACCACTGGTAGGTTATGGTGCCAGTGTAGGGGGACAGCCTGAAGAGAAGGAGTGATCACAGTTTGCTAACTTCTTAGTGACAAGGGGATGCATTGATATTCCTTACCGGTATTTTAAAATATTTATAAGAAGAGCTTAGCTCCTCCACCATGATGATCTAATTAGTAAAATTATGGGGCCACCTGAATCTCTTTTTTTGAGTCATATAGTAATTATAAAAATGATTAATACCATGTGTCACAGGGTTCCTTGGGTTTAGACCCCAAATAGAGGAGTTAGGGATGCTTAGCTGGCTTTATTATCCCTTAGGTGGCTCATTATGTTAATGTACTTTTTCTCAGCAGGTTGGGGTTATAGTTGAGTGTCTTTGGTAAACCTCCCCTGTTGTGTTCCAGGCTTTGGAATCAAGAAATATTACTAATGCATTTTTTGAGGTTCTACCATGTGCCAGGCAACATGCTGAGTGTGAGTATCTATCGATAAACCATTCCCCGTGGAATGTAGTCCAGTAGGCATGATAGCCATTAATGAAGGGATGCCACACAATAAAATGATTAGACACATAAAGACTTGATATTTACAAGAAGTACAGTGAAGACAACATAGGGAATTCTAGCTGGTCTGGGATGGTCAGGGAGAGCTGGCCTGAAGGAGTAACGATTAAGCTGGTATCCACAGAAGAGAGAAAGAAGAGAGGTCACTGAAGAAGAGAATATACCAAGGCGGGAAGGAACATGGCCGTGGGAAGAAGAGGCAGGAGGCTTGTGTGGCTGGAGCACAGGATGAAGCAGGTGGGAGAGAGGAAAGACAGGCGAATGAAAACGTAAGCAGGAGTGCCAGGCGAATGCTATGGAGTGTCCTGATCAACTCTGCTGGAGCAAGACTCAATTTTATCTCCAGTCATATGTTGTGTGACCTTGGGCAAGCCATAAAACTTCTCTGTGTCTCAGTTTCTTTACCTGTAAAACGGGGGATTGTTATTTAGCTCAGGGGTTGTACAAATAGATTGTTCATAAATATTTCCCGAGTGAATACAGCGTCAGGCGCTGGGTGTATGATGATTTGTCCCTTTTCCACAGGCACCAAGCCCTGAGGTTCCACATATTGGCAAACAGTAGACATAGCACAGTGAAGAGTGTAGCATATGGAATGAGCCTGCAAGGCTGGGATCTCAGAACCGTGGACTCCTAGCCCAGTGTCTTTTAGAAAAATCATTTAAATTCCGTAAACCTTAGTTTTCTCATATGTAAAGTAGGAAAGATAATAATGGCTACTCCTAAGATTATTGTAATTAGATGATATGCGCAAAGCAGTTAACCCTGCACTTGGCACTATCGTAAGCCATACACGTGTTTGCTTTTTATCATTCAGGCTTCTGGAGCTAATGGAGGTTTAATGGGACATTATTGTGAACTTGTTCATGGAGAGAGAAATCCCTTACACATTAAGTGGGAGTCTTCTGGTGTCCCTACCACTTCCTGCTTGTGATTTCTGCTGCTTTGAAAGTGCTTGGATCGGTAACATCCGAAGTTCTCAAAGAAGGGCCCCAGGACCTAACAGTGGGACATGTGCCTCTCTCCACACAGTAGGAATTGCCCTGGGGACAGTTGACAGTTCTGAAATGGCAAATTTCCTCTCTACTTAGGAATGAAAAGCCAACTGTCATTTCAAATTAGCAAGTGTTGCTTTACCTTTCGGGGCCAATCTTAACCACAAGCTTATGTGGGGCTCAGGCTAGAAGGAGGTGCTATGTCTATATCGAGGTTCTGCCACGTGTCGAGGTTCTTAGTGTACACATGCTGTGATTACGGAGACGTCGCCTGAATTCACCATCAGTCAAGGCTGAGGCAGGCTGCCCTGGTGTGTTTGTTTTGTCCTGTTTCTGGCTGCTGCTGTTTTTGCTCTCTCAACTCACCGATCAGTGGAGAGTTCCCTCCAATGTTAGGTTGAGTAGATGCTTTCCTGCTGGACTTTTAGTGAGAGAGGCTTGCAGAGAAAGAAAAATGCCGGGATAATGGAAAACACCTGGGTGTTCACAGCCTCGCAGCGATCCTGCAAGGAATGCCCTCTTCTCTCTATTTCTCCCGTCCAGTAAATGCTTATTCATCTTTTTTGACTCAGGCTCAAAGTTACGTCCTGTACGATGTCATCCCCAGCCTCCCCGGGTCCCTTCCTTCCTTCTTTTATGCATTGCCCTACTCTGTTTTCACCAAGTAACTGTCTTGCTTATGTAGCTGTCCTGGATGCCAGAAATGGTTTTTACCTTTTTGCTGATACCTGGCACAGCGTAAACGCAGGTATATGTTTGTTGACATTGAAAATCACCACCCTCCTCATCCTGTAAGTCAGGGAAAATGGAAATGAAGTTTCTTCTACATTAGGCAGAGAAGAGCTTGTGAACAGCATCGTTTAATTTCTCTCCTTCTCCATTCTTCAGCCTCCTCCCTTCACCTAACACGTTTTTACTGATGCTTCCTCATCACATTAGCATTTTTAGTGTTTCTTGAAAATTGACTAGGTAGAGCTATTTCATCCTAGTGGGGAAAGAAAGGAAATAAGGTAAGGAACATGAAACAAGATTATGGTAAGTGATACAAGGAAATAATTGATCCCAATACATATACTATGATAAGTGGTATGAAGGAAGTCACCAAAGTGGCATTTTAGACATTAATGGGGGCCCTGTTGGAGGGAGGGACCAGAGGTTGCATTTGCAGTGAGAGCTGGAGGAGAAGGGAGAGGTAGGCAAGAGGCAATTTGTGTGTGACCGTGAAGGCCATGCGGAAGAGCCTGATTTTATCCTGGGAGCAATGGGAAGCCACTGGAGGGTTTTAGAGATGGAAATGATCCTGATTTCTGCTTTAAGAAGGGCACTTGGGCTGCTGTGTGGAGGATGGAGAAGGGAAGGTAACACGGAGACCAGTGAGGATGCAGTTGGAGAGATGATGGCAGCTTGGACAAGAGTTTGAAGAGTAGAGCTGGGAAGAAATGGACAGATGCCAGACATGGGAGCCCTCATGACATGCTCTCGGATTGAATACGGAGGGTGTAGGAAAAGAAAAAATCGAGGACAATTTCTAGTTTTTTGGCCTGAGGAAGTGGGCGGTTCCATTTACTAAGACTGGGAACTCTAGGAGATAAGAGAGGGCTGGGGGAGAGAACAGGAGCTCAGTGGGCGAATACAACTTGGTGTTAGATATTCAGATGCTGAATATGGAGATATTCAGAAGGATACTGCATATATGAGTCTGTTACTTAAGGGAGAGGTTGAGGTTGCAGATATAAGTTTGGGGGTCATTGGCCATCTGGCTTGATGATATTCCCCCAGGGAGAATTGAATGAGAGGTGAGGATACCCATAACTGATCTGATATTCTTAACTCACTTACTTACTTAATGCCCAGTAGGCATTGCTGATCAATCATGGCCCTCTTTGCATGGGGCCTAAGCTTCAGGATCCTCTAATGAGCTCCCTGGGCAGCCACCAACAATCAGTTGATTCCTAATTGATGGGTAAAGTAGGAAGTAGCAAAAAGGAAAAAAAAGTAAACAACAAAATTAAGCTCAAGAACCAAGTGTTTTTTTCCTGGCACTAAATTCTAGGTGAAATATATTATGAGGCTCTTTGCCCAGCAGTAGTAATAATAAAAATAACATTAACAAACATTGGCTAATGATCCCTAGTTTACAAAGTGATTTCTTCGTACATTTAATTGGTTTTGAATATCATCCTGGAGAGTCTTCGGCTAGGATTCTGTAGAAGGCATAAAAGCATTCCCTAAGTGGCTGTCTCTTATCTCAGCCCTGGACAAAAGCTGACAGCATGCCACTTAGTAGTAAAGTAGTGAAAGCCTTTCTTTGGGCAGAAAGGCAAATGTCACTGAGGTAGGTTTTCTGTGGGTACAGTGTTTTGGGGTTGGGTCCCTCCTTGGAAGAGGACCAACCTTGCTTCCCACTGTCCATAGCCTAGACTTGAACAGCTAGAAGACTGGTGTTCTTTTCTGTGCTGCAAACTTGAAACAGCAATGTATAGAATTATAGGAGATAAAGCTGGGGAGGCTCTGAGAAATCATCTAGTCCAACCCCCTCATTTTGCAGATGAGAAGACTGAGGCCTGAGGTCAAGAATTCAAGGATTTCTTTTTGTTAAAAGCCACTCTCCAGGATGAGGTTCTTCAAGGTCTGAATACAAGTCTGTGATGTTGCCTGGCCCATGCAGCCTTTGCAGTTCTGTGTTTTTCTTTTCTTTTAAAAAAATTTTTATACAATTTTTAAAGGTTACTTTCCGTTTACAGTTATTACAAAATATCAGCTATAGTCTCTGTGTTGTACAATACATCCTTGAACCTGTCTTACGCCCGATAGCTTGTACCTCCCACTGCCCCACCCCTATGTACTCCCCACTGGTAACCACTAGTTTGTTCTCTATATCTGTGAGTCTGCTTCTTTTTGGTTATGTTCACTAGTTTGTTGTTTTTTTAGATTCCACATATAAGTGATATCATACAATATTTGTCTTTGTCTGACTTATTTTAATTTAGCATAATGCCCTGCAAGTCCGTCTATGTTGCTGCAAATGGCAATATTTCATTCTTTTTTATGGCTGAGTAGGATTCCATTGTATGTATATATCACAGCTTCTTTATCCATTCATCTGTTAATGGACACTTAGGCTGTTTCCATATCTTGGCTATTGTAAATAATGCAGTTCTATGTTTTTCAAAGCTTCCTCGGGCAGTCCTGGAGAAATACCCAAGTAATACCCAAGTAGTTATCGTACAGTCAGAGGACGTGGTCAGGGCATGAGAGAAGGCCACCAAACACGTCTTTGGTGTTCATTTGTCATCCTCTGAATAGTTTTCTCTAATTCAGCTCCTTTGGTGCCTACTTTCTGCTGCCAGAAAGTATAGTGTAAAATAGTGACGTAATGCCCAGTTTATCATGACAAGGGTGAGCCTGAAATGAGGGCTGTCTCTCATTATGCAGATGTTGCAGAAAGAAAGATTTCTGTCCAGGAGCAGGATTAGCTGCCTCCCACACCTCTAGGCCGGCTGAATTGGCCTCAACTTTAATAAACGTTTCATGAGGACAGTCATCCACTGAATGTTTACAGAGAAATTCCAGGCACGCTGTTGGATCATGAGCATGCCTTGTATTTATCCTTTAAGCAAAAGCAGAGTTGTCTGGCATTATTAGCTCTAGTAAATCTCTTCTGGGTACAAGGCAAGGACAGGTTTCCCTAGATGCATTGTGGAGAGAAAGAAGCTGAGACCACGGGAAAAGGGAAATGAGAGACTGCTGAGTGGCACTGGATCCTATTAAACTCAGGATTCTCTGAATTTTGGACCCCATTTATCAGACTGCCTCTCACCTTATTTTCAGCAGCTTAATCTGTTTGTAGCAGGCCAGATCGCTCCGTGTCCCATCACAATTCCTGTCAGAAAATCACTGGCTGGCCAATTGTGAACTTGTCAAAGTGACAAGCAGGCACGGTGGCTGAGACGGCATTTCCAGGCTTTGCCTTGAATGCGTGCAGCCGTGTGGAGTGGTGGGTGGCACCTGAAAATGGAAAACTACTGACAAGAGGGGAAAAGGGAGACTGTACCGCGGATCCTCTGGACAAGGCATTTTTAACTGTGCATCTTTTCTCCTTTTCCTTCTCGTATTCCCTCTCCTCTTTTCCCGTCTGTATTTCTTCTTTCCTTCCTCTTCTCCTCCTCCACTTCCTCTTCTTTCTCCCTTCTGTTTCTCCTGCTCTTCCTTCTTGACTCCTAGATACAGAAAGAGAGATCCACGCAGCCCCTCGTGTGAGTGAGAAATTAATTCAGCTGTTCCGGAATAAGAGTGAATTCACCTTTCTGGCCACTGTACAGCAGAAGCCATCCACTTCAGGAGTGATACTGTCCATTCGAGAACTGGAACGCAGGTAAGAAAGAGCTTTCTACTTCTCAAAAATCTACCTAGCATTCATGGGCTATACAAAATGCCTTGGAATTTAGAGGGTGTAGCTCCAGGAAAATATTCAGCTTGCTGAAGCCTTGTGACTGTTGAACACATTCATGGACTTACTTCGCATTAAGATGTCTTTCTCACCTATTTTCTATCTCCTGATAGACTTTGCTCATATAAAAACACATGCTATCCATCAGATTTAGGCCATCAAGCAAGTTATATTTACCAACAACCTCCAATAAGCCTTCATTGTGTTTATTTTATGCAGGAACTGTGCTTGACGCTGGGAATATTAAGGTGAAAAATACAGAATTTTTATTCTAAGGATCACATCACACAAGCTAGTAGGGAATATGGACAAATGAATGTCACAAAGAATTGTAGGTGCAGTGCTGGAAACTTGTGTTTAGGGAATAAAGGTAGTAGGCAATTCTGCTAAGCTTTGTAGTAAGCCAAGAAAGGGTTCAGAAAAGATGATGATTGTATAAGGAAATCAAGTGAGTAGATATTTGACAGGCTGAATGGGAAGGAGTAAGGAATAGGAAGAACAACATTCAAGGAAGGGGTTGTGACGATTTGGGGAAGGAACAGGTAAGTGGATAAGTAGATGACACATAAAGTGTGTGGGGCAGGGGCTGAGGTCGTTGAGGCAGGCAGAGATAGGTGGTATTATAGAGGCAGGCAGAAACCAGATCATTCCAAAGCTCTGATGCTGTGTTGAAAAACTTGGACTAAAGTCCCTGTAGATGATGGGAAACTACATAATGGTTTTAAGTTGGAGAAAGATCACTCTATTCCGGAGTTCAAAGGAATGATTATTCGATAATCTAAGACAAGGGTATAAGGTCCTTTCTGGGATATCCTGGTGAGCTGTGGCAAAGCAGAGGGTGAGGGGAAAGACTGTGTCCGCTAACCTCCATTCCCTGAGAGCCCCTCTGTTGGCCCCTGTAAGTGTGCTGGAAGCCTTCTCCCCAGACCGAAGCTCCTGGACCAGCACACAGATCTCTTTCTCAGAGAGACTGGCGGTATTTCAGTCTGCTGTCTGTGTAGTGCCCTGGGGGTGACAGCCTGCCAAGGACTGTCTCTTCGACTGTTACGGTCCCATGGGACCCAGGAGCTGGGCTCCAGAGCCAGGCAATCAAGGGTGTCCCTTGGGTGGCAGCTGTAAAAACCAGGGCACTGGATGGTATAAAAGCTCCCTTCTGGGAGATACTGACTCTCTGGAGTTTGCAGAGGGAGAACGTCAAGATGGCACGGCTGCCAGTCTTCCTTCTGGAGAGTGTTCCAGCAGGTTCCTGGATGTGTGTGTTAGATTAGATGCCTGCCCCTCAGGCCAATGCTTTATTACAGGCAAATGAGCTTCTTTCCCTTGAAGTCTGAGCACCAGAGGCTTCCTCTGATCTGGGCCCCGAGCTGGGTGAGTCCCAGTGTGTGAGCTCTTTTCTCAGGTCATTACAGCCTTGTGGGTCTTGTGGACACGAGTCCCTTTGGTTTTCCGCAGCTAGATGTTGTGGAGGATTGTCTCTTAGGTGCAGGTGTTAAGAGTTGGGGTGCCTGATGTGGGGTTCAAACTCTTTGCTCCTTAAGGAGAAGCTCTAGGTTTTAAATACCCTACTGACTCTGGGTCTCTGAACTGGGGCTGGGGTTTATAGTGAGATTATGTCTCACCTTATCCTATCGGCTCCGATGCAGTTTTTTTTTTTTTTTTTTTCCCCTCATTTGCCCCGTGTGCTCAGCCAGCCTTTAGGTTTTTTCCAGAGGAAAATGTCCCGTAGGTAGCTGTAGACTTAGTGTGGAGGAGGAGGTGCACTCAGGATCTACCTTTGTCACCATCCTGAACTGGAACCTCCCAGCCAATTTTATTTTTATTTATTTATTTTTGGCCGCGTTGGGTCTTCGTTGGTGCGCGCAGGCTTTCTCTAGTTGCAGCGAGCGGGGGCAACTCTTCATTGCGGTGCGCGGGCTTCTCATTGCGGTGGCTTCTCTTGTTGCGGAGCATGGGCTCTAGGTGCACGGGCTTCAGTAGTTGCGGCACGCAGGTTCAGTAGTTGTGGCGCACGGGCTTAGTTGCTCTGTGACGTGTGGGATCTTCCTGGACCAGGGATCGAACCCGTGTTCCTTCATTGGCAGGCAGATTCTTAACCACTGCACCACCAGGGGAGTTTCCCAGCCAATTTTAATTGAATATCAATTTTTTTTTTATATACACATTTAAAAAAAATTAATTGATTTATTGATTTATGGCTGTGTTGGGTCTTCGTTTCTGTGCGAGGGCTTTCTCTAGTTGCGGCAAGCGGGGGCCACTCTTCATCGCGGTGCGCGGGCCTCTCACTATCGCGGCCTTTCTTGTTGCGGAGCACGGGCTCCAGACGCGCAGGCTCAGTAATTGTGGCTCACGGGCCCAGTTGCTCCGCGGCATGTGGAATCTTCCCAGACCAGGGCTCGAACCCGTGTCCCCTGCATTGGCAGGCAGATTCTCAACCACTGTGCCACCAGGGAAGCCCTGAATGCCAATTTTATATTAATCCATTGAAAATACTTATGAAGTACCTACTCTGTTCTAAGTGCTCTGCCAGTTTTTGTGGGGAAGTGAAAGAAAGAAAACCTAACAGAATTTGGCAATGTGGGAAGCAAGGCATGACCACATAAAAAACTAAAGAATAAAAAAGAGCTCTTAATAGAGAAGTAATAGACTAGAGTTACTAGGCAGTGTGTAGCTAACTTCAAAATTATGTGGCTCCCCAAATTTACCCCTGTACCCCTCCCTCCCCCCCAGGGGTGGACAGCAGTGGCAGAACACTGGCCCCCCCCAAGCCCACAGAACAGTCACTGCCTAAGCAGAGGGTGGCAACTGGGGAAGGGCAGGGGACTGGGGAAAGACAGATGGGTCCTGGGCACCAGGAGCAACCAAGCCAGTGGCTGAGAACTGGTCCCAGGGAGGTGGTAGGTGGTGGGAGGGAGCTGCACATGAACGGAGGCTCCAAGGGCCCAGTGCATGCTCCGCTGTCCCATCGGACTTCACTGACAAAACACAAAGTCAAAGGTAAAATTACTGAGAATTTCAAGATGGTGACTGCAGAGCATTAAACCCCAAGTGTGCGTCCCTCCTGAGGGCAGGATCCTGCGCAAATGCGCTGGTCACATGCCCATGAAGCCAGCCCTACCTTGACCTTGCAGCAGACACGGTGGTGCTCTCCCCTGACCCCCTCACATCTCTTGTGTAGGTTCTGTGTGCCCTTCACCTGGCTTCTATGGGCTTTGCTTCTGAAGGTTGGCACCTTCCAACTTGCCTCAGAGCACTGACCCTCAGCCTCCATAGCCCCTTCACCCTACTATACTGAGAGCGGAAGTGTCTAGGAGTTCACTTCCTCCCCAGGCAGCCTGGCGTCAATGATTGACTCATGAGTGTGGGAGTATGGAAGCCTAGTTCCCTGGCCTTCGATGCCCGGAGGCCAGCCAGGCTCCGAGGCTTCATTCATCCCCCAGAGCAACCAGGGATCAGGCTGAGGCTGGGACTTCCTTCCCTCCCTCCCTAACTCTCCTGGGAGCACTTCCTTAGGAAATCACTTGCTCTCAAATTCTCGTCAGGGTCACTACTGGGGAACCAGAGCTCAGATAAACCTTCCTTTTACTACTTTTTGATATATCAGCCTAAATAGGTAAACTGAGGCAAAAATGATATAAAGGTGTTAAGTTCACTGAGTTCAGTACATTAGATTGGTGGTTAAGGAAGACCACATAGAGGGGAGACTCCTGAACAGGTAGCCTTCTGTAGGCAAAGGAAAGAGAAGGGTATAGAAGCAGGGAGAACGGTGTGCGCAGTCACACAGGGAAGAAATTAAGGAAATGAAATTTTTTTTTTTGTTGTTGTGGGGAGAGGTGCAGAGAACAGACCATTGGCTGGAGCAGAGGATCTTTCCATGTATATTTTCAACAGAGGTGAGGATCGACAGTTCTGTCTCTTTCCAGTGGTTAAGTTTGGCCTCAGCCTCAAAGGGATGTGATGGACCCTGATCCTTCTGTGGGGATGCAGTCAGCACAGTGAGCTGGTTGTCTCTGGGTCACCCTGGCAAAAACGAGCTGGCATTTGTGTTGGTGAGCAGGTATGGGTTAGGGTCCACATGTTCTGTAGGCTGGGAGAAAGCACAGGGTTCTTATTGCCCAAGGGTGGAGATGTCAAGTCAGTCTTAGCTTCACAGACATAGGAAGGTCATGTCCTTGCCCCGTTGGCTTTGTGGCGTTGGGTGTGAGGGCCTCTTCAGTATGAGGGCCATACAAATGTCCAAGAATAGAGTGTGGGGCATCTTCAAATGCTTCTCAGTGGAAGCAGAGAACTTCCCAAAGCAGGTGAGAAGTGAGTGGAATGGCAACCGATATAGTAGAGCACTGGCTTCAGAGTCAGACATGATAGAGGCTGGAGTTTTGACTTCTAGCTTTGCAGTACCTGCTGTTTAATATCTTGGAACCTCAATATCCTTATCTGTAAATGGGGATAATAATCTGCTTTGCAGGATGGCCGTGAGGATGAAAAAAGATAGTGCATGTTAAGTGCACAGCTCTTAACAAATATGTATTTCTTCTCCTTGTCTAATCCTAAGTCTTGAAACTCTGTTTTATGGGTTTCTCTTTTGGAATCTAAAAAAGTCCAAATCTTACTTTAAGAAACGTTTTGAAAAGCCTTTTGTGTTGCCAGGAGAGTCATCTGAGGCCACCTTCTCTTACTTTCCTGGCCGGATTCTAATAGAACTTGAGGATCATTGAATGGAAATCATCTGACCATTTTTCACTGTAGTAGGAAAACCTCAGGTCTTGACTCAAACAAAATAGATATAAAGAAGTAGAAAATAAGTTCCCCTCCACTTCTGAATTCTATGGTACCTTCCTCCGTGTTTGTTTAGTCTAATCAAGGCAAGGTATAAAGGATTAACTCTGAATCTGTAATGCACTTGGCTGTGGGTACTAAAGATCCAGTTCCATGCTTAAGGAGATTAACATCTAGTTAAGGAGGCTCTCAGCATGCAAGAAATAGAGGGGAATATATATTTAGGAATTAGGCTTTTTATAATACAAAAGATGTTCCCATCTGTAATATGTGAGAATCTTTAGTCATTTTCAGATTTCTTTTTGTTTTCCAAGGTAACAGTGTCTAGAGAAGCAAATTGCCTTGCAGACATTTGACATGCACATTTGACCAGGTATAGAAGTTGATCGGGCTCTTCTTTATTCAGTAGCAGAGGATCCAGGGATTTGATAGACTGGATTGATAAACTGGAATCTATTAAGGATCTGATAGACTGTCGACTGGGAAGTCAGACACCCAGTTTTTTCTTTTGATCCTCTCCTGTGTGATCCTCATTGCACCTGTCACGATCAAGGTGAATTAAATATGCATTTGCTACAAATAGGATATGATGGGCACTATTAGACTCCTAGCTGATTTTTTTTTTGTTTTCACATTTGGTTTTTTTTTAGTATATTCGGAGTTGTGCATTTATCAACACAATCAATTTTACAAGTTTTCATTACCTCTCGAAGAAATCCCACACCTCTTAGCTGTCACTCCCCAATCTCCCCATGGGTCCCCCAGCCTTAGGCAATCACTAATCTACTTTCTGTCTCTGTGGATTTGCCTAAATGGAATCATACAAGGTGGCCCTTTGTAGATGGCTTCTTTTATTTAGAATGTTTTCAAAGTTCTTTCGTGTTGGTAGTATGTGTCAGTAGTTCATTTCTTTTTTCTTTTTTTTTTTTTGGCCACACGTTGTGGCTTGTGGGATCTTAGTTGCCCGACCAGGGACTGAACCTGCGCCTTTGGCAGTGAGAGTGCAGAGTCCTAACCGCTGGACTGCCAGGGAATTCCCCAATTGCAGAATAATATTACATTGTTTGGACATACCACCTTTTATTTATCCATTCATCAATTGATGGGACACTGGAGTTGTTTCCACTTTTTGGCTATTATGAATAATGCTGCTATAAGCTTTCTCGTACAAATTTTTTGTGTGGACATATATTTTTATTCTCTTGGGTATTTAACTAGGAGTTGACTTGCTGAATCAAGTGATCACTATGTTTAACTGTTTGTGGAATTGTCAGACTGTTTTTTTCAAAGTGCCTGCACCGTTTTACATTCCCACCAGCAGTGTATGAGGGTTCCAAGTTCTCTCCATCCTTGTTAAAAGCTAGTTATTATCTTTCTTTCTGATTATAGCCATCCTAGTAGGTGTGAAGTGATATTGCACTGTGCTTTTGATTTAGATTTTCCTGATGGCAAATAATGTCGAGTATCTTTTCATGTGTTTATTGGCTGCTATATATCCTCTTAGGAAAAATGTTTATTCAGATCATTTGTCCATTTTTAATTGGGTTGTGTGTCTTTATGATTTGGTAATAGTTATTTTATAGATACAAATCCCTTACCAGATGTGATTTACAGAATTTTCCCCCCCATTCTGTAGATTCTATCACTTTCTTCATGGTGTTCTTTCAGGCACAAAAGTTGTTAAATTTGATGTCCAGTTTTTCTTTTATTTCCTAATCCTGAGACTGAAGATTTATTCCATATGATTTCTTTAAAAAGTTTTATAGGTTTAGTTCTTATATTTAGATCTTTGATATATTTTGAGTCAATTTTTTTAATATGGTGTGAGATAGGGGTCCGACTTCATTTTTTTGCATGTGGATAGCCAGTTGTCCCAGCACCATTTGTTGAAGACCAATGAATTTTCTTGGTACCCTTGTTGAAGATCAGTTGACCATAAATGTGAAGACTTATTTCTGGACTCTCAAATTCTATTCCACTGATATATTTGTTTATTCTTATGCCAGTACTGTTTTGATTATTTGGCTTTGTGGTAAGTTTTGAAATTGATAAGTGTGAGCCCTCCAACTTTGTTTCTTGTTTTTTAAGATTGTTTTGGCTATTTCAGTCCTCTTGAATTTCCATATGAGTATTACGACCAGCTTTTCAATTTCTGCAAAGATGTCAGCTGTACTTTCAAAGGGATTGCACTGAATCTGTAGATCATTGTGGGGAGTAGTGCCATCTGAACAATATTAAATCGTATGATCCGTAGACATGAAATGTCTTTCCATTTATTTAGGTCTTCTTTAATTTTTTCAACAGTGTTTTATAGTTTCAGAGTATAAATTTTGCAAGGCTTTTGTTAAATTGAAAGATTATTAAATATTCTTTTTGATGCTATTGTAAATGGAATTATTAATTTCACTTGTTTGCTCATTGCTACTTTATAGAAATGCAAATTGATGTTTGCATATTAATCTTGTATCCTGCAGCTTTGCTGATCTCATTTATTCTAATAATTTTTTAGTGGATTTCTTAAATTTTTACTTACAAGATCAGGTCATCTGCAAATAGAGTTTTATTTCTGTCTTATCTGAGTGCCTTTTATTTTCTTTCCTAATTGCCCTGAGTAGAACTTTCAGTACAATGTTGAATAGAAGTGATGGGGACAGATAGTCTTGTCTTGTTTCTGATCTTAAGGAGGAAAGCTTTCAATTTTTCACCATGAAGTGTGATGTTAGGTGTGGATTTTCTTAGATGAGTTTAACCAGGTTGAAGAAATTTTCTTCTATTCCTACATGCTCTTATCAGGTTGAGGAGGTTCTCTTCTATTCCTTGTTGGTTGAGTGTTTTTTTTAATCATGAAAGGGTGTTAACTTTTTTCAAGTGCTTTTTCTGCATCTATCAAGATGATCATGTGGTTTTATCCTGTTCTATTGATGTGGTGTATTATACTAATTGATTTTTGGATATTATACCAAGCTTGCATTCCTGGGATAAATCCCACTTAGTCATGTGGTATAATCCTTTTTATATATTCCTGGATTTGATTTGATAGTATATTAATTTCTATATCTGTATTCATGAGTGAGAGATTGGTTTGTAGTTTTCTTTTGATGCCTTTTGTCTGATTTTTGTATTAGATTTTTAAACTTATGTGAGCTATGTGGAATAGTTTTTTTTTTTTTTTTTTAAACTAACATTTGCTATTTAGTGTACCATGAGCCAGGCATTTAAATGTTTTCTTTTTTTTAGATGACGCCCCTTGATTTGTTAAGTGTACAATTTTGTAACTTGAAAATATTGAAAATTTTGTCTCTCTCATTCCAGTATTTATACTAGCTATGTCGCTCACATTCCAATGTTTATACTAGCTATCCCTTTTTCTTGTCTTATGATACTGGCTGGAATCTCCATAACAGTGGTGAGTAATAATCATATTAAAGGTCCTCATTAAAGTCAGGAAGAAGACATCAGACAATCCTGTCTTTAATGTGTTCCTTATCTGTTTAAGCTGCTTAATATAATGTCTGGTAGTTTCTGATCTGTCTATCTTATATATGTGTGTGTGTGTGTGTATGTGTGTGTGTGTGTGTGTGTGTATATATATATAAATATATATATATATACACACACACACACACACACACATAGTCATCATGTAAAGGAAATTTAGATCTATTCCTGATTTACTGAAAGGCCACAAGATCATGAACAGCTGTTACATGCTATTAAATCAATCTAGCTTATATATATAAATATGTATATATGTGTATATATAGTATGTATATGTATGTGTGTATATGGATATATATGTATATACATATAATCATCATGTAAAGGAAATTTAGTTTTCTTCCTGATTTAAAAGGCCAAAAAATCATGAACAGCTGTTACATTTTATTAAACACCCTCTTCAGGGTACCTTTTGAGATAATTATGTGTTTTTTCCCTTTCATTTATTAACATTAATTACATTAATAAAGTCCATAATGTTGAACTATTTCTGAAATCCTTAAATTTATATTTAGTAATGTTTAGGATTTTTGCATCAATATTAATAATAGTAATATTAATAAAAATAGTAATAATAACTAATTACTGGAAGCATTGATAAATGCCAGGCATTGTTCTAAACATTTTACCTTAAACTCATTAAACACTTTTTAACTCATAAGTGAGATACAATAGGTTTTCCTGTGTACGTGATTTAATTCAAGGCTTTTTGAATTTTATGCTCTAGACTGGTTTAAATATATAGGC
This sequence comes from Balaenoptera acutorostrata, assembly GCF_949987535.1. Taxonomy (NCBI): domain Eukaryota; kingdom Metazoa; phylum Chordata; class Mammalia; order Artiodactyla; family Balaenopteridae; genus Balaenoptera; species Balaenoptera acutorostrata. The sequence goes on along the minus strand of NC_080072.1, from coordinate 37,314,424 downwards.
AATACCTCTTTTATAAATGACTCTGATAGAATTAGCCTGAAAATAATGTGGGCTGATAATTTGTGTCTGGGGAGGCTGGGAATTCTTTTATTACTGAAAATGTTCATTTTCCATCTCTTTTTATGGTATTGTTCTGTTTAATTAATTTTAAGCTCTTCTGTGGACCAATTTACATTTTGTTGAAATCATATATTTCATTGAGATCGCCCCCTTTTTTGGGGCAAATAGTTGGACATTATATTCTTAATAAAATTTTTATATTTGTGGTTATATCTTCATTAACTTGTAATGTGGAATAATGTGTTTCCTTCTTGGTCAAGCTCATCATGGATTGTGTAATTTATTGGCCTTTTTAATGAAGCAGTTCTTAAGTTTTATTGATCAAGTCTACTGTTTTTCACTTTAAATTCATTGATTTCTGCTTACCTCTTTTTCGATCACTTTGGTATTTTTACTAGCTTCTTGGATGTTTAGTTCATTTGTTTTCAGTATTTTCTGTTTACTAGTAAAATCACTGAAGGCTTTATGTTTTCTTATGAGTACCACTGAATATAGCCCGCTGATACTGCTATATACTGTTTTCCTTTTCTGTACTTTTCTATAATTCTTAATTTCAGTTAACTTCCTCTTTGATCCAAGTTAGAGGAGTATTAAAAATTTCAAAGTTATTAAATTAAAAAATACTTAATGGGTGACTCCTGGTTTTATTGTTAACTGAACATGTAAAACATGTGCTATAAGATATGAGATGGAAAACCTCTCTGGTACCTGTACGTGCTCAATATTTTTATTTTTTGAGGGGGAACATTTTAAAAGGATGGGTAGTTTTTGTGTGTATATAGATATAACTTTATGTGTAACATTTGTGTTATTCAACTTCTCTGTGTTTTGATTTATGAACTTGAACTATGACATTCTGAGAGAGATAGATTAATAGCTTCTATTATGATTAGACTTTTGTCATATCCTCCTTGGATAGCTTTAAGGGCTAAGCCTGGAAATGTCGTGCATTGCCTGTACCGCATTTTATTGACTAATACTGGGAAATTTGATCTAGCAGTGTGCCAAGGATGAGAAAACCTGCATATTGGAATAACGAGGTGGTCTCTGTTTTGATTGTCTGGGATGTAGTCTGTGCCCAAATACATGAAAGTAACATAGGTAAGAGACTGCATCACACAGGGGCTTTTTCCAGGTGGTACTCTGAGGAACATAGTATGTACTAAGCAACTATTAAGTGAATAGATGATTCATTTTCTCCAGCTCTGGTTAGGGCTGCTCTGAAATTTCATGGCTGATTTCAAAGGTTCACATGGAATATATTGTCCCAGTAATAGTACTGCCCTGGATGTACTATATGTGGGAGGCTGCACAGGACAGTGAAAAGGGCAAAGGTGTTGGTATCTGGAGACTGAACCGAATAATCCCTTGGGATTTTTGTATAGGATTAGAAGTATTTGCAAAACATCTACCATAGTTCTTGGCACATAATTTAAAAAACAAAAAGCCATGATGGTGGTTTTTTTGTTTTTGTTTTTTTAACATCTTTATTGGAGTATAATTGCTTTACAATGGTGTGTTAGTTTCTGCTTTATAACAAAGTGAATCAGTTATACATATACGTATGTTCCCATATCTCTTCCCTCTTGCATAAGGTGGAAATTTGATGCTGAGGGGAAAGAGGATACGGAGGAGTGGCCAGATAAGCAAACAGCCACTTGACTCTAGTTCACTGGTTAAAGGAAAACAGTATCTATCACCCCAGTCTTCAGGTAGTGTTCAGTTTCCAGTCAAAAGTCACCTTTGCGGATGAAGCACAATGGGGAAACCACATTCTGGATCTGAACACTCCCTCATGTGCACCACGGGAAGTCATCATCCACTGCCTTTTCCAAAGCTGTCATCCAGAAAAACTGCATTTACTGTTTTGGAAATCACTGCTTCCAATTTCTGCTAGGCTTCCAGCTATTCTCAGGTGAGGCCATTATTGAATTAATGGCCGAAGAGTTCATTCAGTGGCTGAGTTTCCTTCAGTTAAAGGCAGGCACCTCTCTCCCTGGTGGGGTTCCGGCAGCCAGAGGTGGATCATTTGGGAGGTGATTCCTTAAACCAGGAGCGCATTTCTTGGCATAACAATATCTAGAAACTCCCTAGGTAACTGAGCCAAGTTGAGTTTCTATGAATACCTTGAGTGAGTAGATAAAATGAAATGGAAAACTTAAATATAAAGGCAATTGAAAAAATACCTGGAGGTAGCAATTGAAATAGACTCTTCCGTGTAATGGAATGGGCACTCTTATTAATTCTCATCTATATTTCTAATTTGATGGATTTTTACTCTATTTTTTTTTTTTTTTACTATACACATAGAGCACGTTGGGGGAGCAACAAAGATGAATCTGTCTCGCTGAGCTATCTTAATAGCATTGCAGATTTAATGTTTATTTTTCCTGATTCAAGTGTGTTAATATGGAGCTTTGTTAATGGAAAGCTTAATTAACATAGATTAAATCTAATCAAACATTCTGCCGGTATACGCAACTCTATAAGATATAATGGTAAATCTTCTGTTTTTCAATTTTATTCCTAAATTATAGATAAAATTAAATCTAAGCATAATTAGCTAGGAAGCTGAAAGCTAGGAGTCTTAAGAAAAAGCTTCCTGTGGAACACTTCTGTAAGGAGATGAAGAGGACATTTTTCGCTCGCTAAGAAGGACATTTTTCGCTCTCCTGTTTTACAAAATTTTGTATTTCGAAAGATACTCTTCAGTTTTCGGAGTTCTTGTGGTGGAAAGAACTACTTTCTATTTTGATGCCAGATAGATGTGGGTTCAGTTCCTGGCTCTATCAATTACCAGACAGGTGAGCTTTTGCAGCTGCTTTTAATTTACCTCAAACTCGGCATCCTTTCATGGAAAGTGAAGTTAGTGATTACCATGTCATGGAGTTACTGGGAGGATTCTATAGAAGCACTTAGGTGAATAGTTCCTCAAGCGTCTCATTTTTCAAGGCGCTCACCAAATCTTATTTCCCTTCCTCTCCTCATGTTTGTTTGTAGATATTTCCTCATACCGTCTCAAATTCTTCAGAAGTGAAAAAGGTAGATACTGGGAATTTCTCATCATTTGAAATAGTAATTAGGTTTTCACATCAAGAGATTGTTATATATAATCTAAAAATAGTGGTTGTCCTAATGGAATGCATTCAGTAATTTCTAAGCAGCAGATTTATCTTCCTAATTATGGATGATTTAAGCTAATATGTAAATTATTTTGCACTTTCAGACAATTTATTGAAGATGTCAGAATGGAGGGATAGGAGGTGGAGGAAATTCCAGAATAGTATTACATGGTTTGAACCTAGCCCAATAAAAAGCTTTTTTCATGGGTGATTAACAGTACATTTTTAGAAATTAAACTTCTTATATAAACTTAAGTTTAATTCTTTCCTCAAGGATATTTAGTGTAAGGCTTATATTAAAAAAAAAAAGTAGGTGACTTCAGTTGTTAAATTGCTTACATTTGGGAAGGAAAGAAACAAGTTCAAATTGGAATCTTGTCCAAATGCGGATCTCTCTATGCTGCTTTCAAAGTATACAAATAGGTCTTCACTTTCCAAACAAATATGGGGAGGCTCTAGATTTAGAGCTGTGTTCCTTTTAGACTGTAAGCTCCCTCATCAACAACATTCAGGAAATATTAATGCAAATCTATCAAATACCATGTGTGGTGCTAGATACTGCGGTACAATTGTGAAACATACAGGGACGGACATAGTCAGTTGATGAAACACCACAAAGTATGGTTAGTGCCCTGATAAGAGGAATACAGGGAGCACAGAGCAGGGTACCTTGACTTTCCCAAAAGAAGCTGGAAAGCCTTCTCACTGAGGGTTATGCTTAAGAGGCAAAGTAGAATGAGTAGAAATCAGGCAGAAGATGGTGAATGGAAGAGAGTTCTGGATGCAGCATGAGCAAAGGGGCGAGAGATGAGAGCGATCATGGTGCCTTAAAATAATTGAAGAAAAATGCCACGTTGTTGGAGAGTGGGCAGAGCATTAGGTAAGGAAGAAGGGGCGAGGTGTGGCCGGAAGTGAACCGGAGAGTCAGGCAAGAGGCTAGATTGTGAATGGCTTTCTAAGCAATGCATATGAGCTTGGCTTTTATTCCAAGGGCAATGAGGAGTCACGCAAGGGATTTAAGTACAGGTGCAGCACGATTAGATTTGTGTTTTAGAAAAATCGCACTGGCTGCTTAGTGGAGAATGGCGTGGAGGAGGCAGAATTGGAGACAGAAGGCCAGTTAGGACGTTGTTGCAGTTGTCCAGAATCTAGACTCTAGATAAGAGGATGGAGACCTGGACTAGGTCAGATAACCGTGGTGCAGATGAAGAGAAACTGATTAAGATAATTAGGAGGTAGAGTGAACTGGTTGTGGTTTTATGTCAGATGTGGTGGGGAGCAGAGAGGGAGGGGTCAAGGGTGATGCCCAGGGTTCTGGCTTGGGCTACTGGGAGGTACTGTGCCCTGAGCAGGCAGGATGAAGTCATACATGACTTTTTTTATCCTTGTGTTTGCATGTCACATAGTATAGAGTTCCTTGAATTTGCTTTGCTCAAATTTTTAGTTAAATAAATTAACAAAAATAGAAGCTGAAAAGGGTAAGAATGGATGGGAAATATTCTCTGGGAAATGGGATCACCTACTTCTGGAAGGAGGCTTCTTCTTGAAGAAGGAAACAGCAGCTAAAAGTTAAATATGCATCATCTAGAGATGCTTCTAAATGCTAGGAGACAAGACACCTGGAATCTGGGTTTCCATCATTTTTATCTTTATGCCTAGCAGAGTGCAGACAGTTTCAAGGGAAAGTTTAAAGGCTGCAGTGAGCATTAGAAAGTAGTAATTTTCAGATAGAAATAAATGAATGGAAGGATTGCATGTTAAGAAAATGAGGAGGCTTTTCAGTAACACACTAATTAAATAAAATTTAAATCTTTGTCAGAAGAAAGGAAGCTGCTCAGATGACTTTGACCTTAATTGAGGACGAGAAGTATCATAGCAAGAGAGCATAACGTTTTGGGCAAATTGCTCATGCTTGCACATATGCTTATTAGATTTTGGATTGCATAGTGTTTGAGAAATGGAAAACCAGCAAGTGTAGCCATTAACCCTTACTTTCTTAGTAAAAAAGTCACAATTGCATTAATACTTATGCATAAAATCATTCAAGTTCAGTGGAATTCTCCTAGAGAATTTAAACTGTCATCTTTGACTTCCTTTAGAATTAGTAGTTGTGAAACACTTGCATGCCTGCGTAATAGGTATTTACTCATTTGGTTCTGTGGAGAGAAATGTGGAGAGATGGGCCTTGTCACTGCTGAAAGATTTAACACCCTGTCTTGCCAAGTTCTGGGTGGAAGGCATTCCAGACTGTCAGACCATTGATGAGAGTGGTACATGGGCAGGGATGCGGGGCCAGAAGTTAGAAGGCCTGGGCTCGAGCCTCTGCTCTGTCAGTGAATATCCAGGAGACCCTGGGCAGGCCCCTCCCTATGCCTTGGTTTACTTATCTGTCAAATTGGAATCCATTCATTATTCCTCAGATACTAGTCTGTGTCAGACACTAATCTGTGGGCAGGAGCGCTGGTGGATTCTGCCGTGGTGAAGGGGACATGCAAGGGACCTGATCTTGGGGAGCTTGCATTCTAGTGGGGCGAGTCAGATGGTAAATACAAAAATAAACCTAACTATACATGTCATGAGAGAAAATAAAACAGGGATGCGTGACAGGCCTGTGGAAAAGAGGCCAGAGAAGCTTTATGAAGATGGGGCATTTGAACTGAACCTAAGAGCGAGCCAGCTATGAGAAAATTGGAAAGATGCGTGTCCCGGGTATAGGAGAGGGTAAGTACAAAGGTCCTGTGGCAGAAACCAGCTTGGCGTGCTCAGTGGGTAGACAGAGGGCTGGTGTATATGGAGTGTTCTAAATAGAGGACTCAGTGAGGGAGTGGCTCTGGATGAGAAGCTAATAGTAATAGCTGCTGTGACATTTTTGCAGTGTGAGGGGAAGTGCTTCGTAAATGATAAAGCATGATGTTTATACAGGCCGTATCATTTCTCGTCAGAAATCACATATGGAGCACCAGCTGTATACAAAGAAAGTCTACCCATCCATGAGAACTGTTCCTTGGAAATGAAAATAATTTCATAATGTGCGAAGCTACAGCAGTTACATTTTTTATAGAGCAAATGAACTTGGTGTTTTTTAAAAAAAAATTGTTTAGGAACCCCCCCTTCCCCCACAACCCTAAATTGATTGAATTGGTTGCTGATACTCATAGCTTGATAGGAGTGCATTGGCTGTAAAGGTTATCAGTTCATGTGGAATCAACCAGAATGAGGTTCTTCTAGCCACTAATAGCCTTTCCTGAGAGGTGGAGGGTCTTATCCCCAAGAATATGGCTATGGCACAGAGGTGCAGGATGTGGTGTGTGGTGTGAGGCACAAAGAAGAGGTCCTAGGGCTGGTATACCCTGCAGGGCAGGAATGGTAAAGAGCTGGTGTGGTGACCTTGGTGGGCTCCCCACGAGAGACAGCCTTGTAGGGTTTGTTGATGAGCATGGACTTTATCTTATAGGATGAAGGTTGGAAGTGCAGGCCTAGAGATGGCTTGCAGAAGAGCTTTGTTTGGCTCCCATTGTACTGGCCCCCATGGTATTTTTTTTCCATTAGAATTTTAAAAAAATCATGAGATTATTGCCAACATTAAAAAAAAATTGGGTGATTTGGCCTAAAATCTCAGCTTTCTAGCTTCTCATGAGAAGCACGACATGCATTCTTCAGATGGCCTCAGTCCCTAGCCCCCCGATTGTCTCCCCATCACTGTGAGACCCTGTTGGTTGCTGGCTTTAAAAAAAAATTTTTTTTTAATTAACGTACAGTTAGAAAAGTGAAATTCTTGCACACATGTTTTTATTCGAAGAAGAAAACTAAAGAAACTTAAAGGGCTGCTTGTTTCATGAAAAATAGTTCAGACTGTCAACCCACTGCAGTCATGTGAGGTACCTCCGGGGCCCTATAGCTAACGGAGCTGGTGATCCCCTTCTGTCGGGGTTGGGGTGCCAGTGAGGTGTTGAAAAGCAGGAGAGAGGCGTGCTGAGCTGGCGGCTTTCGAGAGAGTTCTTAGGTGACTGTGCAGAGGGAGCATTTACCGTGCTGGCGTTTTTGTTGCTCCTTCTGTTAAAGGAGTCGGGCCAGTTCAGGAATCATGATTGATGCTCTTCAAAGTGAAAGGACGAAAGGAATCCAAGGGCGAAGAGACGAAACTAGCTAAAAAGCCCCTTGGCCACGCATTACATCTTCCAAACAGGATTTCTTTCCGAAGCTGCATTAGATTGCTTTCCACAAATCACCCCAAGGACGTTTCATTTTCTTATGGCCGTGGTGGCCACATTCTCTGAAGTCAGAGTTTGGGAACATATAGTCTGATAAAGAATTTTAGGCTGACTTCAGGGGTTGTTCTTAGTTTGGAAGGTAGAGTTTAGTTCCTGAAATTGTGGAATCCTTGGGATGGGTTAGTGACTAACTAGGCAGTAGGACAAGAAATTATCCTAGAATAGCTGTCCTTGAAAATCTGGGCTGCGTAGTCATCATTGGTTTAGCAGAATTGGCTCTGCAGAAACAGTTAGTAGGTACACGTGATGAGTTTAAAGGGGACAGTGAAAATAACCACTGCTGACCCATTTGTGTCCTTTTGTTCTGCCCTGATCTGATTCTGGGTACCTGGCTCTCAGCTTTGGGAACATGGAATAACTGATGTCTTTCTGGGTATTGTATATTCAGTGTCTTGTGTTTTATCTTGATCAAACCAACCAGAGGTAGGAGTGCTTCATAATTGTTCCTAGCATTCAAAACATGATGATGTATTTTTTTCAAAGAGCACATGAATTCATTTGGTGGTTTTGACTTCACCATTCACAGAAGAACCTTGGGCTAGAAACTGGGGCTGTTGGTCTGGCCCCCCTTAAATGATGACAGCTTTCAGCCTGAATTTACACTTCTGAGACACAGTGAAAGGGGAGGCAAAATTGATTATCCAGAATGTGCTAGATATTGGAGCATCATTATCTCATTTTCCTCATCACAACCAAGATTGACAGTTTCCTGATCTCAAAGATGGAAAAACAGTCCCTTTCAGAGAGCTGAAGTAATGTGCCCAAGATTATGTAGATAGAAAGTGGCAGAGCTAGAATACAAAGCCAAGTCTAAAGTACTGGAAATAAGACCCAGAAGGGTGCTTAAGGATTTTGACCAACATGTTATCTTTAAACATCACTTTTTATTTTTTATCTCCGGCATTCATTCATGTGAGTGATTACAGTTTTGTTGAGTTGGACATGTTGAGATTGATGGCATTCCAGCCTCAGTACACGCATCACTGACAAGCATATGGCAGGTCCACCACATAGGATCCAAGGACTCCTGGGTCTGCAAGTAGTCTTGTAAAACAAGAGTTATGTTATGTGATGAAATAAACTTGAGAAAGATGACACATACTCTGTCTTTCTTGGAGAATCACAGTAAATATTAGCATATTTAAGGCTCTTTAAAATCATGTAATAAAGTCCTAGACCCTTTATTAAGTACTTAAAATGCATCATTGCACTGAATCCTTACAGGATGATGAAGTAGTTTCTATCATTTTCCCCATATCATGGACGAGGATCAAGCATAGATTGCTGGTGGCCTTGGCAAGGGTCACCCAGCTGGTAAAATGATGGAGCTGGGAGTCAAATCCAGGTGCCCATCTCCTCAGCATGTTTTCTTAACCAGTGTATTGTATTGGTTCCTTCAACTCGCTTACTGTAGCATTTCCCAAACTTATTTTTATCATGCAGTGCTTTGGGGAGTAGTATTTAATACCATTCAGTTGAACTAGCATTCTAACAAACACTGGGAAAAGCTGCATGTATAGCATTGATTCAGGGCCTCTCTGGGCTGTCAGTCCAGAAGGAAGCAGTTCGGTGGCCTCAGAGAGGCTTGGAACTCTGAACACAGATGAATAGGGGAGGGTGTCATGGAACTGGCAGGAAGAGGCCACCGGAGGCTTGATGGTGTTGAACCCAGTTAGTGTTTCATTAGTCATCGGTGCCTGCACTTCGCCTACGTGTGGTTGGCAATGAGAGGCCTGCTGAAAAAGGCTGTTGTTCAGATGCTTCGAAGGTGTCCAGTGCCCAGCTGGGCTTTGGTTGGTGCAGTGAGGGCACTGCCTGGGGCTCTGTCCACCTGTACAGGTTCAGAGGCAGGAAGAAGGGGCTGACAACTACAATATCTGCTTATAAATTGTCAGATGAGACTTTTTTTTTTTTTAAGTAGAAATGACAAATTTATTCATTTATTTATTTATGGTTGTGTTGGGTCTTCGTTTCTGTGCGAGGGCTTTCTCTAGTTGTGGCAAGCGGGGGCCACTCTTCATCGCGGTGCGCGGGCCTCTCACTGTCGCGGCCTCTCTTGCTGCGGAGCACAGGCTCCAGACGCGCAGGCTCAGTAGTTGTGGCTCACGGACCCAGTTGCTCCGCGGCATGTGGGCTCTTCCCAGACCAGGGCTCGAGCCCGTGTCCCCTGCCCTGGCAGGCAGATTCTCAACCACTGCGCCACCAGGGAAGCCCGACTTTTTAAATTGTTGTATTTCAGATGAGGTAAGATAAATTGCTCCTGAGCTAGTCTAGTCAAGGAAAAGTACACCTCATGGACTTGATTGATGTCAAATTTCCCTCCTTTAAGCCATTGTGGATCCCAGAAATGGGTGGATTGGCTGGTAACATTCAGACGCTTTATTTTTTTAAAAAGCTTTTTGGATATGGACCATTTTTAAAGTCTTTATTGAATTTGTTACAATATTGCTTCTGTTTTATGTTTTGGTTTTTTGGCTGCGAGATATGTGGCATCTTAGCTCCCTGACGAGGGATCGAACCTACACCCCCTGCATTGGAAGGCAAAGTCTTAACCACAGGACCACCAGGGAAGTCCCCAGACACTTTAAACTTGAGGAAAACTATGAGAATTTATAGGAATCTTTTCCCACTTTTTGCAAAGCCTCTGAACTAGAAGTACAGCAGCCCCCGGGGTTTCAAAATAACTTCATCTTTCAGAGTGCCTTGGGGACTCTAAGAATCATTTACTATGGCTCCATGGTACCTCAGGGATGGAGACAGAATCTATCTGGTCCATTGAGCTCCTTCCAAGCAAACCGTTTAGGAAGATCTATAGTGGGTAGTATTGGAGGGTGAGATGTGGTTTTCAATCCAGACTGTAGTAGCAATGGAACTTGAACCCCATGACAGTATCGAATACTATTTTGATGGTCCAGGAATTCTACAGGGATTTTGAGCAACCTTTTTCGGTAGTGACTCTTGGTGCTCTGTAGTTTGGGGAAGCTGGAATAATTGCTTATTTCTGTGCTCAGAGAACAGTGATGTTTCTAAATAAAGCCTGAGGTAAGGTAACCATGGGGAGATACAGAACTTAGGAGGCTGATCCTTTCCTGAGAAAGATAGTGGAGGACAGCCAGTGTTGGTGCCCGTGTACGCCCACTACCGGTTCAGCATCTTCTATTTGTTCTGCTCTCCTTTTTCCCTCTCCAAAGAGTTATTAAACACCTTCTGTGAACTGGGTGCTGTGTTAGTTTTCGGGGAGATTGAGGTGTGCTTCTGGGGAGACAAACCCATCAATAGGCACAGCACACTGGGTAAGGGTTAGAAAAGGGTGACTTATCACGTTGCTCCTTTGCTCAGCGTCCTTCAATTGCTTCCGCACTGATTCAGGATAAAATCCAAAGGGTTTACGATAGCTACAATACAAGTCCCAATATGGTCTGGCCCCTGCCTGTCCCTTTGATCTCATCTCCTGCCCTTCTATGTTGTCACTTGGTTCAGCCCCAGTGGCCACCCTGCTACTTCAGAAACATGGGCAGCTCTCTCTTGCCTTGGTCCTAAGGCTTTTGCGAGTATTTCCCTTGTCCAGGAACACGTCCTCCCTCAGGACTCACTCCTTGCTTCATTTCATGTGCTCACACCTGGTTAGAGAAGCCTTCTCTGGCAGCACTGTCTAAAATAGTCCCTCCTTGCCACTGCCATGCTCTATTCCTACGACCCTGCTTTACGTTTTATATACTTTCTTGTCATCTTACACAGCATATATTTACTTGTTCCCCCCTCTCTTCCATTAGATAAGCAGCTTAAGTGCAGAAATTTCAATTGTTTTCTTCTTTGCTATATCCCAGGCGCCTTGAACAGTGCCTGGCACCTTGTAGATGCCCGGTCAATATTTATTGAATGAATAAATTAGGAAAAATTCTGTTGAAACACAGAAGGAAACCATCAACTTCCAGGGAAAGTCAAGGGAGTCTTTATAGAGTAGGTGGCATTTCACTTGGAATTTGAAGTGTGAATAAGAGTTTGCCAGGTGGAGAGTGTGGGATGGGGAGGTAGGTGGAGGGAGGGAAGGATGAAGGGTATTTCTGGGCATGACTCCTTCCCTCCCTCCACTCTTCCCCTTCTCTGGCTCACTCTACATACAGATTACCAGCTAGCACCATTTCTGGGAGAATTTACCACTGAGCCTCTTGTTCTCAGGCTCCCACATTACAGTAGGATGTGTCAAGTGCCTGATTGAGCTTAGATATGATTATGATGAGGTTGGGGAAGGGGTGGATGTATTCATTCTTCTGCAATGAGTATTATCAGCTTATAACTAGCTCCTTATATGAAGTACACGGGGGTTTCACCTGCTGGCAAAGGGATTGTAAAGCATCTTGAATTGATTGTAGGGTAATAATGTCCCTCTCTAAAGGACTTGTTATGATTGCAAAGTATCCAACTGTTTTCATATGTTTAAAACTCAGGATGAAGTTACATCTCCATCTGGGGCTTTTTCTCACTCTGACACTTAGAAGAATTTTAATTGAGCCTCGGTACCTAGATCTTTAAAATGAGATAATGTTCAAACACTGTAATTAATTTTTTAAAAAAGGCAGCATTAACTTATATTCTGGCAGGCTCAGCCTGGATTCTATAGTGATCCGCTTAATGCTTAATCTGAATATCAGGGCTGCTCTCTTGTCCCTTTTGCATGCTACTGGGGAACACTTGCTTAGCAAATGAGGGTGAGCCATCAGAAAGCTCTTAAATACTCTCAAAGAGATGAACTGAGGGCCTCTCTCTAGATCCCCCCTGGGTAGGCAGTAAAAGTAGGTCCATTTCTTTTCTATTTTCCTCTTTCCTTTTTTTTTTTTTTTTAAAAAGTCAACTTATTGAAGTATGATTGACATACAAAAAACTATACATATGTAACAAGCAACTTGATGAATTTGGACATATGTATACATCTGTGCCGTCACTACCATCTATGCCATGAACTTATCCGTCACTTCCAAAAGTTTCCTCCTGCCCTCTTTGTTATTTTATTACTTTTAAAAAATAAATTATGTTTTATTATTTATTTATTTAATATAAATAATAATGCAAAATAAAATATTATTTTGTGTGTATATGATTAAAACACTTAACATAAGATCTACCCCCTTAGCAAAATTTAAAGTATGTGATGCAGTGTTTTTAACTATAGGCCCTATGCGGTACAGCTTTATTTTCTAAGAGGCTTATACCCAGGGTATCTAAATGCTTAGTCAGGACACTATGTTTTATTAGGTTTGTACTGGGTCCATGGAGGTCCCAGGTAAGAAATGATGACCAAGTCAAGCTAGGAATGGATGGGAGCAGACCATGAGTTGGCAGTTGATGCTAGGCTAGGGGTCAGAGAACATATACAGGTTGGATTATTAGGCAAAGTAAAGGTTGGAAACCAAGCAGAAGGAATCCATGCCACGCAGAAGTTGAAGAGGTCAAGGTCAAGAGAATGGTTCAGTAAATTGATGTTGTCAGGACTCAGGGAGCACTTGGGTAATGGACACCAAGGTCTCACAGAAAGAAATCAAATAGACATTAGCAAGAAGGTAATTTCATCTTCTTTCCTCGGGGGCCCTAGCAGGGCGAAACATGGTGTAAATGCCGAATATGTTGATTTCATTAGTGAGAATCTTTTTTTTTTTTTTTCCCTTTCCTGAGCTAGAAAGCCTTTTTGCTAGGTCAAGAGTTGCCCTTATGGCAGGTCTGCCCAGGGCCTGCATATGTGGACAGTGAAATCCCTCCGGGATTGATCTGTTTCAAATGAGAATTGAGAAGCTGGGTTTTCCAGGAGACTTTGACAGTTAACCAGTGTTGGGAGTCGTAACCATCTTTACAGCCCTTCATATGGATGCTGTAGCTGAGTCTGGAAGGGTGGATGTGAGTTGTAAGTGTCCAGGAGAGGAAGAGAACTCCAGGTGGAGGGGGTAGGAGTCAAAAACGCAGGGTGGGAAGGTAAAGGTGGCAGATGAAACCAGAAGGTTGGTGGTGATAACATAGGAGTCTGGTGTGCTTGGCTTTGCTGGAAGAGCTTGGACTTGTGATTATATATGCTGATGAATGAATGAGGTCTTCATGTAGACAATGGGGGTAAAGAGGCTTAAAGCAGGTCCAGCTTGCAGTGTAGAAGGTGATCCCTGTGGGTTCATCTGAGGTGCTTGACCTGGAAAGCTGGAGAGAACAGCTTTGCCCCAGGGACACAAATCATAATAGAACTGAAGGATCCTACTGCATGAAAGGGAGAAAAACACGAGGTCTAGGAGGGGAAGCAGCAGCAGGCGATGCTCTCTGAGAAGCACCGAGACCTTTTCTGCAGACGCATTCGTATCCCCATGAACTTCAGGCTCCAGAAGACATGGTTGAATATTTTAACTATGTGGTGAACTTTTAAAATACAGATTTTAGGAATGTTATAAATGCCCAGAATCTGAAGCCCTGGAAATTTGGTCAAGGAATCTGTGTGAAGTAAGTTGCCAGGTGATTCTAATGTAAGCATTCTGTGGATAAGTGTGTGGGAATCGCTGCAAGGCATTTCTAACTATGCCTATGCCCTTGCTCTCTGAAGGCCAGAGAGAGGAAACTGCCGTTCAAGCAGGGCTGGAGGGCAAGCCAAGACTCATGGAGACCACCCAGAAATCTCCCTGCACCTGCTGTGGGGAATCTGTACAGGAGGAATCTGATTAGGATACAGGTTTGGCTGCTGAAACAAAGACCAAAATAACAGTGGTTTATACGAGATGAAAGTTTAATTCTCGCTCATGCAGCAGTGTGAATGCAGGTAGTCCAGCATTGATGTGACTCTATATTGTTGTCCCGCAACCTCTGGGATATTGCCCTCTGCCCCATGGTTCATGATGGTTTGCTTCCAACCCCTGCTAAGCCAGTAGGACGGAGAACAGAAGTGGAGAGTGTGCTCCTTGTATCCTGCTGTGACTTTCGCTTGCATCCAGATGGCCAGAACTTGATCACACGGCCACACTTAACTGTAAGAAATGTGGGGAATGTGGCCTTTATTCTGGGCGGCCATGTGCCCCACTAAGATTCTGTTATTAAAGGAAGGAGAGGAAAGTGCACTCAGGGGGCAGCCGGCATTCTCTGCCTCTAATAGTCTTTCAGATCTCTGCTGAAAGAGTCCTGGTCTCCTCTCTGCGCATGTGAGTGTGAATTCCTGGAGAATTAACTTTTATTGCATAATGCTGGGTGAGGAGCTGGTCAGGAGATTGATAGCCTTCCAGGAAAATCATCCAAAGGCTGACTGTGGAAGCTGGCTTCCCGTGGAAGTTCTCACCATGAAACCCCTCCAAGCAAGAAAGAGCTTTGGCTGGAGCTCATCTAGATACTTGACTGATACAGTTTAAATTAGCTTGTGCTTTGAACATGACCTTTGCATAAAAGAGAGGGATGGGGGGTCTGTAGAGAGAATATTTGTGGCTGAGTGGAGGCAGAGGGACCCAGAATTTGCTGAGGCTATGCTTTTGTGTGTTAAATGCTTTCCGTATGGGATGGTACGTTATCTATCTGGAAGATGTGAATTTCAGACCAGTCTCTATTGCTTACTGGCAGTTGGGCTAACTATGAGATCTCTGAGAGACTTAAGTTGAGATTGACAAGAAACAGCCTTGGTTTTGGGGTCGGAGAATTGAGAGGAGCCATGGCTTGGGTTATCTGAGTCTCAGTGTCCTCATCCATAAGATGGAGATTCTTATTGTCACTGTCAAGATATGAGCATTAAAATTCCTAATTCCATGGACCCCCTTATATTGTCCTGTGATCTGAAGAGCCAAAGTGATGAATGTCAAAATATTATGTTTTCATTCTTATTTCATTCTTAATATTTCATTAATTAATATTAAGATTATTCTTATTAATATTAATAAGAATATTCTTATTAATATTAAAATATTAATATTCTTAATATTTCATTCTTAAATATTCTTGTGAATATTTAAAATCAAATGAGACAATTTTAAAACTCTGTAGACATTGCACCTTATCAAATGAAGTGGCAGGAAGCTTTTTCTGTGGCTTAGAGAAATTCTTGTGGCTTATCTTTGGGACTTTTTTTTTTTTTTTTTTTGGGACTGTTTTTTTTTTTTTAAATTTATTTATTATTTATTTATTATTTATTTTTGGCTGTGTTGGGTCTTCGTTTCTGTGCCAGGGCTTTCTCCAGTTGCGGCAAGTGGGGGCCACTCTTCATCGCGGTGCGCGGGCCTCTCACTGTCGCGGCCTCTCTTGTTGCGGAGCACAGGCTCCAGACGCGCAGGCTCAGTAGTTGTGGCTTACGGGCCTAGTTGCTCCGTGGCATGTGGGATCTTCCCAGACCAGGGCTCGAACCCATGTCCCCTGCATTGGCAGGCAGATTCTCAACCACTGCGCCACCAGGGAAGCCCGGGACTGTTTTTTTAAATTGAAGTATAGTTGATTTACAATGTTGTGTTAGTTTCTGGTGTACAACAAAGTGATTCAGGTATACACACATATATATATATATATAATATTCTTTTTCATATTCTTTTCCATTATGGTTTATTACAGGATATTGAATATGGTCCCCTGTGCTATACAGTAGGACCTTGCTTATCCATTCTATATATAAAATTTGCATCTGCTAGTCCCAAACTCACAATTCATCCCTCCCCCATGTCCATCCATGTAGCTGCAAATGGCATTATTTCACTCTTTTTTATGACTGAGTATTATTCCATTGTGTGTGTGTGTGTGTGTGTGTGTGTGTGTGTATATACCACATCTTCTTTATCCATTCATCTGTTGATGGACATTTAGGTTGTTTCCATGTCTTGGCTATCATAAATAGTGCTGCTTTTCTCTTTCTGACTTACTTCACTCTGTATGACAAACTCTAGGTCCATCCACCTCACTACAAATAACTCAATTTCGTTTCTTTTTATGGCTGAGTAATATTCCATTGTATATATGTGCCACATCTTCTTTATCCATTCATCTGTTGATGGACACTTAGGTTGCTTCCATGTCCTGCCTATTGTAAATAGAGCTGCAATGAACATTTTGGTACATGACTCTTTTTGAATTATGGTTTTCTCAGGGTATATGCCCAGTAGTGGGATTGCTGGGTCATATGGTAGTTCTATTTTTAGTTTTTAAAGGAACCTCCATAGTGTTCTCCATCGTGGCTGTATCAATTTACATTCCCACCAACAGTGCAAGAGGGTTCCCTTTTCTCCACACCCTCTCCAGCATTTATTGTTTGTAGATTTTTTGATGATGGCCATTCTGACCAGTGTGAGATGATATCTCATTGTAGTTTTGATGTGCATTTCTCTAATGATTAATGATGTTGAGCATCCTTTCATGTGTTTGTGGGCAATCTGTATATCTTCTTTGGAGAAATGTCTATTTAGGTCTTCTGCCCATTTTTGGATTGGGTTGTTATTTTGATATTGAGCTGCATGAGCTGCTTGTATATTTTGGAGATTAATCCCTTGTCAGTTGCTTCATTTGCAAATACCGTATGCTAACACATATATATGGAATCTAAGAAAAAAAAAACAAAGGTCGTGAAGAACCTAGGGGCAAGATGGGAATAAAGACACAGACCTACTAGAGAATGGACTTGAGGATATGGGGAGGGGGAAGGGTAAGCTGTGACAAAGTGAGAGAGTGACATGGACATATATACACTACCAAACGTAAAATAGATAGTTAGTGGGAAGCAGCCACATAGCACAGGGAGATCAGCTCGGTGCTTGGAGACCACCTAGAGGGGTGGGATAGGGAGGGTGGGAGGGAGGGAGACGCAAGAGGGAAGAGATATGGTAGCATATGTATATGTATAACTGATTCACTTTGTTATAAAGCAGAAACTAACACACCATTGTAAAGCAATTATACTCCAATAAAGATGTTTAAAAAAAATAAATAAATAGTGCTGCTATGAACATAGGGGTGCATGTATCTTTTTAAATTAGTTTCAGGGGACTGTTTTTTAATTGACAGTTTTAGCTAGGGATGTACTGTGTTTGTTGCTCACATAATAGACCAACGCATGTATTTCTGGTGGAGATTTAGAGATTCAGCTCCATCTGCTTTGTCATTCCGCCCTCTTCAACATGTGGTACTCAAAGTTGCTCTGGGGATGATCTTCATTCCAGCATCCAGAAAGAGAAGGATTGTATGTGGGAAGTTGAGGGCCATTCCTGGAAGCAGCTTATATCAGTTACTGCTGTTTACATTCCTTTGGCTGGAATTCCAGCACATGGCCATACCTGACAGCAAGAGAGGCTAGGAAATGAGTCCAGATCTGTGCCAAGAATAAAAGTACCTGGGTTTCATGATTAGCTAGCAGTCTCTTCTATGCTGAGTTGATGTGAACCATCTTTCTTTCTTCTGAGAACAGTCTTCTCTGTGGGGAGAGTGATGAGGTTGTGAAGGGGAAACTTTGCTTGAGTGACTGTCATCTGTTGTGATGGGTGCATGTAAGTCCCCAAGGAAGTTTTGCTACCAGCTCTTACCTTCATTCACATAGTGCCAACAGTCTCAGTGTCTTTTTGCTGGTGCCTGCAACTTCATGTGCTTTACAACATCCTAGACATGGTGTCATGGAGTAGAAAGAACATCATTAGTGTTATGTCAATCTGGGTTCGAATCTGTGATCCACCACTTGCTAACCATGTTATGCTAGTCAGATCACTTTATATCTTTGAACTTCAGCTTCTTCATCGATAATAATGGATATATTATTATAATATATTATTATATATTATATATAATAATACATATTATATATTATATATTATATAATTTTATACTTATATTATAATTATATATTATATAATTATAATATTATATATATAATATATAATATATTATATAATAATATATTATTATTATTATATATTATAATATAATTTATATATTATTATAATACCTTCCCTATGGGCTTATTTGGAGGATTTGAAACAATGTCTGCTACATAGTAGGAACTCAGTAACTGGTGGTGGTGGTAGATGTTATTATTATTATACAGTTGTGCTTCCTGTTCTCAGCCCAAAGGGCATGGGTTGAATTTTTCTTAATGTCTGGCTCTATCTTGTATGCTCTACTCTTGGGATAGCTATTAAAATCAGTCATGTTTGAAATCTGATCTCTACATCTAACTTGAAAACACCAAAGACCCATAAAAGAACTAATAATAATAGTAACTTTGTCATTATATTAGTGACAGATGAGGAGCCATTGACTGCTCTCTTCCAAGGTTTAGAGTTGAGGCCTTGTTCCTACTCAAATTTTGCTCAGGATGGCTGGAGATGAGGGCTTTATGGAACTATTTTGGGGTTCCTTTTCCCCAGTAGTTAGTGGTCTGCTAATTTCTGCCCTCTGTATGTCTTTGGGCCTTCCTTGCTCTCAGATGCCCATCCTGTCTCATGCAGGATGGGAGAACCCTTAATTTCTTTCTCTTGCTGTCTTTCTTTTCATTCTTTTCCCCAGAAAGTCACTTTCAGTCAGTTTCAGCAGCTCATTTCATAGCCATTCTTCTTAAGATTTCACCTTTTTGCAACTTTGACAGGTAGAAGGTGGATTTCACAGTTGGAACCAGAGTGAGTTGATTGTGTCCCTTGATTTATTTTAAGAATGATGCAGTGCCTGTGGGAGACAAGGAGAAGCCATGAGCCAAGATCTTGCTGGGGGAAAAGCAGAGTCAAGAGAGAATGCCTAGAGGATCCAGTCTTTCCTTTTCCCCAAGTACAGAAAATGTCACAGAATTTTCCGTTGCGATGTCAACCATTGGTATGGCCTCCTTGGCTCTGTGTTTTGGGGGAGTAATTTATTTACAGTATTTACAGTAAACAGTAACTTAGTGTTTTCTTTCAAACTAATTTTAGACTTAGAGGGAAGTTGCAAAATGGTACAGAGTTCTTGTATATCCCTCACTTACCTTCCTCTTACGTAACCGTGGAAAGATGATCAAAAGCAGGAAATTGACATAGCTGCAAGACTGTTAACCAAATTGCATGCCTTACTTGAATTTTATCAGTTTTTCCACTAACATCCTTTGCCCCTCCCTGTTCCAGGATCCTATCTAGGATCCCACCTTTGTATTTAGTTACTATTTCTACTTAATCTCCAAAATGTGGCAGTTTCCCAGACTTTCCTTGCCTTTCATGACTTCGACATTTTTGAAGAATACTGACCAGTTATTTTGTAGAATACCCTTCAGTTTGAGTTTCTGACGTTTTCTCATGGTTAAGCCTTTTTTTTTTTTAACCTTTTTAAAAAACTGAAGTATAGTTAATTTACAATGTTGTTAGTTCAGGTGTACAGCAAAGTGATTCAGTTATATATATATTCCTTTTTGGATTCTTTTCCATTATAGGTTATTACAAGATATTGAATATAATTCCCTGTGCTATACAGTAGGTCCTTGTTGGTTACCTATGTTATATATAGTAGTGTGTATATGTTAATCCCAGACTCCTAATTTATTCTCTACCCTCCCCACTGCTATCCCCTTTGGTAACCATAAGTTTGTTTTCTATGTCTGTGAGTCTATTTCCGTTTTGTGTATAAGTTCATTTGTATCATTTTTTTTTTTTTTAGATTCCACATATAAGCGATATATGACATTTGTCTTTCTCTGACTTATTTCACTTAGTATGATAATTTCTAGGTCCATTCATGTTGATGCAAATAGCATTATTTCATTCTTTTTTATGAAGGTAACCCTTTTGGGGGGACAAGAATACTATAGAAATGATGTGATGCTTTCTCCAGGCATGCCATCCTGTCAAGGGGTTCCTGATGTTGACATATCTTGTTACTGGTCATGTTAACCTTGATCACTTGGTTAAAGTGGAGCATGATAGTTTTCTTTGCTGTTAAGTTTCTAAGTTTCCATTTGTAATTAAAGGAAGCGGTAATTTAAAGGTCTTTGCCCTGCCACAAGTGAGAAACTGCTTTTGAGTCACTGGGCTGAGAAGGTTGCTGGTGGGCCTGTTTGTGGAAGGAGGCATAGGATCAAGAGCCATCTCTCAGTAATACCTTGTCTTGTCTCGATGCCATGGCTCTCTCCAGCTTCTTTCTTCATCTGACTTGCTCGTCTAACTTCTTCGTGGTCTAAGTAAGCCAGCAGAATTTCTTTTTATATTTCATTGTAAGGTCTTCTGTTAAAGGACATTCTTAGCATGAAAAAAGAGTTTTTCTTGGCCTCTTGGTGTGATGGAAAGGGAGGCATCTTTACAAATGCATTTCCAAGGTAGTCAGGGATATATTTTACGTGATTGCAAAATTCCTGATTTTTAAAGCAATTATTTCATCTTCTTTTTAGGAGATTTGACTTTTGAAGCTTTCTTAGTATGGAAAAGCAGTTGCCCAGTAAACACTCTCTGACTTCAGAGAAAGTTTTGGTCACAGTTTCCAACTCCAGGGACATATGAGTTAGTCTCTGATCGCCTTCTCTTGCATCCTGTGTCCGAGACCAGAGATGAGTACCTCCTAAATATCCCCTAACATTCAGGAGTTTTTACCTCTAGTCCAACCTGTGCATCTTAAAAGCCATACTCATCTCGTGAGACCTTGATACAGATAGTGTGGCCTGCAGACCAGCAGCAGGAGCATTGCCGGGGGCTTATTTGAGACACAGTATCCTAAACCTCAGCCCAGACCTACTGAATCAGAACCTGCCTTTTAACAAGATGATTTATGTGCACCTTAGATTCTATGGAGCACTTTTTAAGAGATGCCGTTTTTACAGCGGCTCTACCTCCCAGATGCCTGGGTGGT
The DNA here is from genome assembly GCF_949987535.1 of Balaenoptera acutorostrata. Taxonomy (NCBI): domain Eukaryota; kingdom Metazoa; phylum Chordata; class Mammalia; order Artiodactyla; family Balaenopteridae; genus Balaenoptera; species Balaenoptera acutorostrata. The sequence continues at coordinate 37,293,201 of NC_080072.1, read as the reverse complement.
CTGAGCTGATCCAGGATAAAGATAAGGTCAGCTTCAGGATGATGGTGTCCAGGAAGCTTCTCCAGCCCTCAAGCAGGCATGATGGAGATGGGGAATATAACAGGAATTCTGTCAGTGCAGTTAAAATTGATTAATTTTGAAGGCCACAAGTTCTTTTGGGAGGCTGGATGGACTCTATCCTTCAGAAGGATATTTTCCCTCCTGAAGCATCTTCTCGCCCCTCTCCCTCCAGTCTAATAGTTCTCAGCTACCGCCTTCTTGAAACTTCCCTGGATCACCGTTCAAAAATGGACTTTTTTCCCCTTTCTTTAAATGTCAGGCTTGTATTGTTTGTTTTTCTGTACTTTTTTTTTCTTTTTTTGCCTCAAGTGGCATGTAGATTCCTTGCAGGGAGGCATGTATATCAAAGGTCTTCATACTACTGCTTCATACTACTCAGTGCTTGCTGCTTACTTACCTTAACACTGAGGGCCATCCCTTGCATATGATTTTCAGTTCTGCTTTCATGCTATGTAAACCTTGCCTAGCCTTGAGGAAATGGACCATTAACTAGTTATAGTCTGGATTTGTGCTATATAGAAGTCATTGATTTGAATTTTGAGTGAGAGTATGTTTCAAATAACAATTGAAAACTGTAAGGATAAAGAAGCTCTGTGTATGAAAAGATCTCTTGTTACATTAAGTGAAAGTGTAGAACTGTAAGGATGGTATACTACCACTAATGTTAGAAAAATGGGAAAAAAAAGAATATATTCATATTTGGTTTTATAGCATAAAAATGTCTGGAAGAAAGGATAGTCTTTATCAAATGAGGCTGAAACAATTGGACATCCTTATGCAAAAAAAAAAAAAAAAAAAACCCAAAACAAAACAAAACTTTGACAAAGACCTTACCACTTTCACAAAAATTAACTCAAAATGGATCATAAACCTTAATGTAAAATGCGAAATTATCAAACTTCTAGAAGAAAACAAAAGGGAAAATGTACATGACCTTGGGTTTGGTGATGAGTTTTTATATACAACATCAAGTGTATGATTCATGAAAGAAAATGGGTAAATTGAATTTTACTAAAGCCAAAACCTTGTGCTTTGCAGAAGATACTATTAAGAGAATGAAAAAAGTCAGATTGGGAGAAATATTTGCAAAACATCTGTTAAAAAAAAAAGTTGTGTCCAAAATATGCAAAGAACCCTTAAAACCCAACAGAAACAACCCAGGTAAAAAATGGGCCAAATATCTGGACAGACACCTCACCAAAGAAGATGTGTAAATGACAAATAAGCATATGAAAAGATGCTCAATATCATTGTCATTAGGGAAATCCAAATTAAATATGAGATACCATTACACACTGATTAGAATGGCTAAAATCCAAAAAACCTGACAACACCAATTGCTGACGAGCTTGTATAGCAGTAGGAACTCTCATTCACTGCTGGTGGAAATGTAATATAGTATAGCCACTTTGGAAAACAGTTGGATAATATCTTACAAAGCTAAACACAGTCTTCACTATACAAGCCAGCACTCACATTCCTAGATATTTACCCAGTTGACTTGGAAACTTATTTTCACACAAAAACCTGCACACAAATGTTATTAAGCTGCTTTATTCATAATCACCTAAAAGAAACACCAACATATCCTTCAGTAGGTGAATGGGTAAGTAAACTGTGGTACATCTATATAATGGGATACTCTTCAGTGCTAAAATAGGAATGAACTATCAAGTCATGCAAAAATATGAATTAATCTTAACTGCATATTTAATATTCCTGGTAAAGGAATCCAGTCTGAATAGGCTACATACTGTATGATTTCATTTATATGATATTCTGGAAAAGGCATAAAAAGGAGGTGATAAACAGATCAGTGATTTCTAGGGATTTGAGGGTTGGGGGAGAGTTGAATAGGTAAAGTACAGAGGACTTTTACAGGCAGTGGAGCTATTGTGTATGATACTCTAATGGTAGATACACGACACTGTGCATCTGTCAAAACTCATAGAAATTTACAGCACAAAGGTGAACCTTAACGTATGCATATTTAAAAAAACTATTCAGGGGATCAGGGGATCCCAGGATGGAATGCAGAATGTGACTTAACAATCTAACTGTATTACAAATGTGTGAAACAACCTCAGTAAAAAGGGAGTTGGAGAAAAAGTTGCTGACCTTAGTAACTTTGGAAACAAGTGGAGTCTGTAAGACTAAAGGCCAAAGGAACTGTATATGGATGTTTCACTCTAGTTGAAAGTTGTTGACGTGAGGGTGTGGGTTAACAATTCTGCAATCACTATACATGTATGCTAGACGTGAATAATTAAGTAAATGGATGGTGGATTGTGGGAGGTTACATACAGATAACTATGGGGAAGACACCGGAATGATCCATATGGTAATGCATTAAAGTTTGACATCAGTATAAACTTGTGCTTAGCTTAATTTAGATGCAGATACATAATATAGAAATATTTATGGATATGTGGTATAATAACCAGTGTATATACATACATTTCTTTGTTCTATGAGCACAGAGGACCTAAAAGCAACAGTACCCCAGTAGTAATGAGCACACCAAGAGCTCAGATCTTGGTTTCAAAACCATTCTCCAATAAAAACAACCAGGTCTCCTTGCAGAAATGGCTGATTTTAGGACTGGGCCAGAAAATACATAAGACAAGGCTTGAGCATCTTGTAGTACCAGAAACCAAGGAAGTGCTCAAAATGAAACAAAACCAAGAAACCACAAATGATGGGAATATGTTTAAGGGGCATAGGAGCCAAATGAAAGAACTTCCAATGGCTAAAGCTGGAAAAATTTAAGGACGAAGTAAACTAATACTGGATAATAACCCAAAGTATAAAGTGATAACCCATGAGTTATTTATTTACTGTTATAAATAAATGATTGAATAAATAGACGGAGAGAACAGACCTCCCTTGCAGTAGAATTCCACATAATGTATGTAGGTGCTCCTTCCTCAAAGAAATGGAGCTTAACTCTCCACTCCTTAAAGTGTGGACTGCACAGAGGGACTTCCTTCCAAAGAACACAGTAGTGATAGGGAGGAGGGGGAAGACTAACTTTACAGTGGAGGAACCTAACGCACTACTCAGCCAGGTAGGGGAACAGCAAGGTTAATATCAACAGTAATAAGTCATATCGACGGTATGATTCCTTGATATGGTATGAGAATTTACCTCTGTGGCCTTCCTTCCAAAAATCCAAACCTAAGTCTAAGCATGAGAAAAACATTAGACAAATCCCAGTTGGGGGAAATTTTACAAAATATCAGTACTCCTTAAAATTCTCAAGGTCAAAAGGCAAGTCTAAACTGTCACAGCTAAAAGGAATCTAATGAGACACGATAACTGAGTAATACCGTATCCTGGATGGGATCATGGAATAAAAAAAAAGATATTAGGTAAAAACTAAGGCAATCTGACTAAGACATAGACTTTAGTTAATAATAATATATCAATGTGGTTCATTAATTGTGATAAATGTACCTACTATATGAATGTAAGTTGTTAATAATAGGGGAAACTGGCTATGGGATATATATGGCCTCTGTGGTATCTTTGCAGTTTTTCTGAAAATCTGACTATTGTTAAAAAGTTTATTTAAAAACTTTGGAAGGATACACAGGAAACTGTTAACAGTGGTTGCCTGTGAGGGGTGTTTGGTGCTGGGAAGATGGAGCATAGGATGGAAGGGAAATATTTCATTGAGTACCTGAAAGATATTTATTTATTTAACATCTTTATTGGAGTATAATTGCTTTACAGTGGTGTTAGTTTCTGATGTATGACAAAGTGAATCAGCTATACATATACATGTATCCCCATATCTCCTCCCTCTTGCATCTCCCTCCCACCCTCCCTATCCCACCCCTCTAGGTGGTCACAAAGCACCGAGCTGATCTCCCTGTGCTATGCGGCTGCTTCCCACTAGCTATCTATTTTACGTTTGGTAGTGTATATATGTCCATGCCACTCTCTCACTTCGTCCCAGCTTACCCTCGCCCCTCCCCCTGTCCTCAAGTCCATTCTCTATGTTTGCGTCTTTATTCCTGTCCTGCCCCTAGGTTCTTCAGAACCTTTTTATTTTATTTTTTTAGATTCCATATATATGTGTTAGCATATGGTATTTGTTTTTCTCTTTCTGACTTACTTCATTCTGTATGACAGACTCTAGGTCCATCCACCTCACTACAAATAACTCAATTTCGTTTCTTTTTATGGCTGAGTAATATTCCATTGTATATATGTGCCACATCTTCTTTATCCATTCATCTGTCGACAGACACTTAGGTTGCTTTCATGTCCTGGCTATTGTAAATAGAGCTGCAATGAACATTTTGGTACGTGACTCTTTGGATTATGGTTTTCTCAGGGTATATGCCCAGTAGTGGGATTGCTGGGTCATATGGTAATTCTATTTTTAGTTTTTTAAGGAGCCTGCATACTGTTCTCCATAGTGGCTGTATCAATTTACATTCCCACCAACAGTGCAAGAGGGTTCCCTTTTCTCCACACCCTCTCCAGCATTTGTTGTTTGTAGATTTTTTGATCATGGCCATTCTGCCTGGTGTGAGGTGATACCTCATTGTAGTTTTGATTTGCATTTCTTTAATGATTAGTGATGTTGAGCATCCTTTCATGCGTTTGTTGGCAATCTGTATATCTTCTTTGGAGAAATGTCTATTTAGGTCTTCTGCCCATTTTTGGATTGGGTTGTTTGTTTGTTTTTTGATATTGAGCTGCATGAGCTGCTTGTATATTTTGGAGATTAATCCTTTGTCAGTTGCTTCATTTGCAAATATTTTCTCCCATTCTGAGGGTTGTCTTTTCGTCTTATTTATGGTTTCCTTTGCTGTGCAAAAGCTTTTAAGTTTCATTAGGTCTCATTTGTTTATTTTTGTTTTTATTTCCATTTCTCTAGGAGGTGGGTCAAAAAGGATCTTGCTGTGATTTATGTCATAGAGTGTTCTGCCTATGTTTTCCTCTAAGAGTTTGATAGTGTCTGGCCTTACATTTAGGTCTTTAATCAATTTTGAGTTTATTTTTGTGTATGGTGTTAGGGAGTGTTCTAATTTCATTCTTTTACATGTACCTGTCCAGTTATCCCAGCACCACTTATTGAAGAGGCTGTCTTTTCTCCACTGTATATTCTTGCCTCCTTTATCAAAGATAAGGTGACCATATTTGCATGGGTTTATCTCTGGGCTTTCTATCCTGTTCCATTGATCTATATTTCTGTTTTTGTGCCAGTACCATACTGTCTTGATGACTGTAGCTTTGTAGCTTAGTCTGAAGTCCGGGAGCCTGATTCCTCCAGCTCTGTTTTTCTTTCTCAAGATTGCTTTGGCTATTCAGGGTCTTTTGTGTTTCCATACAAATTGTGAAGTGTTTTGTTCTACTTCTGTGAAAAATACCATTGGTAGTTTGATAGGGATTGCATTGAATCTGTAGATTGCTTTGGGTAGTAGAGTCATTTTCACAATGTTGATTCTTCCAATCCAAGAACATGGTATTTCTCTCCATCTGTTTGTATTGTCTTTAAATTCTTTCATCAGTGTCTTATAGTTTTCTGCATACAGGTCTTTTGTCTCCTTTGGTAGGTTTATTCCTAGGTATTTTTTTTGTTGTTGTTGCAATGGGAGTGCTTCCTTAATTTCTCTTTCAGATTTTTCATCATTAGTGTATAGGAATGCAAGAGAGTTCTGTGCATTAATTTTGCATCCTGCTACTTTACCAAATTCATTGATTAGTTCTAGTAGTTTTCTGGTAGCATCTTTAGGATTCTCTGTGTATAGTATCATGTCATCTGCAAATAGTGACAGTTTTACTTCTTCTTTTCTGATTTGTATTCCTTTTATTTCTTTTTCTTCTCTGATTGCTGTGGCTAAAACTTACAAAATTATGTTGAATAATAGTGGTGAGATTGGGCAACCTTGTCTTGTTCCTGATCTTAGTGGAAATGGTTTCAGCTTTTCACCATTGAGGACGATGTTCGCTGTGGGTTTGTCATATATGACCTTTGTTATATTGAGGTAAGTTCCCTCTATGGCTACTTTCTGGAGGGTTTTTTTAATCATAAATGGATGTTGAATTTTGTCAAAAGCTTTTTCTGCATCTGTTGAGATGATCATATTGTTTTTCTCCTTCGATTTGTTAATATGGTGTATCACATTGATTGATTTGCGTATATTGAAGCATCCTTGCATTCCTGGGATAAACCCCACTTGATCATGGTGTATGTTCCTTTTAATGTGCTGTTGGATTCCGTCTGCTAGTAGTTGGTTGAGGATTTTTCATCTATGTTCATCAGTGATATTGGCCTGTAGTTTTCTTTTTTTGTGACATCTTTGTCTGGTTTTGGTTTCAGGGTGATGGTGGCCTCATAGAATGAGTTTGGGAGTGTTCCTCCCTCTGCTATATTTTGGAAGAGTTTGAGAAGGATAGGTGTTAGCTCTTCTCTAAATGTTTGACAGAATTCGCCTGTAAAGCCATCTGGTCCTGGGCTTTTGTTTTTTGGAAGATTTTTAATCACAGTTTCAATTTCAGTGCTTGTGATTGGTCTGTTTATATTTTCTACTTCTTCCTGGTTCAGTCTCGGAAGATTGTGCTTTTCTAAGAATTTGTCCATTTCTTCCAGGTGGTCCATTTTATTGGCATATAGTTGCTTGTAGTAATCTCTCATGATCCTTTGTATTTCTGCAGTGTCAGTTGTTACTCCTCCTATTTCATCTCTATTTCTATTGATTTGAGTCTTCTCCCTTTTTTTCTTGATGAGCATGGCTGATGGTTTATCAATTTTGTTTATCTTCTCAAAGATACTTATTTTTGAACTATAAAAATAAAAAAATTCAATAGAGTTAAGAAAACTGAAGACTTTATATTTCTTGTTTGAGAACAATAATATTCCTTCTCTTTAAAGTCTTTAGAAAGTTTTTAGAAGTTTAGAAAGTACTATATTTGTGTTGGCCATTACTACAACTACTACTATTACTATTTAGAAACATCTTAATTTTGAATTCCTGGAGATCTGGAGCTATACCTTAGGTTTAAGATAAGATACAGCTGTGGAAGTGGTTTTCTGGTTCTAAGCTCCATGCCTTGGATAAGGTTGCTTAATAAGTATTTATATTTGACTGTATTTGGATCTGGAGCTATACCTTAGGTTTAAGATAAGATACAGCTGTGGAAATGGTTTTCTGGTTCTAAGCTCCATGCCTTGGGCTGGGTTGCTTAATAAGTATTTATATTTGACTGTATTTGGAGGCCTTTAGTCAAATGCTGAGAATTGTTCTCCCCTTTGTTAGCTCATCGGTTGCTGTGAACTTTTTAATTTTTTTAAATTATAAAAATTTTATCTTAACTTTCCAAGGTTCCGTGTCTTTTCTCCTGGTTCTCCGTATCTGGGAAAGTTAGAAGCCAGCCTTTCCTTCACTAAGAATAGCATGCCTACTCCCATGATTTTTAAGACTGTCATGGAACTGTTGTGAATAGGGGCAAAGAACCTTATTTTTACATTTCATTTCACAGTAAATGTTTTATTTTCAATAATGGAGGCAGTTTGTAGTTGCTGTCACCATTAGTTTCTTGCTAGGTGTTTGCTAAGAGGATCGAGTACAGAAGTAATATGTAAGTTTACAACTGCAAATAAAATCATGATGTCAAATCTAAACAAGGGAAGGGGGAGGGCAGAGAAACATTCTTTCTGAGAAAAAGCAGGATGTGGACTCTTTTATCAGCATCACTCTTCTATGAGGCTGTTTGTTTCCATGTTTGCAGAAAGAAATAAGTGGACACTAGGCACTTTGTAGGGTGACTTCCAAGTGTTATGTCACTTTTTTTCCTTAAAGGAAACCTGTGAGGCATATAATTTTCTACTGGATGAAGAAAAGGAGGCTTAGAGAAAGGATGTATCTTGTCTACATTTACACAGGGATTAAATGGCTGCGTCAGGGATTGAACACAAGCTGGCTAGATTCTGAAGCCCCTCGTGTACTAGGCATGTTTTTTCTGGTGTCTGTCCTCTTTCTACTACACACATTGCTGTGAATAAAGGAGACAGAAGTTGGTATTAATGGAAGTTTGTCCAGATAAATTAGGATTATCCTTTAACTTGGTAACTTTATAGACTGGAAGAGAACTTGGGGCTAGAACCCATAGAAGATACCTGATTTATAAAAGGACCACTGAGGTGACCACTTCATTTCACTGAACATCTTGTTTGAGGCCAAAATGTTGGGACTTGATACAAGAAAAATAATGGGTTGGTGAGAAAGATACCAATGTATTCCTTCAGTATTTATTTCTTTAAATAACTACTGAAAATGATGCATTTTAAAAGATATGATTTATTGATACTGTTTCCATTGCATTTTCTGGGCAGAATTCCATTTTTTATGTTAGAAGAAAATGCATAGTTATAAGTCTGCGGGGCTGTAAGCAGAAAATTGACACTTTGAGATTTGATCATGTGGCCAATAGCCCCAGGCATTTAGTAGGGACATACCTAAAAGATAGTTTCAATTTTTAAAGGTGTAAAACCTGTATACCTGAAGTTAGAGTGTTCCAGTTTTGGTAACAGATCATCCCCAAACTTACTACGTTCACAGATTCTGTGGGTCAGGACTTTGGACAGTATCCAGAGAGGGATGGCTTGTCTCTATTCCACAATATTTGTGGCTTCAGTTGGGAAGAGTGGACAGCTGGGGAAACCATCTGGATGGGTTTGCACTCATATGTCTCGTATTTTTACTGGTGGCTGGCTGGGGTCTATCCTCGTAGTTGGAGGTGTTGACCAGAGTACCTAGATGTAGTCTCCCCAGTCTGGGCTGGCCTTCCTTACAGCATGATGGCATCAGGGGTGTCAGGGTTCTTACGCAGTGACTCAGATCTTCAAGCTCAAGTGTTCTTCTAGCAAATGAGATAGAAACTGCGCCATGTTTTATGACCCAGTCTGGGAAGTCATCAGGCATCACTTTTGCCCTTAAAGCACTGAGAAGCCTACCTAGATTCCAGGGGAGGGGACATAGATCCCTCCTTTCAATTGGAAACAAGTCAAGGTTGCATTGTAGAAGACAACATGAGATGGGCGATACCATTGTGGCTATTTTTGGGAAGATATCATTTGCCCAGCAGAATATTAGGCCATACAATGCGAGTTATCTATCTTATATACTGAAGATGACTGTATTCATGCCTCCTGTCATTTCTTTCTATTTATAGCCTAGCAATAGCTTCATGTCCATGGTTACTTCTCAGTTTTTTACCTTTCCTCAGTTTCATGTTGCTGTATCTCTCATTAATAAGTCAAGGTAATCTAATAACCTCTAAATCTCTGTGGATTATTAACAATAAAGCTTTATTTTTGTTTAGTCCTTATGGGAGGAATGGTGTTCCTGCTCCCTGCAGTCATTTGAGGATCCAGACTTACTCCATCTAATGACACCACCACCCAGTAAGGGCTCTGAATCCTCTATTAGGCCCTCTGCAACTGGCATAGATAAGACACCCTTCTCTTAACTGCCTAGTGTTGGTCATTCATATCACCTCTGTTCATGTTTTGTTGGTGACAGCTAGCTAGTCATATGGTCCCCCCTAGACTCAAGGGCACTGAGAAATACAGTCTGGTGTGTGTCCAGGGAGAAAGGCAAGGTATGAATATTAGCTACATCTGCTACATTTGCCATGTTTGCCATCTCCTGTCCTCTATCCCCCAGGCTGCTAAGGAACCTGGAGCCTAAGCATTGCCAGAAAAGTCAAGGGTAGAATGAAACTAAGCAAACAACCAATTATTCAGTTTCTTTTAAAGTTTATCAGTTTGCAAAGTAGTATTGGAATTGTAGGAATTTAGACCTGAGATTATTAAAGAATATTTAGTTCAGTGGTTTAAGACTATTGACACCATGATTTCCTCATGGTGTTTGGAAGCAGATTGCTTTCATCCAAACTTATGGGAAACTCCAATTTATATAACAGATAAGAGTGAAGCTGCTCTGGTTAAAAAGAGGTTGCATCCCCATCCTTTTCCTCTGTGCTAGCCCCTAAGGCTTTTCCAAGGAATCCTAGGGCTCTGGGGATCAGATCTAATCACTTTCTGTAACAGACATGAGAAACCGGGGCACAGAGAGGCAGAGACATATTTACCAAAGATTACATGGCTTGTCTATAGCAGATTGAAGGTTGAAATCACGTCTTGGTATCCTTGGGCCAGTGCTCTTTGTATTATTATTTACTTAAAAATTGTGCCATTGCCTCTTTTCAGTACACATAGTCCTTGAGCCCCTGGCCTGAGGTAGGACATAATATACCTTCCTGGTATTTTTGGCTTCTTCTCTTCATTATCCCAGCAGTGGGCAAAGGGCCAGGAGAGGGAAAAGAGCTTCTCTAGGAATAGCTGTAGCATTTCTCTCCGTGGATGATGATTTCCTCATAGTGTGAGGAATGGGGGCTTACACTTGAGTCCATCTGTTGATGGACACTTAGGTTGCTTCCATGTCTTGGCTACTGTAAATAGTGCTGCTACGAACATTGGGGTGCATGTATGATTTCCTCATGGTGTGAGAAATGGGGGGATGCCGTGGCATCGTGGGGACCAGGGATGGGGGCTACCTGAATTCACTTGCCCTCTGACCCTGATAGGGTCATGTCACTGTATCTGAAGGGGAGCACAGTGTGGTGGAAACAACATGAGCTCTGGAATTCAGCAGACCTGGATTTAAATCTTAGGAGTAATGTGACTTGGGGCAAGGCATTTTCTCATTTGAGCCTCAGTTTCCATACTTCTCATGTGAATATAATTACTGGCATTGAAGATTGTTGGCAGAATTAGAGGTAATATACTTGAAGCCTCATTACACAGTAGCAAGTAATGGGATGTTGCCATTGGGAGCTTCCGCTTGGTGTCTGTCAGACCCACGTTTAAGTCATAGTTCTGTCACCTGTATGAGCTTCAAATCTTAAATTTCTTTTCCGTAAAGTGAGGTAGTGGTTAAAAGCATGGACTTGGGAGGCTGCATAAAGCAGGAACCTTGGAGCCAGACTATTCCCGTTGGAATCCTAGTTTTGCTCTTACCTAGCTGTGTAGCCTGGGGAAAGTTATTTAATCTGTGTCTTGGTTCCATCTTCTATGAAATGGGGATGGTAATAGTTGGTAATATTTGAGGTTGCAGTGAAGATTAAATAAGTAAATATTTGTAGAATAGTGCCTGGCGCATAGTGCTGTGGAAGTGTCTGTTAAAGCAAATAACAAATAGATAAATACCTCATAGGATGCGGTAGAGATTATTTTGATATGAAATATAAAGACCTATTGTCATTTTCTGGTAATAAGCACCATAAGTATTGACTATTATTATTTTTTAACGGAAGTATAGTTGATTTATAATGTTGTGTTAGTTTCAGATGTACAGCAGTGATTCAGTTATACATAGATATATCTGTTTTTCAGATTCTTTTCCATTATAGGTTATTACAAGATAGTGAATATAGTTCCCTGTACTATACAGTAGGTCCTTGTTTATCTATTTTGTGTATAGTAGCTTGTATCTGCTAATCCCCAAATCCTAATTTATCCTTCTCCTCCCTTTCCCCTTTGATATCCGTAAGATTGACTTTTATGTCTGTGAGTCTATTTCTGTTTTGTAAATAAATTCATTTGTATCATTTTTTTTTAGATTCCATATGTAAGTGATATCATGTGATATTTGTCTTTGACTGACTGACTTCACTTAGTATGGAAATCTTTAGGTCCATCCATGTTGCTGCAAATGGCATTATCTCATTCTTTTTTAGGACTAATATCCCATTGTATATATGTATGTATTGTGTGTGTGTGTGTGTGTATACACACCACGTCTTCTTTATCCATTCATCTGTCGATGGACATTTAGGTTGCTTCCATGTCTTGGCTATTGTAAATAGTGCTGCTATGAACATGGGGGGTGCATGTATCTTTTCGAGTTAGAGTTTTCATCTTTTCTGGATATATGACCAAGAGTCTTGCTTGGCTATTATTAAATAAATATTAACTATATTGTTAAAGGTAGAATTAACCTTTCCTGAGGTCCTACAAAATTCTAGACCGTATGCTAGGAAATTTTTCTTTTAATCATCATTGGTATTTTTCCAGATTTGGGGGAATGGTCCACACAGGTGCTTCCTATACCTGTGATGATTTGTTTTCTCTTACAGAAAGTAGGTAGTGGCCCGCCTGGCTTTTTCCCTGTCCCAATAATCCTGCCAGGGACACACATTGGGTAGGAGTGGCCTTGTTTCCCAGATCCATTTTGCTGTGACCTCCCCACCCAGACTTCCAGGAGGTGGATGTTCAGGGGCACAGGAGAGCTGCTGGAATGTAAGCCACTGCTACAGTGACTCTGGAGCTCTTTGGGGGTGTTAGTTATTTCTCCAATAGTCAATATATATATATCCTTGTGGAATCGCTGGAAAAGAGACTTTTTCTTAGAAACTTTTTGTCTTTACTAATGAATTAGCACTGGATACCATTTTATTTAATTAATTAATTTATTTAGTCGCACCACTAGTCTTGTGGGATCTTAGTTCCCCGACCAGGGATTGAACCTGGACCCACGACAGTGAAAGCGCTGAGTCTTAACCACTGGACCGCCAGGGAATTTCTTGATACCATTTTAAAATTAACTTTTGCTGTTTTCATCCTAGCATATGGAAGAAACACATTCATCCAGCAATAACCACTTCAACATTTTGAGTGTGTATAGTTATCTTGTTAGTCTATCTAATATTCTCAAGAAATGGATTCCTTGGTATAAGTTTTCAGGAAAATGACAAATATTTTAATAAAAATAACTGTTGATCTTAATCTATTTATGTCATTTGGAATTATTGTTCCTAAATTTTATTTATGAATATAGCTTGGGATTCAGGTAGTCTTGTGAAATTTGACTTCAGTTCATAGTAACTGATTGTTTTTAATACTCAAGGGTGGGCTTTGGAGAATTATTCATGCTGATTCTGGATAGGGTCTGCCTAGCACTTAAGCAAGGGCTTAGGTTGAAAAAAATTGAGCTGTGTAAGTACAGGATGGGAATGATTCACCCTCGTAGCATCTTGTATCAAAGGACTTGTAGTGTTAGATGTTTGGAAGTCAGTGTCAGCATTAGGATACAGTCAGATTTGTGCACAGCCCAGAGGAGGAGTCTTTATTCCTGGATGCTGTATTTATGGCAGAAACTGATCCATTTTACCATACCTAGATCATGGTGACCAAGGTAGGGAAGGATCTGGAAAGAGGAGTTAAGACAGCATCCTTGACCAGGAAGGCCTCAGTCTGGGTGGGGGACAGGAGTATAAAAGATAGAGCTGGGGATGCTTGGTCTGAAAGAGAAAACTTTGTAGTGACTATCATTACTGTTTTCAAATATTTGAAGGATGCGTAGGTTTTTCTGGGAGCCAAGACAGTTCAGTAGAACAGCACACTTGGCTGAGGTCCCAGGCTAAGGGGAGAACTGCTGCTCACAAAATCTGGCTGGTAACGTTATCACCCATACAGCTGCCCCTTCCTGCAAACTCCCGGGAGGACCCTAAAGCACTTGAGGCCTGAAGAGAGAGGACTGTTCCGGGCAGAGAGCTCACTAGACACTGGCTTACCATCTCTTCTAGTGGGTTTCCTTTCCCTGCACGCACCACATGGCTCTTACTCACTTGCTCATAACATCTCCTTCCTCACCATGACTAGTTGGCCAGGAAGTAAAGCAACACCTGGTGTACTCTACCACAGTGCTGCTTAAATTTTAATGTGTACATGAATCATCTGTGGATCTTATTAAAATGCAGATGCTGACTCAAGTGGGTCTTGACTGGGGCCTCATAAGCTGAATTTCCACAGGTCATGATGCTGCTGGTCAGGGGACCATACTTGAGTAACAAGGCTCTACTACAAATCATGAGTCTACCCTTTAGGCTACAGTCAAGCACTGTCAGGCCGAATGACCACCACCTCCATGTTGCTTTCAGGACTAAGCCGTACATTTGTATTAGCAGTGGGTTACTGCCTGGAAATCCTGCCTTTTTCCCTTCCCAGCACTCATGAAACACTTTAAAAAAAAATTTATTTACTTATTTATTTTTGGCTGCATTGGGTCTTTGTTGCTGTGCACGGGCTTTCTCTAGTTGCAGGGAGCGGGGGCTACTCTTTGTTACGGTGCGCAGGCTTCTCATTGCAGTGGCTTCTCTTGTTGTGGAGCACGGGCTCTAGGCGCACGGGCTTCAGTAATTGTGGCTCATGGGCTCTAGAATGCAGGCTCAGTAGTTGTGGCGCACGGGCTTAGTTGCTCTGCGGCATGTGGGATCTTCCCGGACCAGGGCTTGAACCCATGTCTCCTGCACTGGCAGGCGGATTCTTAACCACTGCACCACCAGGGAAGTCCCTCATGAAACACATTTATCTAGATATCACTTAGCCATCTTGTTTCTTTGTCATCTCTAGGGCCACTTCTGCAGTTATCCAACTTTTTTTTTTCTTTTTTTAATTACCTGAGAGCATTCTCAGGCCACAAGATTTGGCCCTGTCTGCAGGCCAGAAATGCTGGGGAATTACTGTCACCTGTAAGCAGTTCTCAACTCTAACATGTTTGTTTTTTTTTTTAATTAAACACATCATCTTGACTTTCATCCAAGTTGTTTGAGATACAGCAGTTTTTGTATATGTGCATGATGCTCAGATACTTTACCCCAAGACACAAGTATCCATTTGCCTAACATTGGGGCACATTTGTTTTCTCATAACTGTATATTTGTGATTATCCCAAGGTACCCACTTACTCCAATTCATTGCAAAATGATCTTTAAAAGATCTGTTTATAATACATTGAGCGTTTGCTCAGTGAGACCATAACCTCAGGAATAATGATCAAATCTTGTTAAATGTATATGCCTCTCTTTTTCTTTTTCTTTTTTTTTATGATTCAAGTTATCTGGAGTATTTTTGATTGTCATTGATTGAGGTCTTTTCAAGGTCATGTCTCTTCCCCCAACAGTAGCTTGTTGGTCAAAATAAAGTGACTGAAAGTGTTCTTATGATGTGTTGATCTTGGTACAGTCTCAGGTGTCAGGTCCTACTGCTTTTCCATACAGGAGCTGTGTGGTCTCTGGCAAGGTACTTAATATCTCTGATCATCTGTGCACTCATCTGTAAAATAGTGATGATAATATTTACCTTGAAGAAATTAAATGAGATGTTTATGAAAGCACTTGGCCCATTTCCAGCACATGCCAGTCACTTTTAAAATGACAGCTTTGCCTCCCATTTGTTTCTCTTAGGCCAATTTCTAGCTTTTTTGGAGGGAGGGGCACATATTTTATTTCCTTTTTCACTATTCTCAAAGCATCTTGAGAACAGGATCTGTATTTTAAATCCTATCTTAGCTTTTCACTATGTGTTCAGTCATGACACGAATAAATTAATGAATGACCAGATAATCTCTAAGGTTTTCCTGACCTTTTAAGTCTTCTGATTGTTCGATTCTTCCAGTGTTCTGGCTGCTTAGAAAAAAATTGGGAAATTCTCTTAAAATGAATGTCTTCTATATTAAGGGATTTCCTCCTTAGTAGTCTTAAAAAATATGTATTATATTATTACTAGTAAGTATGTACCTGGGCCCAGGAGTCGGCTGCAGTAGTATAAGTAACCTTTTCAATTTGTCATCTTGGGCCTGATTCTTTGTATAGTGCAAATGAGGTAGTCAGAGGCTGGTCTTGATTTTGCTTCCCCTGCAGTGCTCTCTTGGGAAGATATCTGTGAAAGATGAGCAAGAAATGTGCATTTGTTTTCATATGTGACGGGAGATTTGGAAGTTATGCATAATAGAGGCTGAGTTTCATGATATATTCATCTCAGTCCTCATGGAAGATGCATTTTATGTTCTGGTTTACATGTGCCTGGGCAGTGGGGTCAGGCCAACTCAATGGATTAGAGGAGAAGCAGTAGGTCCTTGCAGATCTTGGGATTGAACCTGGTTACCTATCTAGGTGAGTAGTTCTTGAGTTGTCTGTATGAATAAGCTGCTGGGAGTTAGTGCTGGTTGAGGCCATCTTTACTACTTTGTCCTGTGCCTCTGAGATGAGCACCAAACTGGTAGAAAGCGTGTAGACTGTCACATCTAGACCTGAGTTTAAATCCTGGCTTGGGTGTGTTACTTAATTCCAGAATCTCAGTTTTTTTTTTAATATTTCAAAAGGAGTAATATCAGTCTTATAGTTTTTTGTGAGTGATAGATTAGATAGTACATGTCAAACGCCTAGTGCAGTGCTTGGCAGTGAGATTGGGCCCTGTGTTGATGATGATCATGGTGACACATTTCAGAAGGGTCACGTAGGAGACTAAGTAGGCCTGCCAACCGTGAAAGTGTCAGCCCTGGTGTGTGACTGAGGAGTGTCCCAAAGTTGGCTGCCTTTTATGACTAAAGTGCAGACGGCAGTGGTGGTGCTAAAAGTTTTTCATGGATCTGGAAAAAGAAGGTAACAATCTGGGGAAAGAAAAACTTAATTGTATGTTTCATTCCATGAAATTTTGAAATACTGATACATATGTGAGTAGCTTCAAACTTTGCTCCCCTATTGATTATCTAAGAGTTGTTCTTCACTTATAGATTCTTGTCCAGAGGGAAGTAAAAGAAAAAAAAAAGCCTTACTCATCTCTTCTCTGACAGTTTATTTCCATTCTGAACTGTGCTTAAGCGACACTGCACCAAGCTTTGCTAATTAGCTTGTGGCCTGTCACTTACAGCGGATCATTCAGTCTCCATTGCAGGGCTTCAAGCTGTCACCGTGAGGGCTCTCAGACAAAAGGTGAATTGGGTTCCATACCGTACAATTGATTGTGGGTTTTGGTTCTTTGCCTCAAGCTGAGCTAATTTTAGATTCTGGGAATCCTGGTAGTAAGTCATGAGGATTGATGATGGCTGTGATATCCAGAAGTAAAATAAAACACATTTTTGTTCTTTACATACAGCTATTTCGAACTGGAGAGCAGTGGTCTGAGGGATGAGATTCGATATCACTACATACATAACGGCAAGCCCAGGACAGAGGCACTTCCGTACCGGATGGCTGACGGACAGTGGCACAAGGTCGCACTGTCAGTTAGTGCCTCCCATCTCCTGCTCCACGTTGACTGCAACAGGTATGACTTTGCCTTTGATCTTTCGTGACTGTGCCCTTGAAATTGAGCAATGGGGAAGGGATAAAGCCAACCCCCTCCAAGCCTTGCTGGGAAACAAGCCAAAGGACCCTAATCGTCATTTAACATACCGAAATGGGCCATTAGGCGTGCTGGAATGACCAACTGTAATATGTAAAGAAAACAGTTCATTAAAATGGAAACATATCCGGCAATTAGGAAGAAATGTACAAAAGGTTGATTATAGATGGGGGAATATTAAGTGCACCTCGGTGTACTCTAGGTACCAGCTGGAATTCCATGGAGCTGTGATCACAGTTAACTGTGATATATTGTTGTTGAGTTCGTTCCACTTGGAAGCGAATGAGCTGGTCTACCTTCGAATGAATCTGAGAAGGCAGTGCTAGTGGAGCGGCTAATCCTATTTGACTTCATCAAGCACAGCTTTGCTTAAATATTTTTTCCAAATGGCAACTTCTTAAAGAGGCTGTTCTTTGAATCTTTTGGAATTGATGGCTTTTATCCTCTGCAGAGGAATGAGCCTCCCAGCTTGTCAGAGGATGGCGGGACTATTTGGAAGTCGGGGCTTTCACAGGAGGTTGTGGGTTGGGTTGAGAAGGAGATATTGGCTCCTGTGTCCGTCCCTGGGTGGGGAGGTTTACTGCCAGCTGAAGAAAGGACACTGTTGGTCTCTATTGGATCACTTGTGGCTGGACAGCTGGATGATGGTGGTCAAGGGGAATATTTTGATTTCTCCAGAACCCACTGAAAGTCCTTACGGGTAATGATCTGAGTCCTATTATAGGGAATTTTTGGTGCTGCAAGGTAGCTATGAATTGTTGGTTTTCATTAATGATACTGTCCAAGTTCAAGTGATTGTTCGGCCACAGAACTTGTTCTCTTGGGCCCAGGATAAGGTACAGGCATGTTGGGGACAGCCTCCCTTCCGGCACCCAATAGAAGGAAGCATAATCCAAGGTCAGTCAGCTCCACACTGCATTTCTGATGAGGTGATACTTCAATGTACTTGCCATTCCAGCTCTGCAGTCTCTTTTAGAAGAGGACCTGGAGAGGCAGAGAACAGAAACTAGCGTCAGGTTTAAGGGAAGTCCCGCCATCTTAAAGTGAGTCTTGGTACAGTTTGATGTCATCTATTTCGGGCGCTTTCTGGATTTTTCTGAAGAATCGTGGCTTCAAGTAGATGTAATGTGTGTGCTTGGACCACGTTTCCATAGAAACCATAAACTCCTTTTTACCGTGGGCTGGGCAGCCTGGGCAAAGCCAGCCCTCAGTCACTAACTCCACTTCCACCTTCAAGAGCTTATTGGCTCTTTCAATTCTCTAGAACTAAAGTGGCCTGTCAGGGAGCACTCTTGCTCCTCCCTACCCACCACTCATGCTGCCCCAATGGGAGAGAAGAAGGGTCTTGCATGTCCTCCTATGCCATAGGCCAGAAGGGAGCCTCAAAGTCCTCGTTTAGTAATTCCCAAATGAAAAGTCCTGGAGACACCACTGTTTTCTTGCTTTGCAATTCTTTTGCTTCCTCTTTTCAAAAGTTGTATCCTCTATTTCCCAGTATTCTCCTCTCTAGAGAAGAGGAAAAAGAGGAGAGAGGATATGTCTCTGCTAATCGAAGGTTTCCTGCCTTCAAAATGCTCTGGCCCCTCTGAAATAGTCTCCTCTGCCATCCTCAGCCACTTGTTAGCTGTGGGAATTTGGGCACATTAATATCTTTTCATCTCAGATTTTTAATTTGTAAACTGGGACTGCTAATGCTAGCACACACTCACAGATGCGAATGTTAAAAAAGATAATTCACATAAAGTGCTGTGGGTGGTGCTTGGCCTTTGGCACCCAGTACATGGTGGTGGTTGTTACTGTTATATTATTATCTATTCTGCACATCTGTGGTGTCTCTTTATCTCCAAACTTTCATTTACTGTATATCCTGGCCTCTCTACCAGGATAGTAGGGAGAGAACACGAGAGCTGGAACCCACAGTACGCTTTAGGGTCAGCCCCATTTATATGGAATGGATTGAGGAGATTCTAAATATTATTTCCCTTCTCTTGAAAATTTTTATACTTTGGTTCATGACATAACATGTTTTTCTTTATGTAAGATCTTGGAGGGAAAGCATAAAGTTGTTGCCAGTTAATGATTTATGGACCCAACACAAATGGGTTTTTTAGATAGGTTAGGGAAAGAGAGGCCGGAAATGACTGGGCCATAGAGGAGGTAAGTTTTGATTTTGGTGTAGGAAAAGTCTAGAAACAGAGTTCCCAAACCTGACTACACTTAAGAATTACTGGGGAACCTATAAAAAACATATGAGTAACCGGGCGCCATCTCTGACCTAGTGGATCAGATTCTCTGAGGGTGGAACTATATTCTTCATAAGCCCTCCGGGTAGCTCTTATGCAGGCAGGTTAGCCTTGGTGCATGGACTCGCGTTTGAAAACCAGTGGTTTAAATAGAGGCGGCACCTGCGGTTTCCCCAAATGTGGGAAACTCGACTGCATAGTTTGTGGTAGTGGGGGACTGCGTTCGTGCTTTCCCCTGAAAAAAAAAATATAGAGAGGGTGTAGAAGCTGGAGGAGAGGCCGGGCTGCAACACATCAGTGAGGGACCCTGGAAATCCAAGTACCTGAAGCAGATCCCCAGTAGGGAGGAGGAAAGTTTAAGGTGGGCTAGTGTCTATTACATGGAATAAACATATCTTCTTCAGAAGTTTCTTGCTAGCCAGCACTGGTTGATTTTAGGGTGGCAGAAGCTCTGGTCTATTTATCAAGATGCTGCTCTACTACTTATCTAGGCCACCTTCACGGAGAGTGAATTTCAGAGAGGCTGATTTTTATTCTCTAAGCTATGTATTTCATACTGCCGTGAGATTCTTCCTTTTTGATTCCTTTACCCTTAAAGTTACACTGTCTTATTTTTCTCAACCTGTCACCTGCTAGAGTTGTGCTGGGTAGAAGATAGATGGTGATGTGATAGATAACGTTTATTGCGTGTTGACTGTGCTAGTGACAGTGCTAAGTGCTTTACATAGATGAATTCATCACCCAGGCTGTTATTTTTATCATTTAAAAACGATGGAGCTGAGGTTACATTCTATTTCTGCAATCCCACTGCTGCTAAGTGGCAGCTCTAGGATTTGGACCCGAGTCTGACTTGTGCATGCCTGTTGTAACCACTAGCCTATTTAGCCCAACGGGAGGGACTATTGTCACTGGACTTAGAATATGAGGGAAGGCAAGAGCCAGACTCAGTGTTAGCAGTTTGTTCTTTCTTTCTAGTATTTTTCTCCCCTTGTCTTATATTGCCAATCTTTGGAGTTGTTGGGTAAGATGTGGAATGTTACTAATGGAACCCATTGCCTTGGCATAAGGGAAGGGACCTCCATCTATTATTGCACATCTACCATAGGCCAGCTAATGTGTTAAGTATAATAGTCCTTAGGACGGCCATGTGGCGTGGGAGCAATTTCATCAGACCCATTTTACAGATTTGGAATTAGAAAGGCTCCGAGATGGTAAGTAACTCAGTCTCAATCACATAACGTAAAAAGCATAGAGCCAGAACTGTGAACCAGGATCTAACTCCCCAGTCTTGTCTTCCCTCCTCTCTGCCTCTGAAATTCATGTCCTTCCCAAGACAAAGTTATAACCATACCAGGAAGTCTTCCCAGGAGAGAGAAGCTACAGAAGGTTCAGGAACCATAAAAACACTTGAAATCAGGAAGAGAAGATTGCCAGGCAATTCCTTTGCTCTGAGGAACTGGAATGTAGCAGGATATTTTACCTTTTTTAGAACTGAGAAACAGAGCCCTTTCAGACCTAATAACACAAATTGTCACAAGAAAAGCGACTGCTATTTTAGTTGGTAGTTTAACACTTTCTGCTTGCTATTGAGACACACTTCTCTCCCTGCTTCAGCTGTTCAGCTGGGCCTAGTTAGAAACTCCCAAAGTGTGGGTAGCAGATCACCTCAAGCTAGAAACATAAAAGGAACCACTCAGTTGGGTGGCCAGCCTGATTATCTCCACTGCCTTAGGTTTTTCTTTAGCTGCCTTGGTATTAATAGTTGCCAACAAAGCTGAGAAGGAGGCCTGAACTAATCTTCCTTAGATTCCCCTTCTCCATTCTCGGCTCACCCTGTGGCCTGTGCCCATTACTCAAAGCCCACAATCCATTGACATCGGGGATTCAGGGCCTAAGAGTTCTTTCACCACAAAAGGGATTTTCTTTCCTTCTCTTTACTTGGTAACTTTTAATTTTCAATCAATCCATCCAATGCAAGTTTTGGACACACTACCTCTGCCAGGCTGTGGAGATACAAAGCATTAGGAGTTCTTGCCATCAGGAAATCCATGGTTTATTTGTCCTGTACTTTTGAATTCTGAAGCCACCAGGGCCCCCCCCAGTGATTGGCCCTGGTCCTTGGATATCAGGAGAATCGTGGACTCAGATGGAAGCCTTGTGAGCAGGCTATTCTGACAACTCGTAATAGCAGCTGAGCAGTAGAGAGAACTGAAAAGCATTACTCCCAGCATCTTGGTCTTGAAGTGACAGTGGAGGAATGGACTCAAAAGTGTTTTCCATTCAAATGGTACATGCATCCAGCCTTCAGCCAGAACTTTCTGCAATATGCAGGTCTCCCTACGCAAATCCCACCTCCTCTTGCCTCACTGCTGGAAAAATTTCTCTTACACAGTCCCATTGTAACGGAGCTCTGAACTCTCACCTCGTTTGTTCAAATGTGCACAGGTAGACAGAGCGCGTGCGCACACACACGCCTGCAGCCCAGTTGTCACTGACCGTTAAGGATTATATTCTAGACAGTAAACATATTTAGATTTTACTTCTAACGCATGCTATTTATTCACTGCAGAGCACATTCAATGTTTCCGTACAACTGATTTTGAAGAACATGCAGAACCAGAAAAACAAACTTACTATAAATCACTGAACAAGTCAGTAATTCAAGGTTCCTGTTGAATATTTCAGAGTAACTTCAGGATATGAGCATCTGTTTATATCTCTAGGTTTTTCATAATGAAATATGGTGACATGGCATCTTCTTTCCAGAGAGCTCCTAAAGTATTTACAAACATCATATTATTAAACCACACATTCCTTAAGGTAGTTAAGTCACATATAATGTACTCCACTGACTTTTATACAAACATTTGCACTAGAGTAAGGAGGGGGAAATTAAGAGATGACTATCAAAGGCCAATGCTTCCAAAGGAGCCAGGCCAAGATTCTCAGTCTCCTGCTTCCCCTACTGATAGATTATTTACTTTACAAACAGGAGCACATGCACACAACTCATCATCAAAATTAAAATTGAGAATCTAGCATGTGCCTCATGTCCAACTAACCCGGTAGTACCAGATCTTCTGTCCAGGAAGAGATGACGAGCAAGCTAGGAAGACAGGATATAACCCACGTGTAAATTTAAGTAACAGTACAAGGCGACAGTACAAGGGATGTTGTAAGTGCACGATGGATTGCTAGATTTCTGCTAGAGACAATCAGGTCTGGGAGACGACAGGAGGAAGAGCTCCTGGGGACATGGAGTCGCCTCTCAATTTCTTACCATCCCAGGTGAAAATGCATGACAATTTCTGCAGCTTTACAGTTTTTGCCTCTGTGTGATGTGATTCCATGCCAGTCACAGGAGAACTGGGCTTGGAATGAGGTTCATCTTATAATCATTACAAAGCCAGTCGTCATAGTGCTGGTGAGAGAAGAGTGTGTATGGGTGAGTGGATGAAGCTGGCGGTGAGAGAAAGCCTGCAGGAAGAGACAGAGAAGGAAATATGACAGAGGGGAGGACAGGGGAAGAAAAGCTGTTCTCCAAGTGACCAGGCATATGGGCTCTGTGGTCTAACCTAAACTTGTAGTGAATGCTGGACCTTTGTCTTGGTTTTGCCATTTATAAAATGTGACTTAAATGCAATGATGCAGGGGTATGAAATCAGGAAATCTGTGTCTTAGATTCTTGAAGATTCCTCCCATCCTCTTGTCCTCTAATCCTTCCTCCCTCCCTATGCCAGAAACTGTGCTTGCATCTAAAATGGGAGTAATAGTAACTCTTCTACCATATGGTTATTGTAGGAATGTAGCAAGAGAGTGTGTGCAAAATCCTTAGAAAATTTCAAGCTGCTATATGAACACACAGCATCATGAAGTACTATAAACATATACCATCATATAGAAAAGATGTTCAAGTATCATATTGAAAATGAATACAATTTAGTCAGATTTTCACCTGTATAAAGACAGTGGCTCGTGTCCCATGGATGAGGATATAGTGTGTAATGTGGATCCATGGTGCAGTGTAGGGTTTGAGGTCAATCAGGTCCCTGAAGTTATTCTAACTGCCAAATCCTAGGCATGGTTCTCCAGTAGTTTGTCTTTTAGTTCCGTGGTAGGTAGTGCAACATCATGGTGCATGGCTTTTATGCCAACACAGTCCCTTTAAAAATAAGTAATTGCAGAGTCTCTTTAAAAATATGTAACTGAGGCTGAATGGGGAAGGAAACATCCCCTCCAATGTAATACGATCTTTCGTTGGTCCTGGCAGGGCTTTGAGAATGTGGCATGGCTTCTTTCCTTTTTTATTTCTGTGAGAGAAGAGGTTCAAAGATTTACTTCCCCCCTCCTCAAGCCATGAGCCAAAATCGTCAGAGCTTTTAGGAGGAGATGTAAATAAAGCCAGGTGAATGAGGAAACAAATATGTTATAATTTCCTGGGTCTCCTAAACAAAATAGATACTCTTTGCTTCTCTACTTTGAAAATCTGGCTTTTTAGCACAAAAACATTCTGGATTGAAAACTTGAGCTGAAAGAAATTGTTAAATTTGTATGACCCTAGGAAATTCATTTACTGTCTCTGGGCCTTAGCTCCCTAGGTATAAAAAGAGGGGCTAGGACCAGATTATTTCTTCCACCTCTACTCTTCTGGGCATCTCTCTGATTCTAGCTCATCACAGTGCTTAGTTTTAGGGTATGGGTTTTTTTTTTTTTTTTTTTTTTTGCCTTCAGGACCCTGGAGAGCAACCCAGCATGCCACCTTCACAGGGCTGCTTCTGTAGTAGACCCGCAGGGGGTTTGCAGTCATCTGAATTGATACCTGCGTTGACAGTGCAGCATGTTGCTGGAGAGCAAAGATTGCTTACCCTAGCTGCCCAATCTTTTTTTTTCTCACTTGCCTCCCTTCTTGCTGGAGTAGATGCCGAATATGCATTTTTGGATCTAAGGCATGTTGGCATTTTGTTCTCTCCACCTTGTGTTCTTTCTTCCTTTCAGACATGTTCTGACGCAGACATGTGACAGCAGACAGCCTTTTTGGGGGGTACAGGCTGCCCTGGCTAGGGAGGCCCTGGTAGCTTGGTAACCTACAAAATAGAGCAGTGTACTGCAGTCAGCAGATGATGGATAGTAGTGCTGTTAAAAAACATAACACATTGTTTGAATACTGAAGGAGAAAAAGCCTTTGCTGCTGCTACGCTGTAGAGACTTAAATAATGGGAGAGAATGAATCTAACGGTCTAGGTGGCCAATGTAATACAGTCCATGTTGTAGATTTTTTGGCAGAGTAGAGAGTGGCTGCTTAATTGTTAAGGCAGCTCAGACATTACCATGTCGGCTGTCTCATTCTGGCTGAGACCCTCACACTTCTACTCATGCTTTGTACCTTGTGGCTTATTCATCCCAACCTCGTTAGGTGGATTCCAAATTTAAATTTGCCCTATCTTCTAATGACATCAGTAGATAAACCTATCTCTAATTTTGTCTTTTCAAAAACCTTTATCTTTTCCTCTTGTTGCCTGGTGGGTTTAAATATGCTTTTGGTCAACCGTGGCCTCAGTGGCAGAGAGAGGTAGGAGGTGAAAGGATTAATTGAAATGGATAATGAGAGAGTGGCCTGCATTTCCCCCTATCCACCTGCACTCCTGAGCTTTCAGAATTGCAAATGGGGGGCTTCCCTGGTGGCGCAGTGGTTGAGAGTCTGCCTGCCAATGCAGGGGACACGGGTTCGAGCCCTGGTCTGGGAAGATCCCACATGCCGTGGAGCAACTGGGCCCGTGAGCCACAATTACTGAGCCTGTGCGTCTGGAGCCTGTGCTCCGCAACAAGAGAGGCCGCGACAGTGAGAGGCCCGTGCACCGCGATGAAGAGTGGCCCCCACTTGCCGCAACTAGAGAAAGCCCTCGCACAGAAACGAAGACCCAACACAGCCATAAATAAATAAATAAATGAAAATTTGAAAATGACTAATACTCTCTAAAAAACAAAAAACAAAAAAAAAACACAAAAAACAAACAAAAAAAGCATTAATTAAAAAAAATTGCAAATGGAAAGGACTAAAAAGAAATACAATAGGTGGTTTGTATCTCTTTATCTGGTGGTTTGTTGGCTACCTGAGGCCGTGATGGGATTAATAAGGAGGCACATTATTGCATTCATGGGGCTTAAGATGTATTAAAATAGAAAGGAAAATAAGACTTCATTCCCAACTTATAGTGATTTCATCTACATGCCTTCAGACACATCTTGAGTTGTGATTGTATTGCATGGACATGGGTCTATACAGGATGAATGGAAGGGGAAATAGGCTGCAGGAGAAATAATGTTTTCTTGTAGAAGAAAATATTGAAGCTTGCATCTTTATTGTTACAATTCTACTCTGCCCTTTTTTTTAATTTTTTTTTTTTTATTTTTGCCTGTGTTGGGTCTTTCTTTGTTTCTGTGCAAGGGCTTTCTCTAGTTGCGGCAAGCGGGGGCCACTCTTCATCGCGGTGCGCGGGCCTCTCACTATCGCGGCCTCTCTTGTTGCGGAGCACAGGCTCCAGACGCGCAGGCTCAGTAGTTGTGGCTCACGGGCCTGGTTGCTCCGCGGCATGTGGGATCTTCCCAGACGAGGGCTCGAACCCGTGTCCCCTGCATTGGCAGGCAGATTCTCAACCACTGCGCCACCAGGGAAGCCCTACTCTGCCCTTTTTGATGGATATGTATGGTTATTCCTTTAAAAGGAAAGCAATGAGAGAAAATAAAAAGTCAAACCAGAACAATATGTATGATGGAACTGTATTTTTAAAAAAATATACATTTATACATTAGTTGTCTCTTTCCTTTTATGCTTCACTCATTGGAAAGGAGCATTGGGAAATAAAAAATGCATGAGCCAGCCATGAGGACTTTTTAATTGAAAAAGAAAAAGATTTCCAAATACTACATTAGTTTTCTAGTTAGACCAGGGGTACAGACGTTGTCATTGAAAAGAACTGATTTTCTATACTACCAGAAAGAAATTCTTCTATCTCTCTGGGAACTTAAATTAATGTTATAAATAATAGCAACCAGAGCGGGTGGATGCAAGGAAACAGATTTATAGCTGAACCTGTTTGGCTGCTTTTCTCTTAGGGTATGTGATGGGGATGGGTGTGAAGATGAGGAGGCTTGGAAGGAAAAGGTTTCTGTGCACGCTTTTCCCTGCTCTAACCCCCAATTCAGTTGACTTTTGTCTCTCAGCCCATCCATCTTAACTTCTTGCGAGTGTGTCTCTCTGGAGCTCCAGAGCCACTAAGCCAGCTGGTTAATGTGCCTGGGCCCTCAACTGAGGGTTTTCTGATGCAATTAGAGTAGAAATAATTTCCCTTCTCCTTAAAGGGCCTGTGTGATGCTGTCTGTAACTCTTCCTCAGGAGTGTCCTGCTGCATCTCTACTCGTTAGAGTCTATTCGTCTGAGAGTATCACTTTCCTGACAGCAAATTTCACACAAAGGAACTTACAGGCTTGGAGTTGGGGCCATGAGCTGGCTTCTTTGGGATACTCAGAATACTGGTATTACCCAGAATGGAATTTCATTTCCACTGGAGGTTAACAGCCTTGGGCTGTGTTTCATTCTGGTGTGTCCCCAGCACAGCTCATTCAGTTACTCAGTGTTCTCCAAGTTGGTGCTGTCTTTGAAGCGCAAGCAAGGAAGGAGCTGAGCAATCTATGATTCCAATTTCTTGAATTCTTTGACATTTTGCCCTTAGAGACCCAGCACTATGCTGGGAAAAACTCAGGCTTTTTGTTCAGTCATTGCTGAGTTGAGGTTAGTGTTTTGGATTTTTTTTTTTTTAAGAGGTGATTTATATATTCACTTGATTTTTTTGTAAAAGCACTCTGACGTAGATGTTCTTGCATTGTATAGATAGGGACTTTTGAGGTGCTGAGAACAGAAATGACTCGTCCAGGGGTTCATCGTAAGTCAGTGGCAGGCTGGAGCCAGAGTCCAGAGGTTGTTCCTTACTCCTTTTTCAGGGAGATTATTCTCTACCAATCCCCTCCACCTTCTTCCCTCCTTCTGCTCCTCCATCTTCTTAACACTCCCATGTGACAAGATAACACTTCTAACTTCTCATGGAAGAAGTGTAAGCCATCCCATTTATAAACTGAAACCAACAAAGGCCGAGTTCCATGTATTACTTTCTCAGACTGGGGAGGCTGGTCACTTCAAAGGGCTGCTTCCTTGTTGCACCAAAATCGACCTTGTTATAAATTCCAACCACTGTTGGTCTTTGGACTCTAGAAAGCTTATGTGAAATTATTTTTAGATTTAAAGACTCTCCTTCCTTCCTGGAATCTAGAATGTTGACAGACAGGTTCATGACTTCAATCCCACAGACATAATATGGGGTCAGGCCTTCAAATGGCCCATTATCCGCATATGATTGGTATGCGTTGCATGTGCCTCTGTGCTGATGTGCAATGACCAAGGACCTAATCTTAAATCATGACTGACTGCAAATGAGCCATTCGGCCATTTCTTCAAATGTGAAATAGATGCGTTACACTAGTCTCCAGTGTTACATGGGTGGTTTTACACTGTTCCAATATAAATTTTGATGTTCCCTATTTCAAGGTGATAAACTCTCTGTGTTCTTTACGGTGACTTTGCAATCACAAGGTCTCGTTAAAAACTACTGATGGTGAAATAAAGGGTTGGGCGGTAGGGGACCCACCTTTAGGAGGGCATTTGTCATTACTGCTTCTTTTATTGGTATCTAATTAGATATGTACTAGGGCCTGCAGGAGCTAATAAGAGAGCAAGGCCAAGGAAGTAGGTGAGCACACTGAATTTGAGTCATTTTCACAGGCAGCAAATTTTCATGGACATTAGGGTGATACATAAAGACTTCACACTGCAAACCTGATCACCATATTCCCTTCCCACCCCAATACACATGAAAGCTCGTTTAATGGCCTTCTATGAGTTTTAGGCTAAAAGTCACAATCCTTAATATAGCTTAAATTTTTGAATAATCTGGCCCATGTTTCCTTGTTCAATTTCCTCTTGCACTACATTCTTTTAGTTCTTTAAGTACCATATTCTTTTAAGCAGCAGGATCTCTGTACATGCCATTTCTCGAATATCAAGTTCATTTCTACTTATCCTTAATTTTCAGGACAAAAGAAAGAAGTTTCTTGTGTTTTACAGTTTCACCGTAAACTGTTTATCTACAGAGTGGTTTTTGATCATTTGATTGATGTCTGTCTTTCCCACAGGCTGTATACACCCCGAGGGCTCACCACTGTATCACCGGTGTATATTGTAGAGCTGTCACATGATAGGTAGTCAACAAATATTTGTGAATACTTGAATGAATAAATAAATGGAAGAGTGGCCTAAGGGTCTGTATTTGTGGCTTCTGACTTGTGATCCTATCATTCTAGGTGGTTCCATTAGTTAAGTCTCCTTGTTCTTTGCCTCAGTCTCCTGATCTGTATAGAATGGGCATCGTGTCTACTCAGCCTGCTTGTACAGGGTTATCGAGAGGATGAAATGAGAACCTGCATGGGAGTAGGTGTTGTAAATTTCAGCATGCTTTGTAAATATCAGGCCTGGGGAAAGGTGAAGACGAAGTAAGCTTAGCATTTCTTTTTTTAAAATTTTAATATTTTAATTTTTTTAACATCTTTATTGGAGTATAATTGCTTTATATTGTTGTGTTAGTTGCTGCTGTATAACAAAGTGAATCAGCTATATGTATACATATATCCCCATATCTCCTCCTTTCTGCTTTGAATTTCTGAGGATTATTCTTTTCTCGAGGAAGGCAGTTAATCTATAGAAGACTTTCAGTGATTTCCTGGTCTGATTCACAGCACAGGGTGAACTATGCCTCACTCTCGAGTTGAATTTACATGTATCCTGTGTCTGCAGGAGCTCTGGCAGGCATGAAGGAGTGGATGTAATTTACAGAGAGGGTACAAACAAAAGCCAGTCACAGGTAGGATTAAGGGGCACGTGCCCTCTCTGCTGGAGAGTAAATACAGTTGATATATCCACAGTCCAGACAAGTATATCCACCATCCTAAAATTCTGTGGGTCTGTTTCTTCAACCTCCAGCTGAGGCCCCCAGTAAGGGGCTTTCATCAGGCCCTTTAGTAAGCCCTTCAGGCTGGATCTCATGATTGTCCCAGGCTGTTTTGGTATAGCCTTATTGTGAAGTTCAATGGACATGTTTTTTCTTTAATTTTCTTAAATTATGAAAGGTGCTTGCCTGATTTCACACATTACACAAAATTAAAAACAAAGAAGAAAACAAGAAGCTATGAGGACACAAATTCTAAGCAGCACTGTGAAGTTTGGGGTGAAAATTCTTGCAGTATAGGTTATTTTTAGCTTTATCTAGTGGAATAATTAATTTATTATAAAGCATTCACCATATAAATGATATAATAGGTAATAAAATACTGGATAACTTATAAATAAAAAAAAAAAAACCATGAAAGGTGCAAACTGTTCAAAACCACATGATACCAATCACCCTGCCCCTAATTCCATTGCACAGAAGTCATCATTATTACCAGTTTTATTTCTCTTCTCTGGAATTTTTCTTTGCATATGCAAACACATTTTTTTTTCAATAATAAGACAGCACTGTACGTATTGGAGTTTGATGTGCTTTTTCATTTAACAGAATAAAGCCTGATACGCCATCAGTGCGCAGCAGGAACATACTTACGAGGAATGAGGGCTGCTTTGTTCCTTGTAGGATAGCCTGGACAGCCCTGCCCCTTGGCAGTGTGGGGAACAGTATTTACCTGCAGGCCTCTAGCCTCCTGCTTTGGGCTGTAATCCACGCCTCTGGCCTGTCACGCACAGCAGTGACTATGGCAACAGGGCAGGGAGCCAAGTGCCCCTGCCCTTGGATCAGCGTGGCCTGTCTCAGCTCTGTAACTAGGTGAGACAGTAGCAATTAGCCTATGCTAAGATGGGATTTACAAGATTGAAGTGGGTATATGATGAGGGTCAGATGCTCTGAGCGTGGGCATGATGCTAAATCTTATTTCATGTGGCTGAAGTGGAGCTGGTGCTGGCCAGGGTCAGGCATCGGGTGAACACAGTGAGAGAAAGTGTAGTTTCATGGTTAAGAGCACAAGCTTTTGCAGTTGGATAGCTCTGGGTTTCAACTCTGGCTCTGCCACTAGCTGTGGGACCCTTGGCAAGTTACTTAACTCTTATAAGTCCCTATCATGAGATAAGGTTAATATAATGCCTCCCTCATGGGATTACTAGAATTAAGTGTGACAGTGCACATGCATCAGATGAGGCATTCCTGGTTGCAAATAACAGTGGTTTAAACTGTAAGGATACATAATGTTTATTTAAGCAAGAAGTTTAGATGAGGCAGTGCCTGAGATGAGTTGGTGCTCAGACATGTCATCCGGGACCGATGCCATCCCTTTTCATCTGTGTACTCTGTCATTCTTGCCAGTGAAAAGCCTCTAGAAAGGCACAGACATAGAGAATGGACTTGAGGACATGGGGAGGGGGAGGGATAAGCTGGGATGAAGTGAGAGAGTGGCATGGACATATATACACTACCAAATGTAAAATAGATAGCTAGTGGGAAGCAGCCGCATAGCACAGGGAGATCAGCTCGGTGCTTTGTGACCACCTAGAGGGGTGGGATAGGGAGGGTGGGAGGGAGATGCAAGAGGGAGGGGATATGGGGATATATGTATATGTATAGCTGATTCACTTTGTTATACAGCAGCAACTAACACACCATTGTAAAGCAATTATGCTCCAATAAAGATGTTAAAAAAAAAAAGCGCAAAGCACCTAGAGACAATGACAAAGGGAAAAGGGGTCACCATGATTGACCCCTTAGACCAACCATCCTTCCTTCCATGGTGCTGGTACATTTCTCCCTCAACAAAACTGAGGTACTTGGAACAAAGAAGGGGAAGTGACATCTGTAGGCTGTCAACAGTGTTGCCACAGCATATCAATAGTTTAGTACCATGCCTGGTAATTGTTCAATAAATGCCGCCATGATGCTGCTGGTGCTGAAGTTGATAATGATGATGGGTCTTCCACATCTGAGCAGAACAGAAGTAAACAGGAGGACAAATACAAGGAGATAACAGGAGTATCTGGCTACTCAGGAATCATTTATATACATGGATGTTCCTGCCATCAGGGAATCTTCAAGGCCATGATCAAACAGGGGAAAGAATATGAGTGGGTCCGAGAGGCTGGCCTGGCTTCTGTCTCTAGAGTCCATTAACCCTGTTGTCTGGGAGCTCTTGTTAGGCCTTCACTTTGGGAAACCTGGCCTCTACCTGTTGCTGCTGCCTTCTCACAGGTCCTTAAAACACAGCCGCCCCTTCCACGTGAAGTACCATGGCAGGCCCCTCGGAGCCAGTACCTGACTGCAGCTTTTCCCCAGGCCCATCTTTCCCCTTACTCTCACCTCCTCATAGTCTCATCTCTCGGCTTCTTGGCTCACCGATCCCTGACTTTTGATGCCTGCTGCTTTACCTGCTCAGTTTCGCAACTTGTTTGGATTTCTTCTCTGTTGACTGACCTCAGTGTCATGGCTCCTCTGCCAGCCCAATCCCCGGCATCTCCACTGTCAGGACAGCCCTTTCTGCACTCTGTACTCGGCTTTTCTGATCATCCTAATGTTGACTCCTTCCTATAGCTTGATCTTTTTCTTTTCCTCCTATATTTTAACTGCAAGTTGGGTCCTGGACAGCTTGAGGGGATTGCTGCTTACCCCTTGGAGTTAGAGCCATGCAGCAATGGACTAGACATCTGCAGGTGGGTTCAAGGCTTCACTTGGAGTCAGCCTCGATTCCTGATTTCAGTGGAGACGAAAATGATGACAACATTTACAGTATCCACAAGGCTGTTCAACATAGACGTTATGTGACCAAGCCTTGCCCTAAAGCTTATCCTTACTAAGTGCCACATGAAAAAGGTGACCTGATATTTGCGAGATGGGCAATCACTGGGATTAACCCAAATGTCACCTCCTTCAAAAAGGAGTGTGCTTAGGTATTGACTCCAGTCTTCCCTCAAGGGGGAGACAGGG
The DNA here is from genome assembly GCF_949987535.1 of Balaenoptera acutorostrata. NCBI lineage: Eukaryota > Metazoa > Chordata > Mammalia > Artiodactyla > Balaenopteridae > Balaenoptera > Balaenoptera acutorostrata. The sequence continues at coordinate 37,260,628 of NC_080072.1, read as the reverse complement.
TAGGATGGTAGTAAAAGCCTGGGGTCTGGGCTGGGTATCTTCCATCTGCTTCTCCAGAAACATCTCTCCCGTCTCTGCTCCACTCTGCTCTGTGTCCTTGCAGGCTGACCTATGTAGACTGCATCTGGGGGCTCCTTTGCCATCTAGATTTCTTTTGAATTTCATCAGCAGGAAGAACAGGCAGGAAGTTGGAGGGAGGTGAGGGTTTCTACTCCCCTATCTCCTTCTCTGTGTGGTCACATTGCACCAGGTCACTTTTGACTGAAAGCCACAGGCCCTAACAGGTGGCCCCTTTTTTGAGTGCCTGGCCCTTTTATGCCCAGGGAGGAAAGAGCTCCCCAACCTCCACCCACTTTTTACAGTCTCTCTGGTAGTCTACCATCTTTTGTGGTTTATCTACTCCCTGCTCGTACTTCTGTAAATAACCCCTTTAATTTATTATTCTCTTTTCAAATGACCAAATTTCAGTATGATGACTGTTTCCCACCAGGATCCTTACTGTTACAGGTTCAAAGTCAGATACCCCGGATCACTCTCTGGCTTTACTGCTTCCTAGCTGTGTTTCCTTGGGTTCCTCATCAGTAAAAGTAGGGTGGCAAGAATAATTGCTTTTGTCTATCTCTCCAGGAAGAAAAAGGTGCGAAAATACCGTGTAAACTGTAACGTGCTGTGTGCAAAGAGGGGTTCGTGTCACTGTGATATGCTAGGAGCCTGAAGTGGGAACTGGGGAAAGTAGAAGGCTTTGAGGATGGAGTGAATAGGTTTCTAGAGAGGGCTGTGCATCCTCACCTCCTTCTCCAGCAGAGTTAATGAGAAGTACAGCTGACAGGAGGATGGGACCCCACAGATGATCCTTCAAAGACAAGCCCACAGGACCTCCTCTTGCATTCACCTCAGCCCACACGTCCAACTCATGTGGAATACAGATGAGATCCCCTCCAATTACAGACACTATTGAGTGATGATGTTAGCCTCTGTTCAAATGGATTCTCTGATAAGGCCTTTGGAAAATATAATTACATGGTCAGAAAAGAGGAAATTGTCAAATGGTGCTGAGAGACATAGATGAAAAGGCTGATCTCTTGGCTTTTGTTTTTCACTATTCAGAGAGCACAGTATTGCAAGAGTAACTCCTGTTATTTGTGTCCAGGATAATCTGACATTGGTTGCTAAAAAGAAATGGCAGTGGTATTTATATTGGAAATTACTTTGGAAGGCATGTGCCTGAGCTTCTAGAGGGATGTGGTGCCGTCTCGAGCTGATCACTCTTGATCACATTAATAATCTCATCCTCTTTTATTGCCTCTGAAGGACTTTCACTGTGTGAAATTATCTTGATCATTTACCTGTTTACAATTTTACTGTGTCTCATTCTCTCTGACCCGTACCCCTCACCTCCGGTAAAGAGTGTCAGCAACTTGAACTTCTCTTGTGTTTCAATGCTGTACCCCCAGCACCTGGCTGAATGCCTGACTCAGAGTGGATACTTGTTTGAGCATTTGTTGAAGTAGGGAATAAATGAGTGAAGAAATGAGGGAAGGAATGTTATGCATAAATGGCTAGGCATGAGAGAGAATTCTGGCCCTTGAAGGAGCTGACATCTAATATTCTTTGAAGAGTATTTGAAGAGATGGGCATAAACCCACAATTCCAAGACATGAAATGCTCAGAGCCCTAAGCATTGTCAGAAGCAAAGACACGAGTCAACTGTTAGAGGATTTGAATGTGGGAGAACTGACTTCCAGTGGAAATGAGTAAGGTATAATGAATGGTGATTTGTGAGTAAGCCTTTGGATTAGAGCCAGACTGCTGTGTTCATATCCAAATCCCCTCATTTTCCAATAGTTTCCCTAATAAGTTAAATGGACCACAGTTTTCTCATTTATGGGGAGAAAAAGGTAATAAATGACCCTACATCATGGATTTAATTGAAGTAATACATGGAAAGCATATAGATTTATGGCTGGTACATAGTAAGCACTCAGTAAATGTTAATAATTTTTACCAGCAGTAATAGTAGGAGAAGGAGGAAGAGGAGGAGGAAAATGTTATGAAATAAAATTCAGTGAATCCTAGCCAGTAGATGAGAAGATTTGGATTCCAGCTCTATCTCTGCTACTCAATTACGTGACCCAAAGGAAGAACTTCCCTTCTCTGGGTGTCATGCAAAATGAAGAGTTTGAACTTGATGGTCTCTGGGTGCCCTCAGATGATGGTTACGTGCTTAGAGCTGGGCTTGAAAGATACACAGTAATTTTGTGTTAGACTCGTGTGCATGTGGGGGATACCTTTCCTTCTGATTTTCAGTTTTCTGCTCATAAGGTTATTTAATTAAGAGAAGAACATCCTCTCTCTTGTCTCTCTTCTACCCCAGCACACACACAGCTTTGGGTACAGGGAAGGTTCTCAGATACCCATTGGTTGCTTGACTGACTGATTTGGTTGGGTGTTAGGGTTAGAAAGATTCCCAAGGGATCCAGAAGAGAAAGGAAAAATGAAGGATTATTGCATTCTTTAATATCAAAATTGTCAATGAGACTTTTAATTTCATCCTCATCCATATATACTTGAGATAAAAAGAGGGAAATAGGGGGAGAGCGGAAGATAAGAAAGTAGGAAAGGAATGAATGGTATTTATCAGGGGCCTACCATGTGTTGGGAGTTGACATATAGCATCTCATTGACCTTCAGGACAACCCTGTGAGATGTGGGTGCAGGTATTTAAGGCATCTTTATTCCCATGTTGACCATGAGGAGGAAGAATCAGGGAGGGTTAACGTACCTAATGTCCCAAGCAGGACTCAGGTGAAGGTGGGATTGATACCCAGGCTTGTTTGACTCCAAAGCCATCATACTCTTCTCCTTTGTGAGGTGATATTCCATATCCTCTCTCCTTACACCCTCAACACTTACTCCTCTCCCCCACACTCATTGGATAAACTTTCTTCCTGCCTCACCAAGAAAATAGAAACAGTCAGAACTTTACTGACTCCTACCTCCACAGCCTGCCTGCTTCTGGACCATGGACTCTGCATTTCCCATTGCTATGCATGCTCTCCATGCTCCTATTTAGGGCCCTCCCCCTCCCTGTGCAGGACATCACTTGTCCCATTTCATTCAGTCCTGCAGCATCAGTATTTCCTCTCAACAGGACTATCACAAGCAATATAAATACATTGTATAAACCTATCATATATAAATAAAAATCTTTCCTCAATCCTATATCCCTCTCTCGCCATTTCTCTGGTTCTCTTTACAGTATAAATCTCCAGTAGAGCTAGTAAACACTGTTCACTTCTTCCTCTCCCTTTTTCTTTTGAATCCATCCTAGTCAGGTTTGATCCCTATAATCATACCAAAGACACTCTTATTAAAGTCACCAAAGACCTCCACATTGTCAATTCCAGGGTCAATTATCCATCTTCATCTTATTTGACTGATCAGCTGCACTTGATGTTATTGGTCACCCTCTCCTTGAAAATTATTCTTCCCTGGGTTACTGGGCCTCCCAAAACTTGGAATTATCTTTTATTCCTTAAGTTTTCCCTCACACTCAAAATGTAATTTATCAGCAAATTCTGTAAATTTTATACTCATAATATATCTAGACTCTGACCGCTTTTCACCACCTCTGTAGAGTCTGGTCCAAACTGTTACCATCTCTCATCTGTACTGTTGCATATGCAACCTGTACTGTTGCAATAGTCTGCAATAAGTAGTTTTCCCTGATTCCACCTTTGCTATGTCCCTATTCCTAGTCTATTCTCAACTCATCATCCAGAGTAATCCATTTAAATAAGATCATGTCAGTCCTCAAACTTCCTAAACCAGATGAGAAAACTAGAATACAGTGGTGAAGTAACTTATATGCTCAGGGTTATATTGCTGGTAAGCAGTAGAGTCATGCTATAAATCCAGTTAATGTAGTTAGGAATAAAGTCATAACCACCTATAGTGAAGAAAAGCTATATGTTCTAGGTATCGCAGGGTGTAGTTGGAAAGGTAAATCAATTCCTATGACAATGTGGTAGGTTCCACCATAGTGTAGTAAATGATGCTTAAGAATACAGAGATGGTGCTATTAATCTAGCTTGGGGCCGTGTCACAGGGAGGATATAGAAAAGTTTCCCTCATATCTGGATTGTTCCAGGAAAATGGTGGTTGCCTAAATCTGAATCTCTTCACATTCTTTCCGAAAACACTTATAGGTCAACAAGGAGAGCAAATAAATGTATACATACTGACATTGTTAGCATAAATGGAGGCAGAAAGTACCATAAACTTCAATGTACCTGAAAATAAATCTTTACAAAATGAACATAAAAGAGCAGAAACTTGTGTACAAAACTATTAAAAATGAGAAAATATGTCAGCCGATGCAAATTCTTTTAAAAAACCAAAGTAGAAAAAACTGTAATACAGTATTCCAGCCAGAGTCAAATATCCTTTAACAAACTTTTGGAGATATGAAACCCACTCTTAATCAGAAACTCAGAGTGGAAATATAAAAAAAGCAGGAATATATAAAGCATGGATGACTGAATGCAGGAAAGAAATGAAATAGACATTATTATTTTAGAAATAAAGAACATGACAAGAACCCCAACAGAGAATAAAAAGAACTACAGGGGGCATTGAAGAAAGGCATTAAAATAACTAAGAAAATGAGTATTAAATAAGTAAAAATAAACAGTAAAATCATCCTTAACAGAAAATGCATGTGTTAGATAAGCTTTATTTAGGAGTGACTTATAGTGCTGTTGCTGTTAAGTTCAATGTTAATAAATCAAAAAATATATATTAAATAAGGTGTCTTTAAACTGAAACATACATGAAACAAGGCTATGCATTGATTAATGAAAATGTGATCTGAGGCTCACAGGAACCTAACTCTGTATTTCCTTTGGGATAATGATTCAGTATTTGCTAGTTCTGTATTTGCAGCAACCTTATAGAATAAATACTGTGAATAATTTAAAAAAAAAGAATAAAAATACCTGGAAAGAAAATGGTCAATAAAGAAAATAGGTAAAGATAATTGAACATATATATATATAATTGAAGTACCTGAAGAAGAAAAATGAAATAATCAAATGGAACTAATATTTAAAATTACAATGCAAGATAGGCAAAATAATCTTGAAAAAGGACTAATTTGGAGGACTCAGTTTTTGATTTCAAAACTTACTATATAACTTAGAATAATCAAAACAGTGTGGTGTTGGCATAGGATAGACATATGGACCAATGGAATAGAATAGAAAATCCAGAAAGAGACCCTCACATATGTGGTCAGTTGATTTTCAAAACAAGGGTACCAATGCCATTCAGTGGGAAAAAAACAGTTTTTCAACAAATGGTACTGTAAAACTGAATATCCACTTGCAAAAAAAATGAAGTTGTACCCCTTACCTTTCACTACATATAAAAATTAACTCAAAATGGATCAAAGACCTAAATGTAGGAGCTAAAACTATAAAACTCTTAGAAGAAGACATGGGGAAAAATCTTTAAGAAGTTGAATTTGGCAATGATTTCTTGATACCAAAAGTACAGGCAATAAAAAAAAAAAGGATAAATTGGACTTCATCAATATCAAAAACTTTTGTGCATCGAAAGGAGTATCCAAGAGAAATAAAGCCCACAGAATAGAAGATATTTGCAAATTATATATCTCGTAAGGAATTAATGTCCAGAATAAAGAACTCCTACAACTCAACAACAAACAACCCAATTCAAAAATGGGCAAAGGCAGAGATAAACCCACACACATATGGTCACCTTATCTTTGATAAAGGAGGTAAGAATATACAGTGGAGAAAAGACAGCCTCTTCAAAAAGTGGTGCTGGGAAAACTGGACAGGTACATGTAAAAGTATGAAATTAGAACACTCCCTAACACCATACACAAAAATAAACTCAAAATGGATTAAAGACCTAAGTGTAAGGCCAGACACTATCAAACTCTTAGAGGAACACATAGGCAGAACACTCTATGACATAAATCCCAGTAAGATCCTTTTTGACCCACCTCCTAGAGAAATGGAAATAAAAACACAAATAAACAAATGGGACTTAATAAAACTTAAAAGCTTTTGCACAGCAAAGGAAACCATAAACAAGACCAAAAGACAACCCTCAGAATGGGAGAAAATATTTGCAAATGAAGCAACTGACAAAGGATTAATTTCCAAAATTTACAAACAGCTCATGCAGCTCAATATCAAAAAAACAAACAACCCAATCCAAAAATGGGCAGAAGACCTAAATAGACATTTCTCCAAAGAAGATATACAGATGGCCAACAAACACATGAAAGAATGCTCAACATCATTAATCATTAGAGAAATGCAAATCAAAACTACAATGGGATATCATCTCACACTGGTCAGAATGGCCATCATCAAAAAATCTACAAACAACAAATGCTGGAGAGGGTGTGGAGAAAAGGGAACCCTCTTGCACTGTTGGTGTGAATGTCAATTGATACAGCCACTATGGAGAACAGTATGGAGGTTCCTTAAAAAATTAAAAATAGAACTACCATACGACTCAGCAATCCCACTACTGGGCATATACCCTGAGAAAACCATAATTCAAAACGAGTCATGTACCACAATGTTCATTGCAGCACTATTTACAATAGCCAGGACATGGAAGCAACCTAAGTGTCCATCGACAGATGAATGGATAAAGAAGATGTGGCACATATATATACAATGGAATATTACTCAGCCATAAAAAGAAACGAAATTGAGTTATTTGTAGTGAGGTGGATGGACATAGAGTCTGTCATACAGAGTGAAGTAAGTCAGAAAGAGAAAAACAAATACCGTATGCTAACACATATATATGGAATCTAAGAAAAAAAAATGGTCATGAAGAACCTAGGGGCAAAACGTGAATAAAGACACAGACCTACTAGAGAATGGACTTGAGGATATGGAGAGGTGGATGGGTAAGCTGTGACAAAGTGAGAGAGTGGCATGGACATATATACACTACCAAACGTAAAATAGATAGCTAGTGGGAAGCAGCCGCATAGCACAGGGAGATCAGCTCGGTGCTTTGTGACCACCTAGAGGGGTGGGATAGAGAGGGTGGAGGGAGGGAGATGCAAGAGGGAAGAGATATAGGAACATATGTGTATGTATAACTGATGCACTCTGTTATAAAGCAGAAACTAACACACCATTGTAAAGCAATTATACTCCAATAAAGATGTTAAAAAAAATGGGCAAAAGATTTTAATAGACATTTCTCCAAGGAAGATACACAAATGGTCAATAAGCACATGAAAAGATGCTCAACTTGCTTAGTCAAATAAAAAGCACGGTGAGATACCACTTAATTCTAATATGAAGGCTATAATTAAAAAGAAAATAACTGGTGAGGATGTGGAGAAATTGGACCCCTTATACAATATAAAATAGTACAGCAGCTACGGAATAGTTTGGTGGCTCCTCAAAAAGCTAAATATAAGTTACCATATCACCTAGCAGTCACACTCCCAAGTACGTATCCAAAGGAGCTGAAAACAGAGCTTTGAATAGATATGTGCATGCCAATGTTTATTTTAGTATTTTTCACAATGGCAAAAGTCAGAAACAACTCAAGTGTCCGTCAATAGATGGATAAACAAAATGTGGTCTATACATGCAGTGGAATATTATTCAGCTGTAAAAAGGAATATAGTTCTGATACGTCCTACAGCATGGATGATCCTTGAAAACATTATGCCAAGTACAAGCCAGGCACAAAAGGACAAATATTATTCTCCTTATATGAAGTATCTAGGATAGTCAAATCCTAGAGAAAGTAGAGGTTAACAGGGGCTGAGGGGTGGGAGAATAAGGAGTTGCTGCTTAATGGTTACAGAGTCTCTGTTTGGAGTGATGAAAAGTTTTGGAAAAAGATGGTGGTGGTGGTTGCACATCATTGTGAATGTAATTAATGCCCCTGAATTGTACACTTACAAATGGTTAAAATGGCTAAATTTGTTATGTAAAGTTTAAAAAGTTAATAACAGAATATATCCCAAACCATTAAGTATATACTTTCAATAAGGTATATTGTAGGTGAATTATATCTCAATAAAGCCGTTAAAAAGTACAATGCAAGAAAACCAAAGAAAGTCCAGATCTACATACTGAGCGGAACCATCATGAATTTGGGAAAATTGACCTGTAAAGTCAACTCTGAGATTTCCTAGTAAGGGTATTAAATTTTATATAAAAATATTCTCATGACTTCAAAGCAAAAAGACCATGTAATTTACAAAGGAAAGAAATTCAGGTTGGCATCAGACATTCTGACAGCAGCATACAAATCAGGACAAAAGTAACATTTTCGGTAAAACCTGAGAAAGATACTATGAGAAAAGCTTCCCAGTTTGACAACAGAGTTGGGTCTTGGTGTGTGATACAGCCAGATAAGTGCTAGAAAGGTATCTTGAACCAGCGGACCAGAATGTACAAAGGTGGGGAAGCAAGAGAGTTCACGAAACTTTTAGGACTCGCAAATATCAATAGTTCAGTGTGGCTGGAGTCTCTGTGAATTGGAGAGGCTCCTAAGGCCTTAGATTTCATCAAGCAGTTCATTTATTCATTCCTTAACTTAATGGGTGTTTCTTGA